>NW_027176307.1:5909933-6357433 GCF_023349555.1 Cebidichthys violaceus | reverse complement strand
TTAACACATTTACACAAAATCTCTCTCTTTCTCTCTCTCTCTCTCTCTCTCTCTCTCTCTCTCTCTCTCTCTCTCTCTCTTTCTCTCTCTCTCTCGCTCTCTCTCTCTCTCTTTCACACACACACACACACACACACACACACACGTGCACACATAAGCGTGCACACCCACAGTGTTTACAAAATAGTTGTAAAGTTATCCAGGGTATATGTAGGAGTCAGCAGGACATGAACTGCAGTCAATGCCGATGACTGCAGAGCCCAGAAGCTCCACCTCTCACTGCTCACAGAGCATTGTTCGCTTATTTATTCAAAGTTTATTAATATTGAAAGTGTTGTGTGTCCAAATTGCACAACATTTGACTAAATACAGTACTTTATATTATTCAAAAGAAAGAATGGATTCAAAGATATGTTTCTGGTACAAGCTAAATGAAAGGTGCCAGGTTATAAAATGTAATTTTATTATCAAATTCTGATTTCAGATCCTGAGTTTTCAACCTGAAATTTGTTAACACAATGGGGCTTTTTTATTTGTGTTGGTCATTTGAGTCATATGTTAAAATTACCTTTTTTTCTGTGAGGGCTTGAATTCAATCAGAACCTTTTGTTACTTCTTCCAGGCCCTCCGCTGTCCCGTCTGACAGCTGGCTACAAGCACCTCTGACACTGCCTGAGGATCAGATAAGCTAAAACAGGATTGGATTGAACTAAAACAATTACTGAAGGGAAACAGTGCAGTTGCATCAGAGAAAGAAATTAATACTAATAAGCAAAAATTGCAATACAATTAGAATATAAGTTATGAGGATTTGTTGAATCAACTTATTACATTTATTGAATTTATAAAAGATAAGCAAGCTTATTGTCCTCTGCAGTCTGCCTACATGGTTCTTCCGTGCCTCCCTTCCCTTCAGTGACTCAGCACTACAGCCTAGGTCTCCAGCAGCGTGGTGTCGGTGTTGGGTCCCGGCAGAGAAGAAGCCATTGTTGCAGGCGGGGAGCTCTCCTCCTCCAGCCGGAGCTCTAGCTGTAGGAGGTTCTGGTGAATGTGCATGGTTTTGTCTGATTTTGCATGGATTCCGACCTTGTGTCACCGTTGCCAAGCATTAAGAATGACTATATAAAAATAGCCAGTATTCTCATAGATGAATTTGTTTCGTTATGTCGGTCATATAGAGGCATCAGTACGAAATTGAGACTATATTTGACAGTTAAAAGTCCCTTAGCAAAACGACCATGTGTTTCTGTATGTCTGTGTGAACCTGATCAGGTATGTGGGTGTTGGTCATTTAACAGAGCTAATAAAGTCTGTTCCCTTTCATTAGTGTGTGTCAAAATGGCCAGGCAAAATTAGTTTGTGTAGCTGAGTTTAACTGTGGCTGTGTTTACTGGCTAATATTGTGTATGTTGAGATGGCATGCAGTTGAGTGCCTGCATGTGTTTGTGTGAGTGTGTGTTCATTAAGCATGTGTTATGTTGTTAATAGCACACCTCGTTGGCCAGGCAAAATTAGGTTGTTAAACTGGTGTACAACTATGCTTGTGTGCTCTGACTTAACAAAGACTGGTCTATATTTGTGATTGCAAGAGCAGTGTGTGTGTGTGTGTGTGTGTGTGTGTGTGTGTGTGTGTGTGTGTATGTGTGTGTGTTGCTTCACCTTCACACAGCTGTGTTGCAGCATGGGAGATGCTCCATGATGCATTGACAACTCTGTTAAGAAACATTATCCTCTGTTCCTTTTGCTCTCCTCTTTGACTCCAGCTCATTGATTATAGTCAGAGTTGGAAGAAGTACTCAGATCTTTAACTTCAAGGCGCAAGATCCAAGATTGGGAGCATTTCGATTGCCTCTCAACGGCTCTCAACATGTCGACGACAGTGCACAAACTACAGTGAAAGTGTTGACAGGGCTAACAGTGTTTACCTAAATATGGGAACTGGAGGGTGGGTGCTATGCTTCTATGATGATGCTGTCAGTCAAGACGGCGTCATCAGCTGTAACCATCGTATGAGAGCAGTGCAGAGCAGCGACCGGGAGCTAACCAGTGGGGCACGCTCACACGCACTAACATGCCAACCTGGCTATGTCAACAAAGAAAAGAGAAGCTCGGATAACAACAATCACAGAGGGAGAGTGACTTTATTCTCTGCTCAGGTAGACATCACTCCTCTATGTCTTTAACTAGCAAATTTTTTGTTGTCTGCTATATTAATGTTCAGAATGTTAAATACATCTCCTTTAAGTAAAGTAAAAGTAGTAATGCCACAGTGCGCACAAAAGTATTAAATAAAAGTAAAAGTAAAGCCTAGGCTACCCGTCGTGCAGAATGGCCCATTTCAGAATCATATATATTATATTATTGGATAATAATTAGTGATACATTAATATACAAGCATCATGTATATTGTAGCTAATAAAGCTGGACATAATTTGAATTACTTTATATACTGCTGGGTAGTTAAATCTATAATAATACATCATAATTAATTAATTATATTTTGTATAAATAATATGAATCAGCAAATAAACTAAAACTGTCTAATGTAGTGGAGTAAAAAGCACATTTCCCTCTGAAATGTAATGGACTAAAAGTATAAAGTTACGTAAAATGGAAATACTCAGGTAAAGTACATCAACATTGTACTCAAGCACAGTACTTGAGTACATGTACTTGTTATGGTTAAGTCTTGGTTGAACTGCAATAATCTAGTTTTTGCTTTGTTTTTGCTTTGTTTTGGTGTCATCTCTTGAGAGAAGCTCCTAATGCTCCATTATATTCACTATCTAGTCCCTAACTAAGTCTGTCTGTCATTTGGTTCTGGGCAGGTATTGTACAGGGGGGTTTAAGAGATTTTTCACTGAAAACAGCTGCCTGTTGTGTCTGAACATAAGTGAACCAACAGATTAAAGTTGGTAAAACCAAAAGCAACACATTCTCACTCCCAACACGTCTAATACATCTGATTGGTCAGTGGCTCTGCGCTTCAGACGAACCCTATAGGTACTTCACCTGCAGCATCTTCGACTTTGGACTAGGTTTCCGCTTGTTTCGTGCTTACAAACTACGCACAAACTATGCACGTGATATAAGTTAAGTACATTAGTAACGTAACAAAACTATAGGTAAAATTGGTCATCACTGACTTGGTTTCACATGGGACACAAACAGCGGCCTCCTGGGTGAAAGTGCGTGTTTATTTGACACAGCCGTCTTCCTCCTTTGGCAGACTTTGCTCTTTATACTACATCAGTTGGCCTAATCGTTTAATACTGAAACAGATGGGTTTACATTGCGGTTAACTGAAAGCCGGTGCGTCAGACACTAAAAGGTGCCTTGGTGCGTCAGTGTCAGACGCCGAGGGCCACTGACCAAATGTCGGTATTTGAAGAGTTGGAAGTGTGAACGGGTGGGCAAAAGAGCTGAATGGTGCTAAAACACTTCATAAAGCTGAGGAGAAATTCAGAGGTGGGTGATAATCTATGGATTCATCACTACAAGCCCTTATTACACATGTCAATATATTAATTGTTATAGCAGCTTTTATCACAAATTTATCACAATATCTATCACTATATCCGATGTGTACTAAACATGTAGTCCGTAGAAGCATGTGGAGGGTGGGACTAGTTTCTCCGATCCTGCCCGTAACCAGGAGCACAGATGATGATGTGTTCACACAGCTGCAATCTTAGATGTGGCTGTTTCAGCAGCTCCTCCTCCACACCTCACAACAGGATACACTTTATTACAACACACACACACACACACACACACACACACACACAACTGTGCACCAGCACCCCTCCCAATCACGCATGGCAACTTTGTAGTTCCTCACAGCTTGGTTCCCTGGAATCATAAAAAAACAATGCCAAAAGAATCTAGCCTGGATACCTGTGACATGCTTCAATCATTCCCCGCTCTTAAAACATAGAGGGAGGTGGAAAGTCTCAAATACTTTTAGTTTATAAGCTCTAATTGGTGTGCTCTTCAGCAGCTCATAATGCAGGCAAATTAAGACACAGAAAAACTAATTTGAAAAGGGAAAGAAAGAACAATGAGGATATATCTACGAATTACTGTATGTGCATTTTGGACTATTCTGAGCCTCGCTATTTGCGTCCAATGCCAATACTCAGTGCCAATGCAGTGCACTTTACGTAACAAGGTAAGTATTACTGCAGAGGGTTGGGGTGATGGATAACATTCAGCATGTCAGGAGACTAGCATTCATATCCTGTCAGTCTTGAAAGTTATCACTTATACCACAATCTTTCAAAATTTTGTGTGTGTTTTTGTAGCCTAGCCTTACCCACACTGAATTTGTCTCAACCAAATATTTCCCTAACCTTTACTCCCATGTATTGTCATGTACAGATATTGTAGAAAAGACAGAATTCAAAGAATCTTGACATTTAACATAATCCAGGGTTGATTGTTTTTCGGAATGGTAGTTTTTCTTCATGTGCTATTCTTCATATAGCTTATATGCCAAGTTAAAAAGCTGCAATCACGAGTCAAACTTTTACCATCTGTTAATGAAGGCGGATGGAGTTTGACTTTAATTTAGTGCAACTTTTATGTCTGCTTTTAATGAGTCGTACACCATGTGCGGCAGTATTATATGTTAGCTTGGGTCTTTCCTGTGCTGACTGCCTGCCCGTCTTCCAGTGCTAATGTGCTAATCTGCTGTTTAGTCCAACCAGATGGGCTTCTCCCCTCACAGGGGGAAGATGGGGGAGAGGGGAGAGAGGGAAGAAGAGGAAGTTACCTGCAGAGATTTCCCCTCATTAAAAATCCCTCTGCCGAAATTACACACACCACACTCAGCCCCTCCCTTCCCTGTCTCTCCTTCTTCCATTCCCCTTTCTCAGGATAAACCATGCTAACTTTTCATGGGCAATGACAGGCTCAGACAACAAAAATGTCCTACACTCTTCTGTCGCTGTCCTGCTTACACACTCGTGCAGCTATTTACTTCCTTCTAAATACTCACTCAAATCCATCTAGCTATTGTTTGACAGTTAGCACGAATAGAGTCGTCATACTTTGGCATCCACATCACAGGCCTGTTGGCATGTGTGCTGCCTTCACATAAAACTAACACATTCCTTGCCGTAGATGAGAATAAAATGAGGGCTAGAGATGAAAGTGAGCAAGATCTGAGAGCTAGATTGATATATATATATATATATATATATATATATATATATATGTAGAAACACAAATATGTCACAAAAAGGAGATGGAAAACACATATGAAACCTATTCAGGGAGACCACACATACTCTATCCATCATTCACACAGCTAACAGCTCTCTTGCCGATGCCCTCTGAATGTCTATCAAGTTCAGGCCATCATGCATGAGCACATTCAACAAGCAAAGGGAGGTGTAGGGCCGAGGGCAGAAAGAGGGTTGGAAGGTAGGCGGGGAGGATAGGAGGAAAGGTCGAGTGGGAGGGAGTAAAAAAACCTTCCTTGGAAGGTAAATATGAGAGAGGACTGTTTAAAAGCCTGATTAAAATCTGTATGCTTTATTACTCTGCTCTTTTAGTGGGCTGTTGACAAAAAAGACTTAAATGTGAGTGAAAGAAAGACTTGAGAAAGGCCAGAGGAGTGCAATGCTGGGAGGCAAGGCTGTTGCTGAACTGACAAAGAAAGAAAGAAATAACATTTCCTTTTACACTTACCACTGGAAATGATGAAGGCACTTGCAAATGACAAGATACTACAAAATCTGTTCACTTAAGATTTCATCAAACTTATTTTATTTCTTTTTACAAAATGTACCAAAACAATGAGTAAAAGTAGAATAAATATGAAATACAATTTAAATCATACTCTCTAAACGACTAACAACTGAAACTCCACTTGAAAACTTGAAGATGGTTGAGAAATCCCCTCATATCATAAGAGAAAAGGATAGAGGGAGAGAGGAGCTGCTGAAAAATCTCTCTCGCGCACACACACACACACACACACACACACACACACACACACACACACACACACACACACACACACACAAAGGCAATTGTTCAAGGGAACTTTGGGGAGAATTGCACAGAAATGGTGTCATCTCCATTTTAAACTCTAGATATAGATTGACACAATTGAACTTTCTCTATCAGCTCTATCACTCCATATAAATTGCACAAATACAACTCCAATAACTTGCCCCTTTGATTTACACGTGGCCTTGATGAGGGAACATTTTTACTCTCCACTTGGCAGTGCCCTAAACTTCAAAGGCTTTGGTAGGGGGTATGAGACACCCTATCCAGTATTCATGGTGTTGACATTTTATTGGACCTGGAGATTTGTTTATTAGTATTATTTTACTAAACCCGACCGTAAAAATAGCCATGTGATAAGGCTCACAGAAATCTTGCTTGCCATTGCTGAAAAAAGGATTGCGATAAAATGGAAATCAGATGTCTTTCTCTTAATTGGAATTTGGCCCTCGGAAATTAAGATTTGTATACCTTCAGAGAAAAAAGCTTATTGGTTGAGGAATAATAATAAAACGTTTTACAAGATATGGCAACACCTTTTGGGATTGATTTCATCTCTATTTAATCTAGTATTGAGGTTGTGCTTGATTACCTGATCCTTGGTATGAGATGCTACCCTGTGTCTCTCAATGTTTGTTTAGTTATATAATTTTATTGTCATTGTTGTTTATTTTAATTAAATTTGGAGTTGTTTGTTTGTTTGTTGTCTCGTTGACTTTGTACTGTTATTTATCATTTAAAGGCTATGTGCCAAGAGACATAACAGAGACAGAAAGTTCATTTTGGATAATTCTGCAAAAACTTTGATGGCTTTGAATCATGTAATATTATTTTTATTTGTTCTTGCCGAAAGAAGCCAGATTTACCACTCTCATTTCTGTATGCTAAATATGAAGTTACTGGCCACTAGCCAATTAGCTTATCTTAACTCCAAGACTGGAAGCAGAGGGAAACAGCTAGCATGGCTCTGTCCTAGGTTACCAGAAAATCCATCTTTGAGGAGTCTTGTCATTACATTTTAGGCAGTCAAAAAAGAGTTCAGGAAGTTACTGTGCGCAGCCCATGGATGTGTTAAAAAGACTTGGATATCGCATTCAAAGATGGTGTCACATTTAGTTCTATGAAAGTTGCTCATTGGGCGCATTTGCCAAAATAGAATACTCCGGTGGGCCTTCACAAATAAATGAGATGAAATAAGTTAATCGTAAAACTCTTCTAGATCATTTAAATGGCAGCTGGTCCTTGCAGTGATTGTGTATTTGGAAAATGTTTTTTGGGCTAATATGCATCATGTATTGAATGCAGAAGTTGCAATACCATTTCCGGCCACTACGCCAAAATTACTTCACAGCCTAGCCCGTTCCTGTGGGCTCGGAGCAGCCAAGAAATAGTTTCAAGTCTTTGTACGAAGCTAAGCTAACCAGCTGTTTGCCGGAGCTTCATATGGAATTTACAGATATTATAGTGGTATGAATCATCTGATCCAACTCTCGGCAAGAAAGTAAATAAGTGTTTTCCTTGAACTGTCAAAGTACTCCTTTCAAAGTTTTTCTTTCTGCAACTTGGGCAAAGTTAAGGACAGATTATGGTTTTAGTTAAAAAAAAAAAACATTATGTCCCGGATGATGATGGGACATACACTCATTATAACTTTCTTTTCTTTGCTACATAAGGTTACAAGGTTCTTTATTGTTATTGTACAACAGGGTTGTGCAACGAAATGTAGTCCAATTGTGTTGAATAGAAAAAAAAAAAATGTATGTGTTGGTTGGAGGATGAAGGAGTCTGGTGGTACGGCAGCTGATACTTCTGTATCTCTTGCCAGATGGCAGCAGGGTGAACATGTTGTGGTTATGTCGGGTTTTGTCTTTTAATATCCTTTCAGCTTTTCTCAGGCTCCTCTTCTCACCAATATCTCTAATGCTCAGTAGATGAGTGCCAATGATGATGAACAATAAGCTCCTTGGTTTTACTGACGTTGAGCAGTAGTTTGTTCTCTGAGCACCACTCTGCAAGATTATTGATTTCCTCTTTATATGAAGTTTCATTGTAGTTTGTAATTTGGCCAATGACAGTAGTGTCATCTGCAAACTTCACAACAGAGTTCTCTTGATGTTTGGGGTAGCAGTCGTGGGTGTACAGCATGAACAGGAGGGGGCTGAGCACACATCCATGGGGGGCTCCGAACACTAGAGTGGAGGAGGTGCTGGGGTCTGTTTGTGAAGAAGTCTAATAACCAGTTATGAGGGAGATTGGGTTGAAGGCTGAGCTGAAATCAACAAACAACATTCTGATGTAGGTGTTGTTATTTTCAAGATGTGGATACGGCATCCTCTGTGGATCTGTTGGCTCTGTATGCAAACTGATCATTACATTACATTACATTACAGTCATTTAGCAGACGCTTTTATCCAAAGCGACTTACAATAAGTAAGTCGCTTTGGATCAGGGTCCAGGAATACTGGGATGTTGTTTTTGATGAGCTGGAGAATCAGATTCTCAAATCACTTCATCAGAATGAGAGTGAGTGCCACTGGGCAATAGTAATTTAGAAATGACAAGGGCACAAGGTACAAGGACGATGGTGGCTGTCTTGAAGCAGTCATATGTTGAAAATGTTGGTGATGGTTGGCACGTGTTCTTAGTAAACAAGCAAAGATACTAGGCCCAGGCCCAGCTGCTTTAATCATATTCACTCTCAACAGGGCTTTTCT
The DNA here is from genome assembly GCF_023349555.1 of Cebidichthys violaceus. Taxonomy (NCBI): domain Eukaryota; kingdom Metazoa; phylum Chordata; class Actinopteri; order Perciformes; family Stichaeidae; genus Cebidichthys; species Cebidichthys violaceus. The sequence continues at coordinate 6,348,701 of NW_027176307.1, read as the reverse complement.
CATATTCTCTGTGGATAATGACAGTGGATGGTCCTCTGAAAGCAGACTGACAGCTGACTCTTTGTTGAGGAGATCAAAGTGAGCTTAAAAGGTGTTCAACTCATCTGACAACATGATGGGGGAACTCTTGCTTTAGCCTGCGACATTTTGGATCTCCTGCCACGTATCTTTGGTGTTGTTGGTGTTGAGGTTTCTCATTAGTTTCTCTTGACGCCTCCGCTTTGCCTCCTTGATACCAGCTTTCAGTCTTGCTCTTGTGATGCTATTTGCTTCCTTGTCACCTGACCAAAACTAGAACATAGCTATCACACGGACAACAGACCAGTGGGAAGAGGGAGGCAGAGGGGTACAGTGTTAATTCATTCTAAGCATGTATTTCTATTTAAAACATAGTGTGACCATAGGAACACATGCATGCACATGATCTTATATCAACTCAAGCTTTGCTCCAACACATAAGGTCCAGTAGTGAATATTATAAGTCAAATATATTTATAGTATTGTTATACTATAAAGTGAAGATGGCATGATGTTGTGAGTCCAGGAATAACCTTATTGTGGCCAATAAGCCTCGTCCCTCCCCTTTCCACATATGACAAGGTTGAAGCAGTTTCTTCTGTGCTCATAAGTTTCAGATAGTCCTCCAGCCTTTTATGTAAATTGAAACAATTAGCCTTTCTAACTTTCCAGTTCATAAGAATTACGTGTTTTGTTGCCAGGCATGCTCAGACTACACATTTTTTTTTGCAGATGAACATTTAATACTATCAGGCTGGGGAACCAGCAAGTATTGCTGGACATTGAGCTATGTCTAGATTCAAGATAGATAGACAGATAGATAGTTACTTTATTAATCCCACAAGGGGGACATTTTTTCACAACAGCAGCAGTAATAGGTACAGGTATAGCAATACAAAATAACAGCGTAAAAAATATAAAGAAAATATAAAATATATAAATGCACAATATATACAATACAATAGAATATTAAATTAACTAACTAAACAATAGTGCAAAGATTTAACCAAACAAACAACAGTGTAACAGCATTATAGTTTCTTCAGTGTCCTCCTCTCCACCACCTTTTCCAGACTGTCCAGTTTGCAGCTCATGATGGAGCCGGCCTTCTTAACCAGTTTGTCTGTTGGTGTTTCCGGCTCCAATGCTGCTCCCCCAGCAGATTACGGAGAAGTACAGTGCGCTGGCCACAACAGACTGGTAGAACATCTCCAACATCTGCACACGTTGAAGGATCAAAGTTTCCTCAAGAAAAAGAGTCGACTCATTCCCTTCTTGTGCACAGCGTTGATGTTGGTCTTCCAGTTCAGTCTGTTGTCGATGGAGACACCCAGGAACTTGTACTCCTCCACCATGTCCACATCCTCTCCCAGAACTCTCAGTGGTTGTGGAGCCGTCGGCTTCCTCATGAAGTCGACCACCATCTCTCTGGTCTTGGCCACGTTCAAAAGCAGGTGATTTCTACCGGCCCACTCTACAAAGTCATCCACTACTGCCCTGTACTCCTCCTCCTGTCCGTCGCTTATACACCCGACCACTGCAGAGTCATCAGAGAACTTCTGCAGTTCGCATGACCCCGAGCAGTACTGGAAGTCAGTGGTGTGCAAGGTGAACAGGATGGGAGACAGAACAGTTCCCTGTGGGGCTCCAGTATCACTGATCACCGTATCAGACAGCACACTGCCCAGTCAGACACACTGTGTGTGGTCTGCCTGTGAGGTAGTCAGTGGTCCAGGAGACAGTGGACGTGTCCACCCCCACCAACCACAGCTTCTCACTCAGCAGCAGTGGTTGGATGGTGTTGAATACACTGGAGAAATCAAAGAAAGTGATTATCACAGAGCCACCGGTACCTTCCAGGTGCGACTGAGCTCGTTGCAGCAGATAGATGATGGCATTGTCCATTCCCACATGGGGCTGGTATGCAAATTGCAGAGGGTCCAGTGAGGATTTCACCAGCGGTCGGAGGTGGGCCAAGACCAGCCTCTCCAGCACCTTCATCACATGATATTTTAAAGAGTGTGTCTATATAGGGCCTTAACCATTAGAAAGAACCAAAGAGAGCGCACAAGAGTGCCCACCTCCCCACAAGAGTGCCAGCATTTTAACTTTTTCAACAAATTATGTTGGCAACATTATGGGTCCATGTGGTCGCAACACATTAGGAATGTAAACAATTACCACTGTCAAATAGTCTATTGCTTTTGTTTCAATTGGAGACTGCGTTTCAACTTTGGAAATTGATATCATCAGCAATACATTATGATTTCTCTGGGTGAGCATCATATATTCTCCAACACCTTTAACAACTATCAAACAACAACATAAGTTATAGATATTCTAACAAAACAAAAAATGACAACTCTTACTCATCACCAGCTCATATAACAACAGTTATGTTGATGACTGACTCACAGGGGGAAACATCATGACTTCATTGCTTCTTCAAGACAACGTTTCAAAAACATTTTTAAATCAGGACTGATATTAAAAGAAAAATGTGTTTCATGCCACTGGGCCAAGGCTGAAGGCTTAAAACTCAGCAGGAAAGGAGCGTGACCCAGTTAAGATTGTAAACTGCAGCTAAGAATACAAGCTATAAATCTTAGGTATGACCATGGCCCCAGTTTCAAAAGAATATAATCTATTACACAACACATATATGTATATATATATATATATATATATATATATATATATATATATATATATATGTGCAGTACTTACAGGACTCCCTAACAGTCCTCTATACTCTTGAATTATGAAATAATTACAGTATCTTGTTCCCTCACTGCATCTTTGTCCACACAGTTTGAAATATAAGCAGCACACTGGCATACAGTGATGAAGCTGACCCTGAAGAAAGAGAGGGGAAGAGGTAGAGAGAGAAAGGACGAAAGAGAAGGAGAGAGATGGAGATAGAGGGGAGACATCAAAAGATAGTGAGGAGGACAGTATTAAAAGTTAGGTCAGAAATTCATTAGGATGTTAACATTTACGCTTGGCATGTTTGTAACTAATGCTACAGATACTTTGAGGCTCCAACGCTTATATTGTTGTTGTTCCCTGGCTGGTTAACGTCCATCCGTGTGCAGCCCAAGAAACTGTCTATTGTAATTACATGCTCTGCTCTGAGCCCATTATGAAAGGGAAACAAACTGTCACATAAGCCATTAACTGTTCCTACAACCCTAATAATACGGCAGTGTTTTTAAAAAACCTATAAATGTTGTTTACATAGCCATAGAGTCAAAGGACACAGATACTGATACTCCCTGACAGTAAAGTCTTCTGCTAATCTGTATATGTCTAACCATAGGACTTTTTCTTGGCTCAGTAGCGCTAGGCACCTCTGAAACTGGGCTTTCATAGCACCACACAGTCAGGACAGATTTAGCCAAGAACGTCTGATGCAGAGCCTTAATGCTGTGGCTTTATGTAATGTTTCAATTGCAAATGGTGCGGTGTGTGTGTATGCGTGTACACTTGTCACACAAGCACTGCTCAACTTCCATATTCTATCAATCGCTCGGTTTTATACACCTCATTTTGATCAATACGACTACGAATGAACAAGGTGGGGTGTTGGGGTGGAGCATTGTGGAAAAAGAGAGGGGGAAGCATGAAGGCGGACATATTCAGATACGTAATTATGTCATGAAATACTCCACAATGGCGGCAAGGCCGGGATTATCTAACAGGGAATAAAACACACAATAGAGGCCGCAGTTACACGCCACGTGTGTATGTAATAAGCATAAAGGTGTATGTGTGTGTGTGAGTGTCTACGTGTGTGGGTTAGTTGAAAAGAAAGTAAAAGAAGAAGAAGAAGAAGAAGAAGTAGGAGGCCTTCAATACAAGGCAGATCATCAACGCAGCAGTAAAGTACAGCAACTGTAACTTTATCATACAGAAGCGCTGTGATACTGGACCTTCAACTAATAAAGTACAGTTTACTGACTTTATTCACGGTGGCGTATTAAACACAAAATAGCACAGCAGCATGGAACAACACTGAACGGGACTCAGCGGCCCGCAAAATACACAATAGCACGATACAGTTAAACTTAAACAAAACTAGGTTACAAACACACTATGACCTATCTCTGCCCAGACAAAGCCTCTTACTTGAGGTCGCTTCGTTTGTTTCTTTCTCTATTCGGGGACCGGAGCTTCACTGCTTTGGCGAGCTGCGTGGCAAACTAATTTTGCACTTGGCGTCGGTGCAGTTAAACCACTTTAGGCTTTTGAAAAGCCACGCAGGCCTCTTCCTTTGTATCAGCCACATGGTGAAGTCCCAACAAGGACTTCATCACTCCCAGAAAAATGTGTTTTGGGAACAATATACAGACCACACAGAGCAAGATATAATGCATCCGTAATGGCCTGAAATGACATGGTATTGTGCATATATTGTAGAATATATTATATAAAATCACACTGTACAACACATTTCATATAACATATTTGGAATGTACTTTGGAATTTATCTGACATTGCAATTCATCTGAAAGTACATAAATGCTCATAAGTTTTCATATTCTGACATTTATAAATAGCGTTATCCTGTATTTGCACTATATACAGTATACAGATATGAGAAGAACAATCGATGTATAAACATTTTCTGCATAATCTTCCACATTTATTCTTTACTACTTTGCTACTGTGGCTGGGTATGGGGTTCATAAAAGCATAGTTTGTTGGCTGAAAAACCCAAACAATATGCTTGAAGATGTCTTTGTTAGAGCTGAGAGGAACTGCAGGTGTGTGATATATGGGTACATCATTACAAGCCACCTCTTTAAACATAATCATTTAACCCATAGGAAGTGCTCTTGGAGCTGGGAGTGTTTAGGAGGGTTAGGTGGGCTGAAGGACAGATCAGACTGAAGGACAGTTTCTTTTTTATACTCTGCTTCCACGCGGTAAAAATCGTCTTCTAAAAATATGATCTCATCTCAACGCAACTAGACAACATGCAAACAAACAAGCATCCCTTCAGTGTGTTGATGTGATGTCAGCAGATGTGGTCAGTGCCATCCAGCTGCCTCATTAACAAATCATAAAATGTTCACATGGGCATTTGTGTGGGTGTGAGACAATGTTCAGATAGTCAGTTCATGTGAAAGATGAAAGACTTGGCCAGCTGATGAGCTGTGAGTAGTTACACACACATAAGCACTTACAACTATGTGCAACTATGTGTACAAAAAGTGCAGTTTTCTGGAGTAATTAGAGGATTTGAGTGAAGGACTGCCAGTGTCTCAGCTGGTGTGCAGACAAAAGAAAGTCAACAATTCAGAATGTTCTAAAATATATGAATGATAAATGCACAGATGGGGCAATAAACAGAGAAGTGATGAAGGGATGGATTGATAAATGATGAAATCATGGATGAGAAGATTGGTAAAAAAAGGCAGCAAAACAAAACTCAGTGGTACAGAATAGAGTAAGAATGATAATATTCCACTCTCTGAACATTAGTCTAAACCGTATACCTTGTAAATTGTTCAGCTTTTATATAATTTTTCTGTCCATATATGAGAACCATTTTTTGCCACCTTCTTCCTCCATCTGTTAGAAGCAGTCAACATCTTTTTTTCAACGTTTATTTGGAGCCACAATGACACGTGGCAGTTTCTCTGGGATAAAAAATATCCCCAGCCCATAATATATGGTGAAACCCTATAGTTGTGAATTCAGACACTGTATAGAAAGCATACAAACTTGAATGTGCCTGTGCGACTGGGCTATAATATGTTTGGACAGAGCAGGATGCCAGGCAGTGCCTGTTAAAGGCTCTAATGTGGCGGTGGTTTCATGGTGGTTGGCACAGATCAGCAGGAAGAGGGCAAAGGAAGGGATATAAAAAAAGAGGGATTGAGGGGGTAAAGGGGGAGTGAGGGGCGGCGAGGGAGGAGGAGTCTGGAAGAGAGAGGGTAAGAGCAAGAGCAAGCTAAAGAAAGGGGACTATAGTTATAGAGACACACCACAGGCTTCAAACAGTGGTGTATATATGAATTCACTCTCTCTCTCTCTCTCTCTGTTTGTCCTCACTTCATCCCTCTCTTTCTTCATTCCTCCCTCTTTCTCTGGGTGAACAGCCCATTCTCAGTGTGCTTCTAGAGTGATCAGAGTGGACACTGCCCTCACTCACTCCACTTTCAGTCTTTCATCCTGTCTTTTTTTTTTCTTTTTGCCGTGGAGAGGGGGGGGGGGGAATCAAAACAGTCATACTTCCCCTAAACTCATCTTTTATTAATCAGACCTCAAAGGCGTGTCAGGGGTAACAGTGACGCACGCTGGTTTGTGAGTTTAAAACGTGCCTATAGTGAACACACACACACACAAGCAAAGAGCAAGAACATGCAACGGACGGCTGACAAATGCCTTAGGGTGTTTCATATTTCCTCTGCTGCAAAACAGGCCATCGCAAAAAACACCAGAGTGCTCAGTTGTGCTTGAGTATGTGTCAAAGAAAGAGACAGAGAGAGAATGGGAAAAAGGAATTAGCAAGACAGATTACTTGACTGCACCACACAAGTCATTCATAAAGCCTCTCTCTTCTTTTTCCTATCTTACACACACCACACACACACACACACACACACACACACACACACACACACATACACCAGCTCACAGGCGGAGTGGAGCGGATATTCTGGGTGGTGTTATTCCAGGTGTGGAGTCATTGAGGTCTCCATGCTGTGACCCTGTTATCCTGGGAAGAGGGAGAGTATTAGAGGCATGCCGGGAGAGGAAGAGACTCTATATCAAAAACACATTTTGCCCTAAGGCTGTATCACTGCAGCTATATGGCTATCAATAAAGAGATGTGCACACATATATATATATACATATATATACACATATATATATATATATATATATATATATATATATATATATATATATATATATATATATGTGTATATATATATATATATATATATATATATATATATGTGTATATATATATATGTGTGTATATACATGTGCATACTCATTTGTGTATATGCAGACATGCATATGTGCAAACATTTGATGTATAATGGACTTTAAGCTCTAAGAGTTAAAGGTTGACCATAGCCTCCATGAAGAAATAGTTAAATGTTGTTAAATTCTGGTGAAAGTGAAAGAGAAGAAAATCCTTATATTCAAAAACTTTAAAATAAAAGCAATAGATGCTAAATCGATTTCTTCACAACTTAAAAAATCTGATAATGTCAGTGGTCTCTGGTTGGTTAAGAGTATTTTTTATTTTTTTTAAATGATATAAATTACAATAAAGCTTCAACATTATTTGAAGCTTTATGTATGATCCAGAATAGGGTTGTTTTAGTTTGCTATTTGCATTTGAAAAAGCAACTTTTCTTTCTTTATTATTTTTCAGGGGGCGAAAACTAAGAATAATGCTGGCATTGAAGTTTGCAATCACTTTTCCTGTTGTCAATGCTAAATAAATCCTTATTGTATGTTTTTCAATTTAATTCAATTCTATTCAATTTATTTTGTAGAGCCTAAAATCACAAATTAGCCTCAGAGGGCTTTTCAATCTATACACATGCTACATTCTCTGTCCCAGGACCCTCATATCAAAACAGAAAAAGCTCCCCCAAAAAGCCCTTTAACAGGGAGAAAACAAAGGAAGAAACCTCAGGGAGAGCAACAGAAGAGGGATCCCTCTATCAGGATGGACAGAAGTGTGATAGATTTCATGTGAACAACATGAACAACATAACAGAGTTACAACACATTCAATGCTTATGACAGAAATTATTCATTAATGAGAGTAGTAAGTATAATAATGATGGAAACATTACGTAGTAATAACAGCAGAAATGGATAGAGTAGAATAACAAAGCAGTAATGTAATCGGCAATAGCAATAGCAATGTCATTATTAATAATAATGCTATTAGCAGTAGGTGTCAGGCAGGACCACGGCAGGAGCCAAAACCACGGTCCAGATGTGCACGATCCACAGAAACCTGTGAGGCGAGAAAGCACAAAGACTACGGGGAGGAAGCAAAGTTAGTAATGAGCATTAATGGGACATGAATTCATACAGAAGGGGAGAGAGAAGAGGTGAGAGGAGCTCAGTGTATCCTAGGAAGTTCCCAAACCTGAGCCAGCCCTAACTATATACCTGAACCAGCCCTAACTATAAACCTGAGCCAGCCCTAACTATAAACCTGAGCCAGCCCTAACTATAAACCTGAGCCAGCCCTAACTATAAATCTGAGCCAGCCCTAACTATAAACCTGAACCAGCCCTAACTATAAATCTGAGCCAGCCCTAACTATAAACCTGAGCCAGCCCTAACTATAAACCTGAGCCAGCCCTAACTATATACCTGAACCAGCCCTAACTATATACCTGAACCAGCCCTAACTATAAACCTGAACCAGCCCTAACCATAAGCATTATCAAAGAGGAATGTCTTAAGCCTACTCTTAAATGTGGTGAGTGTGTCTGACCCCCGGACTGAAACTGGAAGCTGGTTCCACAGAAGAGGAGCTTGATAACGGAAGGCTCTGGCTCCCATCCTACTTTTTGAAACTCTAGGAACCACAAGTAACCCTTAATTTAGGGAGCGTAGCTCTCTAGTAGGATAGTATGGGACTATAAGCTCCTTAAGATATGATGGTGCCTGACCAATTTCTGCATGCTTTGAGACAGGATGTGCCTGATTTTTTAAATGTTATGTAGGTGAAAAAACGCGATCCTTGAAGTTTGTTTTATCTGGGAGTTAAAAGACAAATCCTGATCAAAGATAACTCTGAGATTCTTTACAGTGCTGCTGGATGCCAGAGCAATGCCATCTAGAGAAACTGTATCATTAGGTAATTGATTTTCGGAGGTCTTCTGGGCCTAATAGAATAACTTCAGTTTCTTCTGAGTTCTCCTCCATGAGTTCCATGTCTGTAGCAGAATTCTGTCTTGTTCCAACTTTCTTTTTCTTTCCTTATCAATCAATTTCCTTTCATTTCATCCCTATGTATTGGTCATAAATGTATTAATTTATTAATTATATATTGTTGGTAATTTTAAATGTTAATTGTTAACCTAAATATGATGGATTTCATATAAATACAATTTTAAAAGTTTTTAAAAATCATCTATGCGTGAGCAAAATTGTTTTTGGTTTTAAGAATAATCAATTAAGCAGAGTAAATCCTTGTGTCTAGTTTCCATGTAATTACACGATTAATCATGAGATCATCTGAGAGCTCCTCTTAAAGGTTACTCTTAGACTTCACAGTAAGAGCTGCCAGACAAATGAATCAAATTGCTCACAGAAAGCAAGGTTAAGTGTAATACTGAAAACGTTGGCTAAATACGGGCCCTGGTAAAAGTTTTACAGTCATCCTGAAAACTCAGGGACAAGTACATTAGCTTCAATCATGTTGTGTGTGTCTTTGCACCTGTACATACTTGTGCATACACTGTGTGTAGCAGTGCAAAGTGTGCCTATTCCAAAGAAACACAGATAACTTGTGATAATTAAGAATAGTTACGACAGCCCTGTCTCCTTAAAATTCAGTTTCCATGCAAATAAACTGCACTGTGAATTTTGTGTGGAGGACAATATATTTCGTTAGCTTTTGACGTATCACAAATAAGTTTCAAATGAGTCTGCGAATGTCTGCATAGCGGACTAATGTTCGTGTCCCTTGTGAACCATGAAGTACTTAAGTTGCCTTAACTTTTTGCTGTTACCAGGTACTTTTGTTGGGTTTTTGTTGTCATTGTAGGCCAAACCATGATGTTTTTTACTATACACAGTACTTCTGCAGCGATCTTTGCTTTGTTCTGTTTCAATTTATCAATGTTAACCACGTGTTTCAAGTTGTTTCAAACTGCGACCGTATTCCGGGAGAAAACGTGTTTCCCTTGAAACGTAATTGAGTTTAGTTGTATGGAAATGTAATTTTGTAGGAGACAGGGTTGGTTTCTAACGTACAACTGACCACTGACAAATGACCTGCGGTGTTTCACAATGTGCACACGTGAATGTGAGCGGCAGCGTGTGTGTAATTGTGAATCAGCGTGCATTATGCTTCCTTAAAGCTTTGAGTTTGTTCTTGCTCTCCACAGTTCAAACTATGTCATTACGACCAATTAGATCCTCTGGAAATCTTAAAATAGTAACTGCCACTGGCAAGAAAACATTGAAATGCTTTTTTTGCACCATGGTTATAAAATGTTGTGTATACATATGCATGTTTTGAGCACGCTTTAACACAGCCATTTCTTAAATACAGTAATAAAACAGCATTCCTTAAATCCGCGCTAAACGCTAGTTAGCTCTGGGCTGGATGTTGAATGCAGGCAGGGAGGAGAGGAAGGCTTACCAGACGCCTTCTCCGCCATTTCTCAGTTTTAACGACTTTGTTCTTTGATTAAAAAATGCCTAAACGGTTCCAGTTGAGCCAGAGAAAGAGAAAAGAAATAAAAACTCCAACATCTAAGAGATGAAAATAACCGTTGTTCTCCAGTTTTAAGAGGCACGTGTTCTGGGGTTGGCCTGAGACGTCCGTTACGAGCTGCAGATGTTTGTATGGTTTTTTTATGATTGTTGTTATTTTCAAATTGTGGTGTTTCCGTGATGAGCTTTGCACTCGTTAGCTTGTGTGTTTGCGATTGGCAAATGAGAGAGGAACATCCAAAGAAAAACCCTGGAGTAGTACTTTGAGATTAATTAACCATAGTTTTAATCTGAGTTTTTTAGCAGCCCATTATGCAGCCTAATCACAGGAAACTATAGAGGTGATTACACACAATGATAGACTACCCACACACTCAGACACACACAAGCACTACACACACCTATGAATTAAAGAATTCCCTGGCAGTTATAGTGGGTAATCAAAGCCTCTGCATACACTCACACACACACACACACACACACACACACACACACACACACACACACACACACACACCACTCAGATTAAATCTTCAAGCAGTTTCACAGGTTTTGAGAGGAGAAAATGTTTTCACCTCTTCTTCGCTAGATGGAGAAAGTCATAAAAACAACACCTGTTCGCTTGTTCTCTCCTCATTCTGGCCGCCTCTTCTCTCTGTCTGTCTGCAAGGCAAAGAGGTAATCAGATGAAATGTTTTGTTGCTGTGTACATTTCCTTTTTAGCCCACTCTCATTCAAAGGATCTTAAAATGATCAGGCAGGGTTTGGAACGTTGCTCGAGGATACAAGCTGGGGTCAAACCTGCCAAGTTCAAGCAGCTTCAACCAGTAGGCCACCAATCACCCCACATATACAAATCATCCAGGTGGAGGCTATTAGATTAGCCAGATAAATATGTATGTGTTTGGGTAAATATGACTGGAGTCACTCCTGCAGAGCCACTGACTCTTTTGACCTGATTGAAGTTTAAAGTCAATTATATACAGCACAGCTACAAAACCCTTCTTCAGATTACCATTAAGGACAATTTGCATCATTAACTTCCCTCATTTAACTACATCCTTGGAGAGTGTTGTTGTTTTACATTCAGAAATATGGCAGTGCAGCTGGGTAGTTCATTAGGCAACCCCACCTCACTTTGGAACCAATCATTAGTTTGCCTGAAATCCATGAACATATGATTAATATAGGCATAGCACCAACAGAAGCACTGTTATCTTTTTATTGAGTAGTCATTCCTGTTACAGCCACAGGCAATGTGTTTTTACCAGAATACCAAATTAATCTATATATTTGTAATAACACCCAACTATCCTCTAGCTGCTTCTTCTCAGCACTGCCCTGAAAAAAATTCACATCTGGCTTCACAGTCTGTCTTAATAACTCCATAACACAATGTTTTGGGGTACCAGAAAATACATGTGGAACTTTTAAACGAGCACTAGACTGCATGTATGATGAGCCAACAAATAGGCTAGTCAGATGGATCACATGATAAGCCTCACCCCATAAAACAGTTAATTATATTTAAATATTCAAATTGTCTCCTAAAATGACAAAACAATGCCAATATTGTACAGACTGTATCATACGATCTTTTAAAATGGATGTTTTTAAACCATATAGTGTATATTGTGTCTGCTGTTTAAGGAGTTTGCATTAGCACATGGGTGTTTTGAAGGATAAATGCAAAGTTTGGGTGTAAATACCTTAACGTGATGGATTAAAAAAATATTACAAATGCTGCACAAAGACAAATTACAATTTTTTCCATTTTTTTATTTTCCACGATCTTCCAGTTAGTCCCTGTAAGTTCTAAACATTGTTTTTTGCTAGATATTTGATTAAACCCTCAGTTTAGCTATTGATAAAACATATTTACGGAATTGTCCTAAATGTATTTCAGTTTCATCTTGTAAAATAATGATGTGATAGGCTGTAGTGACAGACCTGCCTTAGATCAGCAATGCATTTCTTGATCGTTGAATGAATCCAACGCAAGTCAGCTCAACTGCAAAGAGTTTGAGTCTGTTTCTCTCTTTCTATCTGTGTGTGTGTGTGTTTGTGTGTGTGTGTGTGTGTGTGTGTGTGTGTGTGTGTGTGTGTGTGTGTGTGTGTGTGTGTGTGTGTGTGTGTGAGTGTGTGAGAGAGAGAAGCATTTTCAACCAGGGCAGGAGTTCAACTTGAATAACATCCGAGGCGCACAGAGGCCTGAATAAACGCCGTCACGACCAGAACCGGCTCGTAAAAAAATTCAATAAATGTCATAGATCCATCAATTCCTATCAAGCGCATCAGTAAATACCACGTTTTCAATGGAAGGTTAACTTTATGAAAGAGAGCAGGGGTCACTTCACTTGGATGACGAGTGACTCTGGCCAGCATAAGCAGGATATGCTCCTAGGGGCCCTGGCGGCTGTGAGCTTTGCAGTGTTGGCACAACCGCCGTAGACATGGCGTTCAAGTTATGACTTTCCCAGCGGAGCCATATGGGGATCCGGCAGTTCATGTCTGGGATTCGCCCCCCCCCAGGACTGGCTGCAAGGTTGATGGGGGAGCCCTGAATGAGGAGGGAGGCAGATGAAGCTGGGTGCTGCATTTCTCTCTGAATATATTCGTCCTCCTGTTGTTTGACTACATCTCTCCACAGATCAATAGCTCTAAGCTACCCTGTCCTCAGGAAAGATCAAACTGACACATTACAAAACTGTAAAGAGGTATCACTTCTGAAACCTTAAAAAGCCATAGCCTACATTACCACATGTGTAGGTCTCCTCTCTCTCTCTCACTATTTCTTTCTCTCTCTCTCTCTCTCTCTCTCTCTCTCTCTCTCTCTCTCTCTCTCTCTCTCTCTCTCTCTCTCTCGAGGCCCGCGCACGCGCACACACACACACACACACACACACACACACACACACACACACACACACACGCACACACACACACACACACACACACACACACACACACGCACACACACATTTCCCCGCCGCTCATGCCACTTCCGCCATAAAAGGCCTGGCAGTGATCCACGTGCCCATTAGCACGCGCTAAATAACTGTTAACAATGTATTACCCAGACTCCCCTGCTACGGTATTTCTACCCTACCCTTCAAAGCTCACAGGTAATTATGTCAAAGATTTTTAATAAACAGCCTATTCAGTGCGTGGTGGGTCACGCCTACCGTTAGAGTGACAAAATGGATTTTTTAAATGACACTTGAAAAAATGGGCCAGGCTCTGATTGTCTGAATTAAGTCCAAAGGTCATTAAAAAACGCCTTGATACACGCGCACCTGCACGTGATCGTTTCATCTCGGCTGTATAAATTGCATTATGAAAATATAGGGCCTTGTATATAATCATAGGACTCAATAAATAGTCATAGGCCTGTTATTCAACTGGAGTATTATCTGTTATAAATTAATTCGTTATAAATGAATTGAATTCAATGTCTTAGTGGTCCTGATTGTTTAATATCGCACACAATGCTGGTTTGAGGCTGTAAATCAAAGCAACATTGAAGCTCGAGCCCATTACGCTCGTCTCCTGTAAACTGTAAATGTATATGTACATTTACAGTTTTTTAACAAAAAATAACCTATTTAAAATTGTCCATATACGGATTAAAGGCTGCGCTAATACTTAATTTACGTTTTTCAAATAGTTCATCCAATCAAGTTCAAGTGCTGACGTTTTGAGAATGTGAATACTGACACAGCAGTAGGCTATAAGAGGGTCTCACAGCCTGAGAGATATCGATAAAATAAATATAACCTATAAAGGCCCATGGTGTTGTTTTCCAGTTACTAATGTACAAAACGGTCATCACAGACGAAGCACAGAGCGGTCAGACTGCTTTGACAGCCTAACAGAGCGCGTCCCAATGCCTTTTAGATCCAATGAGAAACACTGCAACACAGAGAAGGAGACTTAGTGTATATCTATTTATAGGCCGATATAAACGTATTCCTCAATCCCATTGCCATGGTCATCTTCGCCATATATAAGCCTTACATTGTTTTAGATGCTAGATAATATACGATCTCAAAAATGACTTTATGTGGAGTCATAAACAATACAAGTTGTGGACGCTTTAGTGAGTCAACGTTTCTTTATCGCTTTATTCCTGGACGGTTGTGCTGTGTTACTTCACAGCCTGATCCTTCGATAATCAATCTTGGAGATGATTATAATATTATAAATGTAAGCCCATTAAACATCACGCCAACGGCAGATGGCACAGTGTTCTCTAAGATACAAGAACCAGTGCACCTGCTAACGAAAGAAAATAAGAATCAACATAAAAAATAATTAGTTACAAAAACAATGATTTTATTACAAAACGCGTGCAACTAAGCTACACTAGACATCGTTACACCAAAAATGTGTTTCTTGGTGAGGACTGATTGGAACCAACAGTTCATATTATAATGAAACTGCACAAAATAACAGTAATGCAATTAAAGTGGTCGGCCTAATGAGACCCAGAGTTCTGGTGTTGAACGAACCATTTATCCAAACTGTTAAAGGCCACGAGAGGTGAATGTATATGAAATATGATTTAATTATTGTGTCTCATTACAAATAGATAATAAATTGTGAAATATAATTACAATAATTATGGTTGTTTTTTATCATTATTGTTATTTTT
Organism: Cebidichthys violaceus; assembly: GCF_023349555.1. Taxonomy (NCBI): domain Eukaryota; kingdom Metazoa; phylum Chordata; class Actinopteri; order Perciformes; family Stichaeidae; genus Cebidichthys; species Cebidichthys violaceus. The sequence continues at coordinate 6,333,592 of NW_027176307.1, read as the reverse complement.
TTGTTGTAATTTCTAAGATATCGACACATATCAGATACAAATTTTTTTCCCTTTCCACCAAATTATAATTTTATACTTATGATACAATTTGAACATGACGAATGCCTTTCATTTTATCTTAATTTTGTTAACGATGGTTATAAAGCTAAAAATCCTGCGTACACCTCAATTTAGTCATATTTCATTATAACAAATAAAAGTTATTTAGCTAAAATATGATTGAAAGTGGGTTAAGATTTTGCTTTATAGGCTAATTGTAAAACGTAATTCACTTAAATGTAATGAAGAGGAAATTGATAATAATTCACTTTGTACGACTAAAAGTTCTCTTTTTATCAATATGTTTTATTGTCTGCATATCACTTTAAAAAGCAAACAAATTAGTTTTGAAAGTGTAGAGGCTATTTATACCAATGGCAAGATAAGTCACACAGCTAGGCTTGTGTTTAAGCGAAATTTCAAACAGAGCGTAAACAATTGAATTCTCACCGAGTCATTAAGAAATATGACATTCTTAAATGCCCACGGGAAGTGAAACACGAGGATTTTGATCTGATAACCCACGCGGATATTTGTAGGGACCTTCCCCATGACGTCCAATCATTTACATTGAATTTATGCCAACAAACGATGGAGACGTGTTGTTTATTTAACCATCAAGCCACGAGCGGCCTTGAGCTGTGCAGTGATCTTAGAGGAAGAAACGTTGCTTAAGTAATTAGGAAACTTCGAATAATAGTGAAATCCTGATGTCACTATTAGCATTAACGCAATCAAATACACATTTTCTGTCAACATTTAAATAAGGATCTAAATACACTTTGCTAAGTAAGAAATTAGCAGATGAATTAAGGCATCGGTTGGGCCATTATTATGCTAAATACTGCATATTCATGTTACATATTATTGTTTTATTTTAATCTGTATACGGGTTCTTAAGAAATCAATAAATCAGTTTAGAAAACCGCACGTGCGCACAGCCTCACTGCCCTGGTTATTTATAGCCAGGTTCTCCTCCTCCATATGTTACAGCCTCCACGCACCCGCACCAGCTCGCATTCCCCGCGTGACCACACGCTTATTTACGCCGCCTTTAAAGTGTGGAAGATTAAATCCAAACATACACGGAGAGATTCCAACTCATCTCTCCACCCCCTTCAGCTGGTTGTTTAGATCTACACCTCTCTGATCCTGTAACTATAATATCTTAATCATACGGCCTATAATACATTCATTTAATTTACTGATTCAAGTGGACGTTGGAATATGTTTTACTTACATTTTCAAACTAAAATATAAAACAGTATGATAGTCTGACTAATTGTCATCAACTAGGTTCTGATAGTTGTATTTTAGTGCAGTACAGCTTCTCCAGCGATGGTAACCTACTTTATATTTTCATCAGAGAGATGTTGTGTTGTTTCAGTGGACTGGAATTTGTTTGCACTTTGAAGTCAAGGATATGTTTCTAATACTTCATTACATACACTTTTGCCAACCCATATAATGTGTTTTGTGTTATTATTTAATACAGCTTGTGATACAATGTTCATAAAGCAGAGCTTTTGTTGTGTGGGGCTGTTTCTGCTGTTTGAAACAGTGGGGTCGCTCAATGGCTCACACTCACATTTCATAGCCCGAGTTCAGAATTTTTGTACGTCTTTTGAAGGGCTCAAAAAGGGAAAAAAAACAACAATATTTGAACATATATCATGGGCCGGTGACCATATGGGGCTAACCAAACGTATTTTGTAATGATTATAGAATGCACAACATGTTTTGAGACATGTGAAACCGTGGCATTCTTTAAGGAATGCTCATTTCCAGGATGGGGACCACAAGTGGCCGTCGTGCCACTTGTGTAGCCGACATGCAAAGCATGTTGGGCCGGTGTGTGAAAATGCGCGCAATGCCCGAGCGAGACGCTCCTCGCTCTCCGTCACCTGAAGACATGATTCATTCACCAGCTCTACTTTTACCTCATAAGGCGGCACGAGCGGCCCCCACAGCAGCGGGCGGGACCAGGAACAAAGTTCCGGGGGGCTGTGATTACTCGTGATTGGTTGCTCCGTGTTGTGATTGACAGGTCCCCTTCTCCGTCTCGCCTCTAAACTCCCGTTGTTGACACTCTCCAAAAGTCTCCACAGCTCTCAAGGATAACGGAGACATTATAACAACTCGTCCCGCCCCCGTGTGTTTCCTCCGCTGTCCGGCTCGAGGACGGACAAACCGCCGCACCAGAATCCCTGGACCGTCATCGTGGAGTCTTTGTTTTGTCTTTTGAACTGTTCTTGCTCCCTGCATACTCGTGACACCGTCTCCTTCCTCTCGTTCCTCTTTCCCGAGACCGAGAGAAATGGCAGAGAAGCGGCGAACTCCGTGCACACTGAGTGTCAAGGCACACGCATTCTCGGTAGAGGCACTGATCGGAGCAGAAAAGAGACGCCGGACGGCCGGAGAGGATGCCGAATCCCCCGGCTACGAGGACGGAACTGATGTCGCTGATCTAACAGGGAGCCCGGGGCTGCGAGCCGACAGAACGTGTACCAGTGACCGGGGCAGCGAGGCAGATTGTACAAGTGACGGATCCCGTAAGTAAATAACAACAAAAAAGTCCGTCTATAATAATGATACAAAATAAGTTACTAAAATATATATAAATAACAAATTTCTTAAAATAGGCCCTTGAAATGGCACCATCAGTCTACCAAATTAGTAGCTTATTAGCACCCAATACTAAAGGCTAAAATAAACTAAAAGTGCCCATGCATGTTACATTGAGCCGTACACTTTGTCATTGTTGTTGTTGTTTTTTTACTGGTAAACAGCTTCATATTTAATAAGCCCTGCGCATTCGATAGCCTACCCTACTATTTTTTTAAGGAAATTACTGATTTATGCACTTACCTACTCGGTGACATTTTTGATAAGAAGCAGCATTTTGTTTCTCATCAGGATTATGACGCTCTCTTCTGCTTATTGCTGATAATTCAGTAATACATCGCAAAAGATCCAGATTATAAACCAAAACAATGATAGACTCTGGTCAGAGCCTCACATAGAAATGTGATATCATATTGTGGCCCCGGTCTAGTAAATGCAAAATGTGAGTGGTGCGAGCGTGACTAATGTGAGGCGCTTTATGGGCTGTGTTGCAATCATAAACACGCTAATTAGCACCGTATAAACGGAGACCGATTATTACAGAAATCGTAATACGGACCGGCCCTGACAAATTACGGTTTAAATCTGCTGCACCTTTAAAATGCACTTTGCTGTTGGTTTGTCTTTGTGTCAGTTCGGCTCGTTAGGCCCATGTCTAATGTCCATAAATGTCTAACTGGCGAGGCCTGTGTTGAATAGCGCAAATAACAACAGAGGCGAGACACATAAACACTGCTATTAGTGTGTCCTGTAAACATATCCTCGATATTAAAACATATTTAAATTCAAATACTCCACGATAAAAATCATCATAAAGATCCTACTGGACTTCAATTTGAGTTCAGTTGTGAGCTTATAGTTACCTTACACATTTTCTTCTATATCATAATACGCTATGTTGTATATAAATAACTGTAGGGTGATCTTAGTTTAAAGACACATACACATACAATTCTGAGTTGTCAGTGTACTGAAGCGTGAGTTTAATGAACGTAATCCCATAATCATTTTATCTCACTTGTAGTGTCTATTAAGACTCTTTCGTGGGCGTCTATTTGTAATATAAAGATATAATAATGTACTTATTAATATAATAGTTTAAGTCATATTTGGGCTATATGTCAAATGCAAAACGTGCTTTGTGCATTTGGTCTTGATTATTATAGGACTGTGTAATCGGGAATAGTGCTGTAATGTTTGTGTGCTTTTAAAATATCTTGACATGACAATATAGCTCTGCAAGCGACTAATGCTTTGCTGGATGGCTTGTTACTCTTAAAAACGTGTTCATCTCGTCTCTTTGCTGTGCAGCAGAGAGCGAGGACGCGCTGCTGGAGAGCCCGCATCCCCCAGCTCTATGCACGGCGCCGGTAACCGGCAGCGGAGAGGACACCCGCGTGGACTTGCAAGGATCAGACCTGTGGAAGCGGTTCCACGAGATTGGCACGGAAATGATCATTACCAAGGCTGGACGGTAAGAGCAGGAGGGGGGAAAATGACGTGCTCAGAGATTGTTGAATTAAGGAATTACACTGCGTTGGGTAAAAAACAAGTGTGTCTATAACATATATACAAATATGATAAGATATTTATTAATGAGATAATAGCCATGATAATGGAAAACTAGCGATTATTATTATTATTATTATTATTATTATTATTATTATTATTATTAGGAAGCAGTAGTTACTGTGTCGTAAATCCTGATCAAAAGCTGATATGAAATCTCCAATGCAGATGATTTATTTGGTTTTCCTGTCAGGCGGATGTTCCCCGCTATGCGTGTGAAGATTACGGGCTTGGACCCACATCAGCAGTATTACATTGCCATGGATATAATCCCCGTGGACAACAAGCGCTATAGGTAAAACGCACAAAGCACGCGCACATACAGTACACACGCACACTCACACTCCATGCCAGTGATACAAGAAACCTTGTGACCATGAAATACATATTCAAATTATATTTGACAAAAGTCAAAATTAAATAAAAAAATGTGATAGTGATATCAAAGTGATACATAAACTGTAAATATAAGATATAGTAAATATATAAATATATATATATATATATATATATATATATATATATATATATATATATATATATATATATATATATATATATATATATAAACAAAGCTTAAAATATACAGGGCAAGTGCTTGTCCTATAGAACCGGAATGTGACAGTCATTGTAGTTAGCATGTATTCTTAATATAGATTGTTCCTGGGACAACCTACGTTTCTAAATTGTGCAAGGCAAGTTCCGTCTCCGCAAATGGCGCTTGGCATCGGACGGTTGTCACGGCGGTTTTGCCGTCCCTTTTGGAAATGGCCTTTTTGAGGCCTAACTTCTCCACCCTACAAGGCTAAAAGACGCTATAATGCAGAATCAAATAGCTCGTCATTGCAGCGGCATTAATATCGTATAGTCTTTGCACAATACACGGTCTACCAATTCAAACTTTCAAAACCGGTTACACATTTTAGCGGCGTGGTGGAGTGATGCGTGCCCTCCTAGGACATGTCGGTCAGTCCGACAAGATTCCATACAGTACAGTGGGTTACCGAAATGTGATGCCCACGTGCACGCGCAGCAGAGCTGCAGGCAACAACGCGCCATGGAGGAAGGAGAGTGTGCAGCTTTGTATGCCAACCAAACGCTTAACAGCAGGTGATGAACACACTTTCAACCAGATGAGGAACTAATTAGGTTTGTTTCTAGCTGAAGGCCGTTTGACTTACAGCCTACAATATGTATTCACATCGTTATGTATTCACATTGTTTCACATCGATTGAATTGCATATACCGAAAATAGTAGGCAACAAAATAGCTTTAGGCCTGCTTTAACATGCAAGTGGACATTTCACTTGACTGGCGTTTAACATCTTTATGGCTATCAAATGTAGCACACAAGAAAAATATGCTTGATCAGAGGTGTTTGTTTCTAAAAAAATTATATATATATATATATATATATATATATATATATATATATACAAAAAAATTATATATATATATACACTGTATATATTTCTTTTTGGATATAAGCCTACATATGAATTATGCAATCAGTTGAAAGCAGTCCAATCAGATTACAATTCTGAGTTAAATGAAAATGACAACTTTGAAAGTTATAATGTTACATTCCCATGACATTAAATCCTCTCTCTCGACTTTTAAAAACGTTCTCGATATGATTATTGCTGATTATATTTTTCTGGCATTTCTTCCATTGCATGTGAAATGGGGGCATAGCAGGATTAAACATTGCAAACTGTTTGGACATTCTGTTCATTCACGTCCCTGTGTGTGTAAATTGTAAAGGTACGTGTACCACAGCTCCAAGTGGATGGTAGCGGGGAATGCGGACTCTCCTGTGCCACCCAGAGTGTACATCCACCCAGACTCCCCTGCCTCAGGAGAGACGTGGATGCGTCAGGTGGTCAGCTTCGACAAACTTAAACTGACCAACAACGAACTGGACGACCAGGGACATGTAAGTGCCACACCGAAGACTGCCAGTACAATATTTCTGTGATACTATTATATGTCTGTGATAGTCATGAGTACCTATACTTACCTCATTGTGGCCTCTTTAAATAAATTGTATTTTATCCCCATTATTATATAACTATATAATCTAATATTTTGATTTAAAACTTTTGTTGTGATCATTTTACTACTCTTCAAGAATCTTTTCAAACTGTAAATTATATCATTAAAAGTCCAATATTAGAATACAATAAAGGCCTGCAACTGAAATTTATGTTGGATTTTGTAATATTTACAAGAAATATGATGACAATAAAAAAAGAAATTTCAATTCTGAAATTATTGGTGTGTGCAGGTGCATGTATCAATCAATCAATACATTTGTATTTGTTCATTGCATCTCGCAACTCAATGTATACCTGTGTGTAAAACATAGAAAACGTTGAAACAGATGAGATCAAAGACACATATAAAATATGAAGTAATTAAAAAAAATAACCTTTCAGACAACCTTACAAGACACACACGCTCACACAATGCATTTCTGTGTCCAGGTGTGCATTTTCATTACCCAACAATCAGGTTTTATAGCTGTGAATAGCATGACATGTCATGTAATTTAAGCCTGAAAGAGTAATCTTTCCTTCCCTATTCAGATCATTCTGCACTCAATGCACAAGTACCAGCCGCGAGTCCATGTAATCCGCAAGGAGTGTGGAGAGGAGTTATCCCCAGTGAGAACCATCCCTGCTGGGGATGGCACCCGTACCTTTGCCTTCCCTGAGACCGTGTTCACCACTGTCACAGCATATCAGAATCAACAGGTACAGCTGACCTCCACACAACCACATTTCTTCTTAAAACCAAAGCCGCCTTGGTCTGGTGTGCATTTTAAAGGCAACTTATTCTCTGTGCGTGTGTGTCAAAACAGAGGGGGAGAGAAAGGTCCCGTGGTTTTCCCTGGTGTTTTACTAGATCAACCATGGAAACACTTATTGGGCCGAATGTTAAAAAATGACATCGCTCACATAAGTTGAACTTTTATGTGCTTTTCAACATTGTTTGAGCATCTCGTATTTTTTTAATTTTGCAGAGCAAATTTCAGTGCTAGTGTCTTCAATGAAGGAAAGCAACAGTTTTTTTCTTGATTTTTATACTGGACCAGTCAGTGTGCGCATTAAGTAGACTGTTAGCTGGGGTTAGCTGGCCCACAACCCATGATGGCTGAAGTCAGAACAAGGTGGCGATGCCTATAAAAGTCACCTTGGATGTGGGTCACAGAGCTTGGCCTCAAACACCACCCACAGCTCCATGGCAGCCCCACAGACATTAAGTATCATGCACACACATATAACATCACATAAATGTACAAGGAAACAAACAAGTACATACGTGTATTCCCACATATATTAAACATATACAAACAGCACAGTTGGCACCAAACTATGCTCATTAATGCATTTATTAATAGATTTGATTAAAATATTATAGACATAGACAATCTTCCATTACACAGTATATGTTATCATAGACTTTGTAATAACAATTTTCTGAGTCTTATTTATTTACTTTTCAGATTACAAGGCTGAAAATTGACAGAAACCCTTTTGCCAAAGGCTTCAGAGACTCTGGCCGAAACCGGTGAGTTCAATTCAACCACAGAGATTTTCACATTATCTAGTGCATTATGGGTAATGTGGGATGCATGACTGTTAAATTCTGGCTAGGTTGTGGTTTTTGTCACAGCTATTTCAGTCTGATTTTATGGGGAGCAAAGCTTTGTATTTATTTTTATTTTTTCTGATGGAAAATGTGCAACAGCCTCCAATTAAATCTGTCCTAAAATTGCAGAAAAGAAATTGACTAAACTCAACAGACGTGGCAGATGTTATTTAGATTCCAGCATATTAAACGATGCATTTTCATTTAAATTTGCTAACTTTAAAGGCACATTAATCCCAGCAACTGCATAGTTCTAGGCACATGCTTTGAGAGGGAAAAATCTAACCTCGGCTGCAAACCTAAATGGGGCGTCAGATTCCAGTCGGCCTCGAGAACATAAACATCAACAGCAAAATAATAAAAGTCAAGGGTGTCCTGAAGAAAATCTGTATAAACACATTTCTAAACATATATAAACACAGCATTAAAACAACACAGCAGTAAAACACCAACGGTCTGCAAACAGCCACTCCCCTGAGGCCTCACAGAAATCATTAGAGAGAGGGGAGAGAAAGGGGCAGAGCAAGGAAAAGAGGAGGAAAAGGAACGTGTGAGACCAAAAATTTGAGAGGGATGAAGGTAGAGAACAACAAACTGGATAACCTTGACGGCTGACCCTATAAAAGTTAAACTCAGGAAGGCCGAAAAATAACCTCCCCTTAAATATTACAGGAAGAGTTAAGCAGTTTGCTAAGTAAACTTCTGCTCTGATAGGCTGCTTTGGAGCAACCGCTCAGGGCAGCTTGTCTAAATTATCACCGTGGCTACAACCCTGCGGGGGGGCGGACTTTTATCCTCACGCTAACAAGGGGTAACAGAGCATTCGCATTACCCCGCCACAGCAATCCCTCTGCCCCACCTAGAGGAGGAGGGAGACGCAGATCGGGGGGAAGGGGAGTCCCACCTCGTAAATCCTTGCTGCGGCTTCCTGCTCCTTCGTCCTGATTCGCCCGTAAAAGCCGTGTGAAAGCAATTACCTCCCAGCACCCGGCTTGCAGCAGCCAATCGCAACGTGGCGTTTATGCCCCTCATTACCTGCGGTCTCCATGGAGATGGCAAAAGAGGCCCCACGGGCAACTAAGATAGCCGCCAGGTGGTTGGCGTAATGTGAGGCATGCTGGCAGAGAGGGGCTGCAGCTGCATCAGTGACTATGCGGGGTAGAGAATCAAGCCGATTCAGGGCCAGATTCTCCCTTTCCAACAACGGTCAGCAAAGCCACCATATTTCGATGGTTCTAAAGATTATCTTGCCAGATTTTCTGTGGTGTGAGGTATGTTTACAGTATAGTTAGAGTATCTGCTCTAAAGTACATCCTGGTTGCACTGATTTCAAAATCGCAAATATTAAACATAACAACATAATATATACAATTCGATATACCCTGATGTAAAGGGGGAACCCCTGGGACAGCCGAGGATCAAATCATTGCTCTCCACACCCTATAGGAACAAAACCGTTAAGCTTATCATTACATGCTGCTATGTGTGGGGTCCCTCACATCTGTTAGGATTTGAAAAATCTTTTAGTGTTTGTCAGCCTTAAAGAAATTGAAAGACAAGGATGTTCAGTGACGTTGATGTATGTGTGCTAACTTGTGCAGTTATATGTGTTTTACAGGATGGGTCTGGAGGCTTTGGTTGAGTCTTATGCATTTTGGCGTCCATCTCTGCGAACACTCACATTTGAGGACATCCCAGGCATTACCAAGCAAGGTAGAGTTAACTAATAGGAGTTTTCTGGATTTTGAGACTAAATCAAGTCATCCAGCCTAAATGTCTTTGTCTCCCTACCTCCCACCTCAACCTCCTACCAAAAAGGTTTTGCTAAAACGTTTGTTATGTGCTTCTGACAGTCGCACATTGAAATGATTCCCCTTGCCACAACTCTACCTATAATCATAGGTGATGTTTTGGGACATCCCAATCCAACATCCCTGATAATGCTGGTTACGATACCTTATCTCAGTACTGATCCAAAACCCTTGCACTCTTTTTCCAAAATTTTGGACCCGCACACCTCACTGTGTCAAACTCATTAGAATCATTTGATGTTTACCTTATATCCCTAGTTGAATTTGAACCAACATACAATACAAAACAATTTAAGCAGATATAGGTTTCGTTTTTCAATCTTTCTGATTCTGTTTTCATAGGGATCCCAGGAGCTCATGGTGCAATCGGAACATCTTCTCACCTACTCTCCACGTCCCAGTGCTCCTCATCTTTCCAGGTTTGCCCTCTCAGCCCGCCTGACTACACCTGCAGCCGACCCACACACCCTCTCCATCGTTATAGCAACCCCCCGGAGTCATTCCCCCCTCCCAGAGGTCCATCAGCTTACGAAGGTGAAGGGTTCTGCGCTCTGCCTCTCCCTGCTTCTCAACTTGGCTATCTATCCAACCCCAGCCCGCAGGGTTACGCTGGGCTTCGTCTTCACACACCACCTTACAGCCTGTACGGTTACACATTCCCTCCCTCACCACGCCTCGCAGCCAGCCCTGATAAAATGGCCACCGCTGCTGCTGCCAATCATCAGAGTGCCTTCCTTGGCTCGTCTCCCAGTGGGACTCTAACGGACAGTCTGGGTGTACTCAGTGGAGGACAGCAGGGCTTCTTGTTTAACTCCCGGACTTTAGGACTGGCAGGTAGCCAGCCGGGAGGTGGTGCCTCACAAGTCACTGCCCACATGGGCTGAATTTGACTCCAGACATCTAGGGTTGTCAAAAGAAAAAAACAAATGACACCCTGGAATGGGTGTAAGTTTCTTTTGGTTCAGAAAGTTCTACGAATTTATCATCCATGTGCTGAACAAGCATCAGGCTGAATTGTGGACAAACAAAGAGGAGAGACAGATCATGCAATTGCCTCTGTGCACAAAATAGTTTTCTCCTTTAACTGAAGGAAATATTTTTACCAAGTTCTTATCTCTCAAGTATCTTCACTAAGATGTGCATGTGCAGGTGCAGTGGCCACTAGAAGGAGAGACATCCTGCAGTTTTGGATAAGGGGTTCAAACGATGTGACCCAGTGACTGAACTGGAACTGAATATGGATTGGGAAGAAACTGGGCTGGCCCAGGCACCCCAAGCAAGCACTTCAACACCTGGCAGGACGCCCTGAAGCAGTTACTATTATTATCGCACAGAATTCTTTGTTGCCTCCTTGATCTTGCCTACTTTGGATGGAGTTACTGAGCACTACTTTTGAACTTATTTTATAGTACACATTTTGATTGACTAAATTCCTTTTGTCAATTAAATTTGTTATCATGACATGCCTGGCGGTGTTCTCGATCCAGTCATTGGAATAACAAACGTGTGAGCCATCTAGTAAATTGCACTACAGACAGGGCCCTTTCACCACTCAGGCTAAAAAAAAAAACTATTACACACAACATCAGGAGCCTGTCACATATTGACATGGTGACACCATGACCATAAGATGACATGGGAGACGTCCCAGTGACAGTTATGGACTGGCAAGGTTAAAGCTGTGGGAGAATGATGGATGATGGACTAATCTACATCTTCTACGTCTGGCTTGACAGACGTTTTTTTGATGCAGCTGTTTGTCAGGCTGAAGTACATCTTCCCTTGTGTGACACAGACGTAACTGTACATGGTGACTCTGTACATAACGAGGGAAAGGCGGGCGCAAGGAGACATGTGTATATACAGGGCTACGTGACCCTTCGCACTTAAAAACCCTAAAGCACCTGCTTCTGCTCTTTTGACTGGGTCAGGTACGCAACAGCCAACCCTGAACTTGACCTAAAAGCTTTTCTTTGCAAGCACGCGCTATATGAGCACGCTCTTTGCCTGAGGACATTAACATGTTCTGTGACCTTTTTGAGCCAAATAAAATATATCTATTCATGTTAAATGTTCATATGTCATCAATATCTTACTAATTTAACCGATTTCATTCATTTTTTCTATCAAGGTGTGTGTGAGTGTACAGTGCTTAATATTTCCTTGTAAAAGAATGAACGGAGGACAGTATGTTTAAGTGTTAGCATTCACGTATGTGCTTGTGGTATTGAGAATGTGCATGTCTGTGTGTGATAAATCAGTGAAAGACTGGGGTTGCAAACTGCCATGCAAACTAATACCTAAATGTGAGGGTGCACATTTGTGTAACAACAGGTGGTTGAGCTGTGTGAACCCCCACCACCACCCCCACAACAAAGTCATACTACGCTGCAGAAAGAATATGCAGATCATTTTTCAGAAAGCTGTTTGCTGTCACTGAGGCTTTGCACACAACTAAAAACTCAGAACTAAGAACACAAGACAAAACAGAGACATATTTATTTTGTACCTCATACACTAAATACATTCTGAAAAGAAAACAAGACAAGTGCTGCACCTCATCTCTTGTAATAGCTCATAGTAAAGAGCCTTTAGCAGTAAAATAATAATGTAATACAGGAAATAAACTTTATCAGCTACCCAAAACTATACAGTGTTGTATCTTTATATCATTACTGTGCAATAGAAAGATGATGAAAAACTACAAGTGGAATTCTGAGGAGGTCCTTAAAACACTCTCAAAGTACTGTAGTTAGGGGACTCTATCCAGAATACAAGCCTTTACTTTGTGTCAGCCTCAAAATCCCATTATCTCAATACAAAGGAGCTCAAAACAATGGTATAAGATAAGCTATCTTGGATTCAGCAGACTAGATTCTGGTATTCAATTATATGAGACCATTATGAAGTGTGTCCCCATTTACTTTGGGTTTCTAAGATGCAGGTGATTTTTTTTCATGCTTCCTGGTGTGCAGTCCAACATTGTAGAGCTGTTCGTAAATCTGCCCTTCACGTATCATTCTGTTGAATGTTCATCTGTTTTAATTAAAGGTCTTAACTGATTTTTCACCGTATTCATCCCAAAAGTTGCAGACCATTTGCTTCCCCCGCTCCTCTGCCCCTACCTCAGTCCTGTCACTCTGAAGGTGAGAGGTGCTGACGAGAGGAGCACATGTGAGGGGGGAGAGAGGACGGAAGGGGGAAGGAGAGCTTATTTTAGAACCAAGGAATGATTGGCTTGTTGTTTCTGAGTGACAGGGGACAGGGTACATCCATACCACACACACACACACGCACACACAGGACTACACTAATGTTCGCTGAATCTCCTTCACCCTGTCAATTCATTTAAAAACCTAGCTTTTCTAGGAGTTATCATTTGAAGAGGATATATAAAATCTGTATAAATCTGCAGAATTTCTGAGGCTTCAATTTCCTTCTCTGTCCGTTATGCAAACAGTATATACATATATATATATATATATATATATATATTCACACACAGAGTGATTCTCGGCTTAGGTGGGGACGTTAACACTTGTGTACGACCAGGTGCCGACGTGACAGATCTGTCACTCTATCCGCCTGAAGGGGGAGGACCAGAGGGGGAAAGGGAGAAGAGAGGGGGATTCAGCAGAGAGAAGGAGCAGTGTGTTTCTAAGATTTGTATGAAGTTAAAGCAAGCCTGTCGATTTGTCAATGGTTTTTCCAACCTACACTCTAAACGTGTAAAATACTGTAAAAATACAGGCAGCAGAGACGGCTGTAATTGATTTTAACAGTATCTTACCGTATAATGAATTACAGTATGGGATATTAGAATAACTGGGTTTTACGGTGATTTTACAGTGTATGCCAGCAAGTTACCGTAAAGTTACAAAAGGTCATAACATCTGCTACTTTTGCACTTAATTCCAACAACAAAAGTAGAAAACACAAGAATTCATATACAATACAATATTGCCAAAGTTTAATATTTGTCCTCAATCATTAGCTGAGTTTGTAAAACAAAACTTATTATGAACATTTGTATTCCAAAACTAAAGAGGATTTGTAATGAATCAGACCAAATTAAACATTTTCTGAGATGTTCACTTAGATGGACACTCAGTATCCGTTGATAAGCGTCACTTGACCTCGGCTCCTCATTTGACCTCCACATGGCTGTGCTCAGATGGATGAACTGAAGCTGTGCTGTCCAAAGTCAAGTTCAGAAACAGCTGATAACATCTTGTCACTCAAAAATGATTAGTGGGCTATGAGCAGTTTGATTGATAAAAATCTATCATATAGCCAGTAGTGGGCCATCAGGGCCAGTAAAGCCTTCTCTGCTGGCCTAGACACAATCACAAAGTTATAGCTATTTTATCATTTAATAATTTTTCATAAATACACTACATATTTAAAAAAAAAATGTTCCTATTAGCTTATTGTCTCATTGCACAGCTACTGTCTTCCTCTGTTGCTCTGCTTCCAGCGCTGCTTCCAGCAAGTAGAGCTAGTAGAGCTTTTATCCAATCAGATTTCACCCCTATGTCTCTAGGTAAAAAAATCTGCCCGGAGGACTTCAGAATTACAAGTGAAACCCTTTGCAGTTTAAGTAAATGGGGACGATATTGTTGATTGTCATTGTCTTCAACCAATCAGATTTTTAGTTTGACATGTTGGGCGTATTCTTTGATGTGCCAGAGCTTCTAACTGGCTTAGCCATACGTGATTGGTCAGTGGGCTAGCGTGACATGTTGGGCGGTAACAATCCAAATATAAACTGTGTCTGTCAAGCGGACATTTTCAGCCGTCAAATTCATTAAAACTACTCAAGAAATAAGATTGGGGAGGCTCGACTGTCATCACTGGCGTCCATGAATCGAGAAGGACCTCTTACTGGAACTGAACCACATCAAGTTAACGCTACTGTACAACTGTAGTGTTAAACTCTTTGTAATCAAAGAAAGGAGGATGGACTTTGTCTTTAAATAGTGAACAGCAGCTTTGGTAAATTAACTGCTTTTGTTTTTTTACATCTGCAGTAGCTTTACTTCTGTGTTAATTTGTCTATGGTGTCGTTTTTATGATATGGTTAATATTGTTCCCTCTGATGTGAATAATATTTGAATGGCCCGTGCTCTTGAGTGTGTGGCGGTGGAATGCGTGTTTTAGCGCTGCAGGTTTGCTGGATTGATTTTGACTATATGCATTGTCCGTCTATGACGCAGCATCCCGTCATGCACATATTCATGTATTTGCACTCTGCAGTTAGTGTATTTGTAGGTGTTGAGCTTCATTTTTACACGAAACAAACAGTGTAACGGTTCACAAAATTTGGTTTGCTTCAATACAATACAGTGGTGCCACGGTTCGGCCGTCTGTTGTCAGAGCACTAGCGGGTACTTGGACATTTGGTTCTGTTTGGGCTTTTGTTTTCTTTAACAAAGCAGGAATTATGGTCTGGAGAAATGGGGATTGTGTGGCAATTGCTTTAGCCCTGTTTGAATCAGTAGGGAATAGCTAAACGCTGCGGGGAGAGTTTTCAGCATGTGTGCTGCTGTTGGTTTTCCTGCTAAGCTAGTTTAGCATAGTGTGTCTCCCAGAACACACGTGCATCACCAGAGTACAATGTTGTTCTTCCGTGGTGGGCGTGTCAGACAGCACATTGTTACACCTCTAGTAACAAATAATAACCGTAGCTGTGGCATTATAATGAGTTTATTAGAAGGTGGTTCAACTGTAGTAGGACAGCACTGAAGGCCCAGGTATAAAACACATGGCCTGCCACTGCATATAGCAGAAACATTACCCTATAATCATCAGTACGATGTTGATAGATAGTGACTCACTAAACTTGTAAAGAGAAGGGTATTTCCACCACTTCAAAGAAAATACTGAATTATGCTGATAAATTACAGTCATCTGCCGCTATGGTTGACTGATGGCATTAACTGTTAATTTACATGGGAAGGATGAATATTTAACTGTATGTTACAGTTATTATGAAATACTGTAAGATACTGTTGTAAATCCACAGTGAATTTACAGCAATTCATTACAGTGTAAAAAAACAAACCACTGCCACACACATGGAGGTCCTGCAAAATATGACAGTAGCTTGGAAAATAGCGATAAAATTGTATATATTTATAATATTCAATTTACATGGACATAATGGTGAGGCGTGGTTTCCATGGGAATGCAGCAGTCAAGGTTTCTTCTAAAGTAGGTTGCAAAAACAATAAATGCAGAGCCTGTCTACTTAGCAATAGTTTTTTTGGAAATCCCAACAGGAAGACATCCAACCTTCAGAAATAAAATCTGCCTGATTTACAGCAAAGGGACAAGATGATCATGAAGTAGTGTTTCTTATCCAAACTGGCATTACCTAGATGTCATTGTTAAGGTAAAGAATTAAGAAACAATTCCAGGCTACCTGTCCAGTAGAGCTAGAAACTTTAAGCAATGAGGTTGTTTCTGTTGCAGGCCTGCTAACACTAGCAATGAGCGTAGCGGTGGTGAGGACATCAACTTCCATGAATATGTACAAATGCAATAAATTGCCATTTAAAACATAATATTGAGGTAATATTAAATTATTACATACATGCTGTCCTGTCCTTTCTCTTCCATACATCTTTGTCTCCTTAAATTGAGAAACAGCAATTTACAAGCCTGATATTAATCCTGTATTGTCCTTGGACATCTTTCAGTGAAAACTCAGTGACTCATTGTGTTGTGTGTGTGTGTGTGTGTGTGTGTGTGTGTGTGTGTGTGTGTGTGTATATATATAAAAACTAGAAAAGAGCTTTACAGAACATGTCATCATTCACCAGTAAAGTCCATTTACCTTTTTTCTTCAAGAAACCTGTGGCATTTCTTATATTTTAAGATAAGTTAGTCTCAACCACTATTTGTAACTACTTTTTTGCCACTGATGGTTGAGTTTCTGTGCCAAACCTTATTTTGTGCTCCAGGGAACTTTCTTGTCACGGCCCAACATGACCTTACCTGTGGACTGTACAGTTCATATGCATGGTCACGTACAGCAAGCCACAACTCCTCTCTGAGCATGCTCAACCACGTGTTTACCACATCGGCCTGAGTGTTATTGTTCACTTCAATCACACAGGATGCTAAAACCACACAACTGGCCTCTATGCAAATGCTAACTTCTGTGTTGAGTGCTCAGAGTCGTCAATTCCCTGAGGGAAGAAAGGCAGCAGGTATAGGGGAGAGATATGGTAATTAAGCATATTCCACTTTTGCCAAGAACCACTGTTTGTGGATGGCAGAGAACATAATTCTCTACATCAGTGATTCTCAACTGGCCGTGACCCAAAAGTGGGTCGCAGACCCGTTTTCAGTGGGCCTTTGGCTGAAAAAAAAAATGCAGCGGAGTTATTCACTCTCCTTAACAGTATTTGGCGTTAATGCCTTGTAATGCTAGTACACACCCACCATTTCACAGTATAGAAGAACACCCACAAAGTTTGTTTTCAAATGCTAATTGAGCATGGTGAAACGCAAGATATGGATTTTCTTGCATTAAGGACAAAAGAGGGCAAAAACCTCAGTGTGTTTTGTGCGGCGAGGTTCTGGCACAAGAAAGCATGAAGCCGTCAAAACTGAAGTGGCATTTGTTGGATAAATCCGCAGCGGATGAACTGAAAACTATACCTCTGTCAAATTACACTATAAGTAAGCGAATTGAAGACATGTCGGATGACATCAAACAATAGACAACAGCTCGAATTAAGGCAAGCGGTCATTTTGCATTACAAATGGACGAATCTACAGACATAACAAACAAAGCAGTTTTACTTGTTTACGTGAAACATGTGTGGGACGGGGACTGACAGGAACAATTTTTCTGCACAAGAGAGCTCCCTACAACTACGACTGCAGAGGACATTTTCAGCTCAGGTTCAAACTACACCACCAAATCTGAGAAGTTGAAAATTTTGGTTGCGGCTTGTCATTAAATGGTGATGGTGGGTCCCGCAGCCAGACCAGTTGAGAACCACTGCTCTACATGGGAAACATTTTAAGGCAATTTTTTTTCTTATGCCTTTATTGCCCATTGCTCATATTTAAACTAGATTGTGATGTACTAGTCTTAAATATAAAAATATATAATATATCATTAAAAATGTATAGATTGTCCTGCTGCTTCCTCACACAAAGGCACACATGCAACCACAGGAAACAATGGTGACGGCAGTACAGAACACCACAGTGGCTTGTTTTAACTGTATAGGTCAAAAGTCAAAAAAGTGATTGGGTGCTGAGGATGAAAAGAGTTTGGTTAGTGATAAAATGTGGACAACACACTACATACCTTGACAAACAAGAGAGTGATGGAGGTAGAAGATAAACAGACACAAGTTGGAGGAGAGGAGACAGACTGGGTAATTAATAGTACTGTAATTATCTTATTTGAATTTGGATACAAAAATATATTTAATACATTATGTGTAACATTGTTTTTATGCTAATGCTTTGGCTATGGTAAAGTTTGACAATCAAATTAATGTTTATTAGCATGCTAATTGCTAAGCACCATGCTGACTTTGGTATGAAATGTGTAATGTTACAAGTTACATTGTTGTTGCAGAATATAAACATAAAGGTTTTATGCTGTTTTAAGATAACTGCCAAATGAATATGTTGTTTAAGATTGTTTAAGTTTTACTCTAACTTATTTTAGTGAGTATGATGTGTTATGAATTTAACACACCATTAGATTACTGTATTAAACTGTATTTTAAACTACTGCACAGCAACATTACTGTTTAATGTTGAATGAAAAGTAGCAGGCTCAGTTGGTTGAAGAGCCAGTTGCCCTCTCTCTGCACTCACTAAGCTGTAGTCACCTGCTTATGTAATATTCTCCAGCTAGTTTTTAGGTGGAATTCTTTTGAGGAGGCACTGCTGCTGTTGCGTCCTGTCTACTGGAGAAGTGCTGACAGTTGCTGCAACACAGTCTCCTGGAAAACTTTGAGTATTTGCAACCAAATACCAGCACATCCACATTTTTTCTAGAGCCAAAGAGCTCTGTATATATGTACAGCTATATTTTGTTTTGCTGGCCAGCCTTTCATTTCCGTAATCCTATCATGTAGCATAATCCTATTGTTTTTTCAGTTGTTTTCATAGGTGTACTCAGAGACCGGACTACTATACAATGTTTTTGTCTTGCAGGAGGAGTCAGGCCTTGCACCCAAGATCAATAACGAAAGTGGCAGATGAGGTGTGGACCAGACAAGAGGAGGAACTGATGAGTAGGACCTAAAAGCAGGATTTTATTGTTAATGGTAATCTTTCACTCCTTCCATTGTAGATCAATTTATATAACTCCCATAAGCTTTTGAATACAAAAATAGGTGAAATGGCCCAGACCCAGCAGATGGAACTGAACCTTGAAGAGACACAGATTGACAGTGATGACTCATTTGATGAAGACAGTACAGTGGCAGGAGCGACACAAAAAAAAAAATACCCACTTAATTTTCAAAATGAAATCATATGCATCTATATGACTGATAGTGTCATGTTCTTTATTTTTTCCTTTTCTTTTTGTTTGCAGAAGTGGCCAAAGCTCTATGCCCAGAAGGAGCTATTTACTAAGGAGGAAAAGGTAATTGAAGAGCAGAGGATATTATAAAGGATGTCGTTAAGGCATTAGACACTAATTTGCAACAGTCCGTTTTGAAATGAAAATGATTTGCACTGGTTAATTTCTTTGTCTATTATTCATATCTTTAATATTCATTCATAATGGGGAGGCAGTGGTTCAGGTGGTAAAGCATTTATCTGATAATCTGAAGGTTCTGAGTTCATTTAAGGCTTTTATAAAAGATTTTAACAGACAACTTAGAGTTGTGGTAAATAGGTCTATTTTTTAGGGTATGTGTAAAAATGCCAAAGAGCTGAAAACTAAAACCAAAGAATTATTCCATTATGTGTGATGTCATTTTATTTTTGTTGAAATGGATTTCATGTAATTGTATCAAAAAAAGTAATTTGACACTTTTTAATGGCATAAAAACCTTTACTTTTAATGCCAAAGTGTGAAGGACCAGGGTAGCATAAAGCTGGGAGAGCATGTAAAGGTGGGAACAAATAGGGATTTTATTTAACTTAACTAAACAGAACTTAGTTTAAAACAACATAGTGAGTGCTCTTCTGACTATGAGACACTGCCCACCATCTCCTAACTGCATAATTATATATACTGTGCTGGCCAGTCCATAGTTGATTGCAAGGGAGGGAATATATTCCTCCTCTGTGGTGCAGATGTAGGTGCTCCTGAGAACCTACATCGTTTTTCTACGTTTACACTGAGCGTCCATGCTATACGTCAAAGTTTACGAGCACCGAAAACAGAGGAGTTTAAAAACGCTCCGGAGGACGGATAAGTTTGAAAACTGCGGGGTTGCCCCTTCCTGTGGACGGCGTAAATGCATAAGTTTGGAAACAATCACGTATTCGCTACTTGATTGGTTCTTAGCAGTCGCGACGTGTCCTTCTCTGATTCGTCACGCCCCTATCACATGACCCTTTCCCACAAAAAAAACAAACGACAGCCTTGATTACCAATCGACTACCAGGGGCCTGTTGTTCGAAAGTAGAATAAAGACATCCAGGATAAGTGGGAAAGCCAGGTTGGACAAAGTCTCATAAGTTCATCCTGGCTTAATTGGTTGTTCGAACGCCGAGCCAGGCTGAGGAGGGGCGGCTTTGTCAAGCCAGGTCTAACTAATTTGAGTAAGTGCGCGGCCACGGCTTTCTTCAGTAGACCACAGAGATTGATCACAGATTCACTGATGAGACGACAGGTGTGGACACTTTCCTCCAATGAACAGCGGATCTGAATGCTGACGTAAGGTGACACACCTCTCATAAAATTAAGCACCGCTGCTGTCTTGAAGTTTGGAGACGGACTGATTAAATGAGTAGTGTAATTAATTGCAAGCACCTTTGCAAGTGCAGCCATTTCTAATTACTGTAATGACTGCAATAAAATCAGATTTGAGCTGGCAAACAATATGAAGGGTGTTTATTTACAATGACGAACACACGAATAGGCCCCAATTATGAAAAAGAACTATCGTAATAGGCTAACTTTATTTATTTTTTTAATTTGATCATGTTTTGTTTTATTTCTTTTTTTTAAATAATAATTTAGCCTACGTGTTGTTTGTTTAAAAACGAGGCCAATGCGTAGCCTTCATCAGAACATGGAATGATTGTATAAAACACATTCATTTCTGATCAGCGCAGCCGCTGACTCCAAAGATAAGACAACAGAATCAACTGAGCTTGGCATTTAGCCTGGTCTGGAGCAGGCTAGCTGCAGAGAATAAATCACCATGGTAACTTGACCAGGATAAAGTTATCCAGCTTTCGAACAACCGACTGCAGGCTAAATTCAGCCAGGATAACCAACATATCCCGGCTTAATCCCTTATCTAGGTTTCGAACAACAGGCCCCAGGTTAATTTAACATGGATAACTGATTACAGGCGTTGCTGACATTGTTGTCTTTACTAGTAGCTGTTGTGCAGTTAAAGTCTGGATTTTTGCGGAGGAAGCAGCTGTTATTGTAGCGATTAGCGAGCGGCGTGTCCAGCGGCATTATCACTCCTACGGAGCGGACGTTTGAAGCAAGGTTATTATAGTTTTGCATTTTTCACTAGTTTTTATTTTTATTTTGTTTTGACTTTTTGTTTTCAATTTCAATTTAGTTTTAGTTAGTTTAAAGCGAGTTTGCTAATTTAGTTTAGTTTTTATTTTTTGAAAATGCTTAGTTTGAGTTTAGTTTTTATTAGTTTCATTATTAGTTTTAGTCTTTACTGCAGCAGACCAAGTAAATCTGCGTTTTCTGACAAACAGCATCCGATTTACATGACTTTTACACTATGTGGTTTGCACTTGATATAGAGCAACAAAACGCATGTTTGGGCGTGTTCTGTAGCGCCACACAGAGGATACAGAAAGCGGTGGAGTACAGTGACATGCGGTGAGGTTCGTTGCTGGTGAGGCACTGACACTACATAAGTCAGATTTACAAATATATAAACCCAATAGGGTAGCTTAAATCACCATTCAATTGGCAGCTTGCACATTGACTACTGGTTGTTTTTCATATTTCATATCAGCATTCTTTACACACACATAGGTAAGGTACATATTTGATTCCACCGGGAACGTGTCAGAAGCGGAGCACTCGCTGGCGCCACCCGCAAAAATCGTGAGATTCCGCGATAATCTAAAGCTGTTGATTTCGTCATATTTCCTTGTTTTTTGAGACATGTTTAAGTTTAGATATATAATCTTACATGTTTGTGGTCAAAGCAAAATATAAGAAGAAGAAAAGTGTAGAAGAAGAGCAATGACAGAACAAGCATGAATCCGACCCGTGGGTTCGCCCCCTTCAGTGAGGCAGATGTACTGTTTGCCCCTCTGTGCTTTTTCACTATGGTTTAATGTCAGATCAGCAACACTAAATATGCTCTACACACACGTGAAATACATTACCTATTCTATGTAAAGAAAGGACATATAATAAAAGTGTCAACAAATATTACAGTGGTGACAAACAATGAGAAGGCAAAAGGCACGCGCTCAACCCAGTTAGTGAGGGATTCACTGTATGAGGTGAGGAACAGCTCGTCACTGCCTCACCTCACGTGTCTCCTCTCTGTTTGAACAGGACATGCGCTAATTCAGCAATTTTGATTATATAAATGCTTGAAATGATTGGAATCATACAGAAATGCCTCACCTGCCTCCACTGACCGCACGTCCCTGGTGGAGTATTTGCAAAGTGTAACTTCCAGCGGCAGGCGGTCCACATAGGAAAAAAATGTCAAACTCGCTATGCATTGTCCGACGGTCGCAGACATTCCCGGCTGCGTTGGCCAGAGTCCCGCCGGCACCCCCGACATGTGCTAAAAGTGGTACAGCGGAAGATAGACTTAGGCTATGTATGAAATAAATTGACATCTATGAAATACATTGACAAAGACGAAAACTAAAGGCCTTTTCTCTATAATTCAATTTTATTTTAGTTAGTTTTGTAAAGACACAATACAGTTTCAGTTAGTTATCGTTTTTTTTTTATTTCAGTTAACGAAAAAAAAATTTCACACCTAGTTTTTGTTTTTTCGTTAACGATAATAACCTTGGTCTGAAGTCACGGTTTGTGACGGTTTTGTCTAACGGCTTTGACAAGAACGGACACAAAACGGAGGACTTTCCTTTTCTTATTAATGCTTATTTTGTTCTGCACAACTATTGTGAAGTCCACACATAAACTATAAAGGAACAAAATGAATTGCTCTCCAGTAGGACAGACACTTCAGCCACCAGCAGCTACAAGTGAGAACAGACAACAATGAAACCGAGAAGAAACGAGTGAGAGACGTATGTTGACCACATTTATGGACCCGTAATCTAGTTAATCAGTATGTGTAAGTGTTCATTTTAAAGTAAATTTGATGTGTGTGAAAGAGAGCAGCAAGACCCGCAGCGTTGTAACTAAGCTTTCCACGAAATGTGTCTGAGTTTATAGAGGAAGATTTTAGAGAAAGATCTTAAGTATCAAACACGGCCTTTCATTATTAAAGACTACTTTATTACTCAGTTGTATTTTTTTTAACTAAGCAACCAATACTTCCTGTTTACACCGGCACCCAAATGCATGCCCAGTGTACATGAATAGTCACGTGATATTTGTTTTCAGGCGTATTAGTGTGGATGTAGCATCAATTTTACTTGATTGCGTGCACTCAATCTAGAAATATAAAGTGGGCTCAAACAAGTGTCTGTCTTGTATCATAATGTTAATTAAAAGAACTGGAAAACATCACCTTCACTATGCCTGGTTGATGGTATGGCTAGTTGCAGCCGCCAGACACTCTCCTCCTTCTGGTATCACGCCATGAGAGCGTGTAGTGGCCACAGCCCCACAATGAAAGTTACCTGGCTGCCGAGTTCCCTTTCCTGGTCTGAGAAAAGATGGGGCTGAGGGTGGAGCCTGGTTTTACGCATAGGCCTGAGCCAAGGACCATACCAAGAGCTCTGACAGCATGGGAGGATCTGGGCAGTTTTGTGTTACCTTGTAGTTCTTTCTGTGTTGTCCTCCCCTGTATGCATTTGTTGGTTTGGTCAGCCAGTATATAGTTCTTCCTCAGTTTCATTCTAGGTTGTTTTTTTTGTTAATAGAGTTAACGTCTTGTTTTGTTAACCTTATTCTTTAATAGAGTTATGTTTTTTTGACTTATTTTATAGGGGCCCTATAACTCTGTTAGATACTGAATTGTAAGTCGCTTTGGATAAAAGCTAAATGACCGTAATGTAATGTAATGTTAAATAATTTCTTTGTAGCTGATTGTTATTGAATACCTTTTGGGAAAATAAACCCACTTTTGAAGTTAAAGTTAAAGTTTCCTTGTGCCTTGACTGCTTGGTCCATGACAGAGCGTGATAGCAAGTTGGCAGTGTTGTTATCTCGCCCGGGAATGTGCTGGATGGTGAAGTGATAGGGCTGCATCGCCAGGTACCAGTGGGTGATGTGGCTGTTAGCATCTTTTATTCCTTCCATCCACTTCAAGCCAGTTTCCAAGATGAACTCTCTTCCCAAGAGGTAATACTTGAGGGAGTCCAAGGGTCATTTCAATGCCAGGCATTCAATCTCCACTGTGGAATAACGAGTTTCCCTCGTGAACAACTGACTGCTAATGTAAGCCTCTGGGTGACGATCGTTGGCCTCTCCCTGGAAAAGCACAGCCCCTAAACCACGCTCTGAGGCATCTGTTTGCAACACAGTCTTTAGTAAAGTCAGAACTACACAAAACTCTGTGCATCCTTGAGGTCCATGAACGCACACTCTGCCTCCTCACTCCACTGCAACTGAGTAGGGCTTATGTGCCGAGTCATATCTGTGAGAGCAGACGCACGAGAGGATTAGTTAGGCACAAGTCGTTGATACCAACCTGACATTCCAAGGAATAACTTTAGCTGGGTGTTTGTCTGTGGACAGGATTGAATGGCTTAGTTTGTGGGTCTGGGGTTTGATAACCCTGTTGCCAATAATATAGCCAAGATATTCAGTCTCTGTCCTGGCAAACTGGCACTTTGAGGGGTTTACAGTCAGTCCAGCCTCCTGGAGATATGAACAACTGTGAACAACCATATGCGGATTCAGCGGTAACTGCCAGTAACCTTTGCAGAAATCAATCGTGGTTAGAAATTTTTATTCGCCCAACCGTTTTAATGAGTTCCTCAATGCGAGGTACTAGAAGGAATCAAACTCAGAGATTGCATTCAGATAACACAAATCTATGGAAAATCCTATGGTGCCATCTTTCTTTGGAACTTAGACAATGGGGTTACACCACTCACTTCTCGATACCTCAATGATGCCCAGGGACATAATCAGATCTATTTCCTTTTCTGGCACACCAGGAGGCTCAGGGAATACTCAGGGATTCTGTAGCATTCTTTGAAAGCACAATTTTGTGTTCAGTCACTTTTGTACAACTAGGAGTTTCTTTAAAAATGTCTGGGACTGGCACTGACCTGGGTTTGCTGATCAGCAGTGAGGTGGGTAAGATCAGGGAGTGTAGGGGCAGGTACAGGAAGGTACTGCTCATCATTGTCGTCCTTTTCTTCCACATGTCTAATCAACGACATCTCTTTCTGGCCAGAACTGGGAATCCATTCCTTTGGTAGGTTAATGTGCAAAGTTCTCTGTGGGCATGCTGAGCCAGTGCTGCCATTTACCCCAGTGTCTCCCCATTGTGGACAACAAAGGCAACCACACTCTGTCGCTCAGCTGTTTTGTGATTTTTTTCCCCATGAGTTTTAAGCAAAGTAAGTGGACCTCTTACCTCATGTCCATACAAGAGTTCAAAAAGAGAGAAACCAGTTGACAACCCAGAGTTGCAGTCCTAAACACTTCTCTGCGATTCCATTAGAGCAGTTACCCACTCAAAACCATAGAGACTGTGTCTGCCCTATGGCCACTTAAATTAATTAAATCAAAAGTAAACAGTTGAGGAGTTAAACAAAATAACCTTATCCAAGTTAACACCAACGCAACAGTGCAACAAAATAGGATAATTAAATGTGGACTCTTAAATATCAGATCTCTGTCATCTAAAGCTGTATTAGTAAATTATTTAATATCAGATAAGGATATTGATTTATTTTGTCTTACTGAAACCTGGCAGTGTAATGAAGAATATGTCAGCCTCAATGAATAATACTCACATTCCTCGAGGCACCAGCCGAGGAGGTGGAGTAGCAGCCATCTTTGACTCAAGCCTATCATTAAACCCAAAACCTAAACTAAATTCTAACTTATTTGAAAGCCTGCTTCTTAGGCTTTCACACCCAGCCTGGAAAACAATACAGCCAATTCTGTTTGTTATAGTGTACCGGGCCCCTATCGGAATTTTCAGAGTTTTTATCAAATCTAGTCCTTAAAACAGATAATAACAGTAATTATTGTAGGTGACTTTAATATTATATTCATGTGGATGTCAATAATGATAGCCTTAGTAGTGCGTTTATCTCATTATTAGATTTGATTGGCTTCTGTCGGAGTGTACATAAACCCACTCACTGTTTTAACCACACCCTCGACCTGGTTCTGGCTTACGGCAATAAAATAGATTTAATAGTCTTTCCACAGAACCCTCTTTTATCGGACCGTTATCTAATAACTGTTGAATTCCTACTAACGGAGTGTACGCCATTAGGCAAGAGTTTCTACTCTAGATGTCTATCTGATGGTGCTGTAGCTCAATTTAAGGAAGCGATTCCGTCTTAACTCAATACCATGCTTCAATATAACAGAGGACTCCTGTGATAACTTTAGTCTGTCCCAGGTTGATGATCTTGTCGATAGTGCTACAGGCTCACTGTGAATGACACTAGACTTGATTGCTCCTCTAAAAAAGAAGATGGTAAAACAAAAGAGGTTTGCTCCATGGTATAACCCTCAAACCCGCAAATTAAAGCAAACATCGCGAAAACTTGAAAGAACATGGAGTTACACCAATTTGGAAGAATCTCGGTTAGTCTGGCGACAGTCTTAAGATATATAAGAAGGCCCTCCGTAATGCCAGAGCAGCTTATTACTCATCATTAATAGAGAAAAATAACAACAACCCCAGGTTTCTCTTCAGCACTGTAGCCAGGCTGACAGAGAGTCACAACTCTGCTGAGCCGTGTACTCCTTTAGACCTCAGTAGTATTGGGGCGGCCGTGGCTCAATGGGTAGAGAGGGTTGTCCGGCAACAGCAAGGGCAGCGGTTCAATCCTTGACTAAGTTTATTTGAGGATTTTCAGTCAGGATTTAGAAAGCATCATAGCACAGAGACAGCTCTGGTAAAAATAACTAATGACCTTCTAATTGCATCAGACAAAGGACTTGTCTCTGTTCTTGTCTTGTTAGACCTCAGTGCTGCATTCAACACCATTGACCATTGCATCCTGTTACAGAGACTAGAACATTTGACTGGCATTAAAGGAAACGCACTAAACTGGTTTAAGTCCTATTTATCAGATCGATCTCAGTTTGTATATATGTAAGCGTTGAAACCTTGATGAAGACCAACATTGATACCTCAATGATGCCCAGGGACAGTATCAGATCTATTTCCTTTTTTGGCACACCAGGAGGCACTCTTCTGTAGCATTCTTTGGAAGCACAACTTTGTGTTCAGTCACTTTTGTACAACTAGGAGTTTCTTTAAAAACTTCTGGGACTAGCACTCATAGAGTTCCACAAGGTTCTGTGCGTGGACCAATCTTGTTCACCTTATATATGCTTCCTTTAGGCAATATTATCAGAAAACACTATAAACTTTCATTGTTATGCAGATGATACTCAATTATATCTATCAATCAAACCAGATGAAACCAACCAGCTCACTAAACTTCAAGCATTTCTTAAGAACATAAAAACGTGGATGACCTGCAACTTCCTGATGTTAAACTCAGACAAAACTTATAGACAAAATTTATTCTACTTGACCCTGAACACCTCTGAAATCAATTATCTAATGATATAGTTTCTCTAGATGGCATTGCGCTGGCATCCAGCAGCACTGTAAAGAATCTCAGTTACCTTTGATCAGGATTTGTCTTGTAACTCTCAGATATAACAAACTTCAAAGACTGCCTTTTATCACCTACGTAATATTTAAAAAATCAGGCACATCCCATCTCAAAGCGGTGTAGAAAAAGTAGTTCATGCATTTGTTACCTCTAGACTAGATTACTGCAATTCCTTAGGCTGCTCTAATAAGTCTCTTCAATCTCTCCAGCTGATTCAGAATGATGCAGCTCGTGTACTCACAAAAACTAAGAAAAGGGATCATATTACTCCTGTATTAGCTTCGCTGCACTGGCTCCCTGTAAAATCTAGAATAGAATTTCAAATCCTTCTCCTTACCAACAAAGCCCTAATTGGTCAAGCACCATCATATCTTAACAAGCTTATAGTACCATATTATCCTACTAGAGAGCTACACTCCCTAAAGTACAGTACAGGGCAGTAGCGGATGATGGCAATAGTGGATGACTTTGTGGAGTGGGCCGGTAGAAAATCACCTGCTTCTGAACGTGGTCAAGACCAGAGATATGGTGGTCAACTTCGAGAGGAAGACAACGGCTCAACAACCGCTGAGAGTTCTGGGAGAGGATGTGGACATGGTGAAGGAGTACAAGTTCCTGGGTTTCTCCATCGACAACAGACTGAACTGGATGACTAACATCACTGCTGTGTACAAGAAGGGGATGAGTCGACTGTTTTTCTTGAGGAAACTTCGATCCTTCAATGTGTGCAGCAAGATGTTGAAGATGTTCTACCAGTCTGTTGTGGCCAGTGCACTGTACTTTGCCGCAGCATTGGAGCCGGAGACACCAACAGACTTAACAAACTGGTTTAGAAGGCCGGCTCCATCATTGGCTGCAAACAAGACATTCTGGAAGAGGTGGTGGAGTGGAGGACAGTGAAGAAACTATTATTCATATTGGATAACCTGGACCACCCTGTCCACCACCTACTGCAGGGACAGCGGAGCACTTTCTTCAATAGACTGATCCAGCTCTGTTGTCACAAGGACAGATACAGGAGAACATTCCTGCCAACTGCAATAAGACTTTATAATAAATCACCTCTGGCCAAATCATCCTTCACATGACTATATTGTTGTTTGCTGTTGATCTTTGCACTACTGTTTAGTTTACCTAGTTCAGGGGTCAGCAACCTTTACTATCCAAAGAGCCATTTTTCCCTATTTTCCACAAAATAAATTTCGTCTGGAGCCCCAAAAGCTATTTGATATCACAGTTTATAAAGTTTTAAATATAGTTATATTATATATACAACAATTATAGTTAGTTGTATTTATGAAAATAGACAAAAAAGACAATTCTTGACATTCTATTGCTATTTTACCTGCTATAACAATATCAAACTCCTATGAAGAGGAGAGTTTTTTCGCTCATCTCCAGCATGATACTTTTCAGCAAATGCGGTGTGTTTGTTCTGGAAGTGTCTTTCTACATTACATTTTTTGCACATATCAAGCATACAGGTAAGCCGCATTGTTTGCAGTGAAAGCAAATTAATACGTCCACACAGAATTAAACTCTCTATTTTCCTCCGTTACTTTTCTTTTTTTTATCCATTGATAGTTTACCGAGGGGGGCGGGGGTCTGCAAATCATGATTAGCCACCTGCAGGGAAAAGCGCTTGACAGCGACGTAATAAGATGTGACATTTTAGTTGAAAAATATTAAAACATTTTATATTTTCAGTGACACAGTAGAGGTAGACACCCCCGTTCGCTACTTGACTGGTTCGTAGCAGTCACGACGTGTCCTTCCCTGATTCGTCACACCCCTATCACGTGACCCTTACCTGGAAATTCACAAACAGCCTTGGATATCTATCGACTACCAGATTAATTCAATATGAACAACTGATTACAGGTGTTGTTGACCATGTTGTCTTTACTAGCAGCTGTTGTTCAGTTAAAGTCTGCATGTCAGCGGAGGAAACGGCTCACGGTGCGATTAGTGAGGGGCGTGTCCAGCGGAGGTATCAGCCCTACGGAGCGGCCGTCTGAAGTCACGTTAGCAGCTTTAGGGAGGACGGACACAAAACGGAGGACTTTCCTTTTCTTATTAATGCTTATTTTGTTCTGTACAACTATGTACAACAAGTTAAACTATAAAGGAACAAAACATGGATTGCTCTCCAGTGCGACAGAGACTTCAGCCTCCAGCAGAGCTACGAGTGAGAACAGAAACAACAAGGCCGAGGGAACGAGTGAGAGACGAGTGACCACATTTATGGACCCATAATCTAGTAAACCTTTGTGTGTAAGTGTTAATATTAAAGTAAATATGAGGTGAGAGAGAGAGATAGAGTAAGATCCGCAGCACTGTAACTAAGTCTGAAAAATAAAACTTTTAAAACTTTATACAAACTGTGTCCGTTTGAGTTTATAGAGGAAGATTTTAGAGAAGATCTTAAGTATCAAACACAACCTTTTATTAGTAAAGACTACTTTATTACTCTGTCGTAGTTTTTCAAACTAAGCAACCAATCTACTTCCGGTTTACACCGGCACCATCACGCCCAGTCAGTGGTGGGCCATCAGGGCCAGCTAAGCCTTCTCTGCTGGCCTAAATAAAATCACAAAGTTATAGCTATTTTATAATTTAATAATTTTTCACAAATACACTACAAGTATTATATTATAATTTTTTTCCCATTAGCTTATTTTCTCATTGTCTTCCTCAGTTGATCTGCTTCCAGCCTGCAGCGCTGCTCCCAGTGCAGCTTGTTTAAGTAGAGCTCTTATCCAATCAGATTCAGCCTCTATTTCTCTATGTAAGGAGAGAGGCCCAAGGTCCTCTAGGTAGACTTTGCAGATTAAAGTATATGGGGACGATATTGGTGATTGTCATAGTTTTCAACCAATCAGATCTTTAGTTTGACATGTTGGGCGCATTCTTTGACGTGCCAGAGCTACCCAGGTAGCCTGCTAAGTATGTCAGCATTAATGTGCGCTGTGATTGGTCAGTGGGTCAGCGTGACTTTTGTCAAACAGCAAGCTAGCTAGCAGATCTTAGTGTTTAGTAAGAGTTCAAGTTGAAACATATGTAAGAAGTTATGACATTGACATGACATTTTTTAGCGTATTTAAACTGATTTCTGGAGGACATTTCCAGAAAAACTGGACATCGTATCAAAGGGTTGGTCAAGCTAGCAGCCCTGACTCAGCATGGAAAAGGATTTGTTCAAATGGTATTTCTGGCTGACAGCGGCGGAGAAGCGTTGCACATTTTATGGCTAAGAATGCGTTTCATTTGCAACTGAGCTCTTGGTGTTTGGAGCTACGCTACACTAACCAAGGCAGCTACACCACAGGACACGCACAAGCTACGTGCTTTTGAAAACTTTTGGAGAGACCTGAGTGGACTTTTTAAGTGAAGAGCAGCTGTGGTAAGTTAACTGATTTTGCGTCTTTACATCTGCAGTAGCGTTTCTACTGTGTTAATTTGTCTATCTTGTCGTTTTTATGAATAATATGAATGGCTCGTGCTCTAGCGCTGCAGTGTTGCTGGATTGATTTGTTGCTTAGTTGTCATATAAATATGTGACTGGTTCTTGTGGGTTTTTCTTGTCATTGTGTTAATTACATTGATTTGGACTATATGCATTGTCCGTTAATTACGAAGCATCCCATCATGCGCGGGGTTATTGTCCAAACAGTTGAATCTGTTTGGGCTGTTGTTTCCCCGTTAAGCTAGTTAGCTTAGCCCCCCTGAAGACATGTGCAGTGCCTCAGCTGTTTTTTGGTATTGTTCCGGGTTCAGAGGTCACAAAGCGTGTTGTCTGTTACGTGAGCGCAGTCCACCGAAAACAATATATTTCCCACAATTTAAGCTTCTGCATTTTCCAAATGCACTAGTATTATTCAAACGTATTGTTCGGTTCTTAAGCCTCGTACCGCATGATTTAATACGAATATGTGTATTATTACACCCCTAGAAACAAATAACCATAGCTGTGGCGTCATAATGTGCTTATTAAGACATGGCTCAAGTCTAGTAGGACAGCACAGAAGGCCCAGGTATAAAATGCACAGCCCGCCACTGCGCCCATTGTATGTGAATAGTCATGTAATATTCGTTACAAACTCTCCCCGCAGCGTTTCAGTATCTGTTCCCTCCTGATTCAAACAGGACTAAAGGTATATCCCTACTCTGTAGTGATAAACCAGGCTGTACCAACATGCTTAATGCTATTGAGCCCCGTGACACTACTCCTTCACCAGCCCATTTCTCCAGACCATAATTCCTGCTTTGTAAAAGAAAACAAAAGCCCAAACAGAGAATCAAATCAGACACGCCCCCTTGAGAGTCTCCCCAGCGAGGATTTGGCATCTCTGATTTTTTGCTGTATTGAAAACGTACCGAACCATGGCACCACTCGTATTGAACCGAACCGAGAATTTTGTAAACCGTTACACCCCTACTCATTACTAATTTTGCTTCTTCCCCAGAGTCTTTATGCTTTCTCGCTTCGCAGGTTTCCGTGGATCCTGGTTATACCTGGGCCATGGTCTTGCCTCCTGCTCTGGTTCTGTCATATGCATTGAATGTGTTGTAACTCTGTTGTTGTTCATTCTGAACACATGAGATCTATTGCACTTCTGTCCATCCTGATAGAGGGAGCCCTCCTCTGTTGCTCTCCCTAAGGTCTCTTCCTCTTTTCTCCCCGTTAACAGGGTTTTTTGGGGGAGTTTTTCCTCTTCCGATGTGAGGGTTCCAGGACAGAGGATGTCGTATGTGTACAGATTGTAAAGCCCTCTGAAGCAAATATGTAATTTGTGATTTTGAGCTATAATAAATTGAATTGATGCCCGTGGGACCTTTCTGTAAGCATAAAGCAAATAGGGTAACCATTGGTCGCAATCAGATCCTGTATCATTTATGAACTTTCTGAGAATTTGTTTTAGGGTTTGGTTGAACCTGTCGGTCAAACCATCAGTCTGAGGATGGTATGGGGTAGTCTTGATGCCTTTAATCCCCAGCAGTCCCTGCTAGGCATCCCTCAGTAACTTGGACATGAAGTTCGTCCCCTGATCGGTAATAATTTCATTGGGAAACCGCACCATTGCAAAGAATTGCACCAAACAAAAAACAATTGACTTTGCCTTTACGGTATTAAGGGGGAAGACTTCTGGATATCTGGTAGCATACTTGGTAATTACCAGCATGAAGCTATTTCCTGACTTGCTTCTTTCTACAGGGCCCACAATGTCCATACCCATCCGCCCAAATGGAGTTGCAATGACAGGCAATAGCTGAAGGGGAACTTAAGAAGGATATCTGGCTGAGGTTTGTTGCCATTGAGGACTGCTCTTAATGCTGTCAAAACTTTTGTTTCCCTAAGTGGCCTGCCCAGGATTTAGAGTTACCAAGCTTAAGTAAAATTTTTCTAGCAGATTTAGGTACCATTAGCTACTTTGCTGACCCCTGCTTGTGGTACAGTATCCCATTTTCTGTGAAATATCCATCTCCATTAATCAGTTCAAGTCCTTCCCCTTCCTCCAATGGCCTAGCCCACTGTAGATAAGCACTTAGACTAGCATCAAATTGTTGCATTGCCTGTATGTCAGTTTGTATTCGCTACCCCAAAGGCTGTGGTGGGTTTGGTTCAAAGGACTGATTAGTTAGTATTTTGGAACTTTTCCTGTTTTTTTCTGGCTACCTGTGTTCAAATCTCTTCCAGGCTTAGTTTCAATTTCAGCATTTTGACAGAAAGTTCACTGAGAGGTTGGATAGTGTTACGTCCTGTAGCCAGCGGTATCAGGACATAGACATAAAACCAGGTGTAATTGGTGTAAAAGGATATTTATTATTGGAATAAGGAAAACTTAACAACAGAGCGGATAAATGAGAAAAAACGGGCCAATGGGTGCTGTGGAAATCAAAAACTGAATATAACAAAAGGAGATCCTCAAAAGGAAGACTATTCTGGCCCTACAAGAAACACAAAAGGTTAAACAAAAAGTCCTCACTAACTTAAACACTGGGAAAACAGAAAATACAACACTCACAGCACCCCTGGATCTAATGTGACTATTTACAGCAAAGTGTGTTAAATGCCTTCGGTAGTGTCAGTGTTGACGCTTCACCTTGCCCGCTTCCTCACGCTATCACAAAGGTTCGCTCTCAAACAATTCTGGTCCGCCGCCCTGCTCCGCTGCACACATCCAGCTATTTGAGCTGGGGCGGGAACTGTAGGTGACCTTGCTGATTGGCCGTTCAGTGGGGCCACCAATCCGCTTCCTCCTCCGGGAACTGGGCGGGACGTCGGCATCCAATCCTTGGCATGGGATGCCACAGCCTGCTTTGCATTCCACACAATTAACACACATGAGGGTGCCAACGGCAGCCGTAACAGATAGGCTGTTCTGTTTGGTCTCTTTAGCGCTTGCCTGTGTGAGTGCGGCATTACAGACATTACTTGGATACAAGAGATCAAGAAGAACAGGCAGGTCGTGACCTAGTACCACCGGAAAGGGTATGATCAACAACACCAACATTCAGGAGGTCAGCCTTCAGCCTTGCACTTTAATATAGTGCTGTGGGATAAGATAAGATGTAAGATCTTTCATCTCCATGTACACAACAAATGGGCACAGTGTCAATCATACACATACTGTAGGGAGGAATAAACTGTTTATGAACAAGGGTCTGGTCACTGCCAGTGTCAATGAGGGCCTTTAACTCACAGTCATTCAATTCCACCATGGTCTCTCTCTGCGGTTATTGTAGCTCCCTTTTTGGCTTCCGGTCATGTCTGGACACATAACACATCTGGGTTAGTTTTACAGGATTTTTGTGACAAACAGGTTTTGTGTGTCTCTAATAAATAAGACTCTTGGAAGATTTAGAGAATGACTTCACCTCTGTCGGTTGCTTCTTTACAGGAGCCTTACCCCCAGTTGAGTCCACCCATTGTGTTGAATGAGAGTAACATAGCCCTTTGTTGTCCTTCGTTGACTACCAGGCAGCGAAACTCCATGGCTGCTTCTTCTGTCTGGCAGCAACAAACACATCAGCTAGGTCAGCTACATCTGTGGCCATTGTTGGGTTGTGCTCCCTAATCCAAACCTGTAGCTGGTTCCAGGACGATAGTTTCTCCAATTTCATTCACATTCTTTGCTTTTGGCTGACCCCACTTCCCATAAAGCTCTTTTAACCTGACATAGTTATTTTGGGTTATCATCTGGTTCAACCTCAAGGTTGCGAAACCTCTGTTTGTAGGTTTCTGGATTTATGTTGTATTTTTGAAGAATAGCCCTTCATCACATTCTAGCCCTTCATCATATTCTAGCGCATCATCAATATCGATATGGACATAAGCACTTCTAGCTTTGCCTTTGAATAATGGAATGAGTCTGAAAGCCCAATCTTCAGTTGGCCATCTGCATGCTAGCAGGTAAAGATCGGAAAAAAAATAGGGATTTTATTCACCCAAAGTATTTACAATAATTAAGATGGGTAACAAAATCAAGCAAAAGTGACAAATTAGGATAACTCTATAAACTTAACATAAGTGCTCTGAAGTCTTAGCACAACTTAACTAACCAGAACTTAGTTTAAAACAACATAGTGCGTGCTCTTCTGTCCATGAGACACTGTTCCCCATCTCCTAACTGCATAATTATATATATATATATCCCCTGATTGCAGGGGAGGGAATATATTCCTCCACTGTGGTGCAGATGTAGTGGCTCCTGAGAACCCCCCTCTGGCTGTAGTAGAATGACACAGTCCAATTGTCCAGGCTAATCTACTTAGCAGCAGCTCAGTCTTTTGCTAGAAGGATGGTCAGCTACTGGACAGTGACGGGAAAGTTTTTTTTAATCATATTAACCTTAACTCAATTTTACTTGCTTGCGTGCACTCAATCTGTAAATACAAAGTGGGCCAAAACAAGTGTCTTCATGTCTTTTATCATGATGTTAATTAAAAGAACTGGGAAACATAACCTTCACTATGCTTGGTTGATGGTATGGCTGCAGCCGCCACACCAAGTATTTTTTTTTAACTATATTTTGCCTGGTGGTTACTTTATCGTTATTACTATTTCTATCATTATTAATACAATTAAAAAATACTTCTGTAAATGTGCTAAAATTCCTTTTTAAATAAAAGTTTATTTCAAGTTTATACTGTACATTGTGTCATAGATTTCTTTACTTGAATGTCAGCTGGTGACAAGTGGAGGGTGTGCTGATGATGTTGCTGGCTCAGCTCAGTTACTCCTGTGTGACCTGTTAATGGCCTCGTGGGTATTTGATGAGTTGCAAGAATCTGAGGCTCAGGGTGTTCTTTACAGCCATTAAATCTTTGTCACCAAATCTCCCCTTGCTAAGCTGATTTATGGTTAGCTCCACGGGGCATGTTTCTCAGTACCCCCCTAGACATCCCATGAACTCTGATCTATGAGGGGGGGTGTTGTGGCTCAGAGCTAGAGCAGGTCGTCATCCAATCGGAAGATTGGCGATTTGATCCCCGGCTGCTGCAGTCCATGTCAATGTGTGCTTGGGCAAGACACCTAATCTCCTGAAACGATGAATGTGAAATAGTACAGTTATGGACAAATGAGCCCAAAAAAAAATGAACAGGATTTTCAATTTCTTGTTTTCAATTGTGAAATTGAGCTAAAGTGACAATGAACTGAATGATTCCAGATTCTGTTCTTGACCTAAATTAATTTAATTCAAAATTGTAACCACAGAGTCAGTCACGAATTCCATGGACCATCTTCATATGTGTAGAATTGTCACATGATTGTCATCTATTCAAGTCTTGACTTTTTCAAGATTGTGCTACTTTTAGCAACATCACAAAGAATAAAGTATACATTTGCAGCATGAAATTAAATTCAAATTTGCTGAAATATTGTCTTTGATTTGAGTACAAGATATGAGACATGCAACCTATTGGTCAGCAGTGTGTGGGTTCCTGATTCACAGCAGATGCTGCTGGAGGTGACTGACAAAGTCTTGCTTACATGTGTGGGGGTATGTTTGTATGTTTATCCTCTCTGTGTTTGCTTCCATGTAACTAAAATAGTGCCCTTTCCTGGGCCTCAGCTCTGACATTCTGCTGCTAATAGGAAAGGTGCGTGTGAGTGTCTATATGTATGTAGCCCTTGCCTGACCGTGGCCCTGTGTAAGTCTTAGCATACTCATTTATAGCCAAGCAGCCCATCAATCTTAATGGAGGAGAGAAGTGCAAAGAGCCGATGAAATGCCAGACATGATCACTATTCAGTGCGGGAGCACAGAGGGAGTGAAAGTGAAGAGGGAGGGAGTGGTGAAGAAGGATGGGGTGAGAAAGAGAGAGGTTGCAAGTTGTTTATCCCTGTAGGTGATAATAATGATCTGATCCGCTCTCTTCTGTCTGTGTTGCTTGATGAACACTATCAGCTGCAGTGCTGGATGGGTCACTAGCAGGCCTTAGATCACACTGTGTTCTATGTTTGTGATGTGGCCTTACTGAGACCTTGTGTGTGTGTGTGTGTGTGTGTGTGTGTGTGTGTGTGTGTGTGAGTGTGTGTGTGTGTGTGTGTGTGTGTGTGTGTGTGTGTGTGCGTGTGCCAGTGGGCGTAGGAGGTCTGCTGAGAGGAGGGGAATGGCGAGAGGATATTTTGCTATGTGCTGCCAGACTCTTATGAGACAGGACATTGCGTCTTTAAACAGCTCTCTCGGGCATAAGATGCAAGAGGGATTCAGTGAGTACATATTTACAGGTTGACACCAGCCATGTTTACCTGCTAACATTGTTATATTATTAGGGAAATTATGCATGTAAGGCTGAACTCGTACTTTGAGTGTGGCATAAGAAATATGCCCTGAGTCAAAGTTAGGATACAGCCACAGTACGTAGGTAACATTTCCATTAATAGATCCCTTATACCTGCAGACATTTTCACACTCGGAGGACTATTTCTGGCTCTAAATCTCTATAAGGCAGTGGTTTGTGGTATTTCCGCCCATATATCTCATACATTATGTAATAATTCCATGTTGATTCATGTTTACACATAGAGAGTAGTTTTCTTCTATACTCAATTGGACTTAAGTAACCCTATTAGTAGCTGTCTCAGGCCCAGAAGAATTTCTGTCATCAGTTTCATAATTTGTTACATCCTTTACACAGCCCAAGAACACTCAAGCCACACAAGTAAAAAAAAATGGACAGGATGTATAATGTTGTCGCTCACACGATTCATCTTCTGGTGCTGTTGATTTTGTAGTTTCAGTAAAGTTATGTTAGATTTTCATCCTGTATGTAGTTGGAATGAATCTGTTGAAAATGTAGGGGAAGATCAGAGAAATATCCTCTGCAACTTAAGTTTGGGCACATTGACAGTTTTTATCTCTTAAAATAAATATAGTTTTAATATTTTTCTAAGCTTGTCTTAAAGCAATATTCACATGCATGAATATGGTAATGGAGCTGTAGGAGGAAGGCGATTTACCGAGAGTTGTGGCTCAGAGCTAGAGCAGGTCGTCATCCAATCGGAAGATTGGCGATTTGATCCCTGGCTGCTGCAGTCCATGTCAATGTGTGCTTGGGCAAGACATCTAAACTCCCGAAACGATGAATGTGAAATTGTACAGTTATGGACAAATGAGCCGGAAAAAAAAATTAACAGAATTTTCAATTTCTTGTTTTCAATTGTGAAATTGAGCTAGAGTGACAATGAACTGAATGATTATGTCATTGAAAGTCAAATCCCGGACCACCTAAATAGACCCTTATTATTCCAGATTCTGTTCTAGACCTAAATTAATTTAATTCAAAATTAGAGGAAGTGATGAATTAAAAATGTATATTGTAAATGTGAAATTATATAATATACAGACAATGTATAGAGATGAAGTCTAGCCTGCTTTGGCTCTTTATTCAGAACTGGAAGCCCTTCATTGAAATGACATTCATCAGTGAGTAATATTTCAAACCACCCGTGTAACCACAGAGTCAGTCACGAATTCCATGGACCATCTTCATATGTGTAGAATTGTCACATGATCGTCATCTATTCAAGTCTTGACTTTTTCAAGATTGTGCTACTTTTAGCAACATCACAAAGAATAAAGTATACATTTGCAGCATGAAATTAAATTCAAATGATTCATCTTCTGGTGCTGTTGATTTTGTAGTTTCAGTAAAGTTATGTTGGATTTTCATCCTGTATGTAGTTGGAATGAATCTGTTGAAAATGTAGGGGAAGATCAGAGAAATATCCTCTGCAACTTAAGTTTGGGCACATTGACAGTTTTTATCTCTTAAAATAAATATAGTTTTAATATTTTTCTAAGCTTGTCTTAAAGCAATATTCACATGCATGAATATGGTAATGGAGCTGTAGGAGGAAGGTGATTTACCGGGAGTTTTAGGATAATTATTTTAAGTTTTGAGCTACTTATTAGGGTTTGTCTTTATGTTGTTTATACAGTAAGTTAAGTAGTTCTGTAAAGTTTTGTAGTTTTAGTTAAGGATCTCAGCCCTCGTCTGCGTTCACATCAACAAGCGACAATGGACGTGAACGAAAACAGGATCACTTACAAGACAGAAACGCTACTCAACATCAGAAAGGCAAGCACTCACCACTGTCAAGACCCTCACATTCCGGATCCCCTCTCACAATTTCCCGAACTGAGGAAGAGAGGCAGGTGAGCTGGGGTCCTGGTCCGGATGAGGCGACATCCCCACTCCCCAGCATGTTACTGGCCAACGTGCAGTCTCTCGACAGTAAGCTATGGGATCACCCCTCTTTTTCCTGGAGAGCCCCTGGTCTCTATCCGTGCTATGAAGTACCTCAGTTGACAACTAGGTCTCTGTGAGGCAGATCGTGTTGTTATTCTTGATGTTCGGCAGGTACGAGATCTGTGAAAAGATCGCTTTTTACCACACTTTCAATCTAAGAGATAACAGACTAAATTAAAAGTTTTCCTTTTGAGGAATAATGTGCTCTTAGCCAAAAATAACATTAGGCTTTAAAAGTATGACTCAGCAAAAGTATTGTTTTAGTTCATATTTCCCTTTTTTTGTTTCCTTGAGCTGCAGTGGAGGAATAGTAACAAAGAGGGATATTTATACTAAAACTTAAACTTTGGAAGACAGCAACTTTATTTGTCCTGCTGATGTCTGCCATTAGCTTAAACTGAGCTCAAGAATGCATTTTGGCATAGAATGAGGACTGGATCGTGTTCTTATTCATACTTTGGAATCCAATGGATCTCGAAATGAACAGGAAAAGTCACTAAGGCAAAAAAATGTTTAACTGGTAATGTGAGTATTTAGACAGTGAGTTTTAAGAAAGACTTGGAAAAATGTGAACCGATCTTTCAAATGTAATTATAACACGGTTTTACAAACCCAATGTACTCAAATGAAGCAAAACATCTATGTTTTGTATGATTAAAAAAGACGACCTGATTTATCTTATTTTTTTATGAGAATTGTTCACTTGTTGGTCTGTTAAGCAAGATAAATCAAGCATACTTCAAAGCAGTTAAAATATTTAAAAATGTATTAATGTTTTGTATATTTTGCCTGTAGGTTTGAAAGCCAGGGCCACTGAGGGCAGAGCAGTGAGTGAACCTGGAAAAGCCTGCAACAGCTGTGAGAATGCCATTCCTCACACTTCAACAGCCAACAAGACAACGATTTACGATGGATGGAGAGGGAGAGAAAGAGACCGATAGAAAGAAGGACAGAGAAAAAAGGACGGACAGAGGAGAAGGAGACATAAACAGAGAGAGAGAGGGAAAAAGAATGAAATAAACAGTGAGACAAGTAAAGACAGAAGACCTAAAGAGATGTAATAAAGCAAGCAAAATAAAAGAGGAAAGAAAAATAAATTGAGAAAAGAATAAAGAGAGTGGCTGAAAAAAAGACAAGGGAGAGAACAAGATGGCTGACTGGGATAGAGTAAAGGACAAAGGTGCTAGCGTTTGTAGCTATAGAGCAAGATGACAAACTCACACACAAAACCATTTAAAGATGATAACACATAAATATGCTGCACAGTATGCATTATATGTGTGAATGATCCTGTTTTCTGATTCTGCCTGGTCCACAGAACACAGGGAGGGATAGACTGCTAGATCAGCGTACACAAACGTAAGACTCTAAAACACATGAGCTCTAAGGTCATGCCTTTTACAGGGAATACTGAGCAACCAGCGGTACAGTGCTACAGCCAAAAGGCATGGCAGGCAGCCTATTGGCAGGCTCAGACACTCAGATATAACAACATCTTTGACTTAAGAGAACGACTGTCCCTATAGAAGGTCAAAGGGTCAGGTGAACTATTGAATGTTGCTCCAAGGCTCCACCACTGCAGATGGGGTTGACCTCATGTCCGGTAAGGAACAGTCTCCCCTACACTGATCCAACCTGCTGCCCGAACAAATGAAAGATATTTCCTTCTACACCTCCACATACGCACATTTCCTCCTGTAGCGTTCTCGATTCATGTCTGCTTGTCTTGTCTGCGATGGGTTGGTGGTGTGGAAAGCTTAGTTTATTTGGTCTTTTAATACAAACTGACCCATGTGCCCCGGTGTTTGTGTGTATGTGTGCGTGTGTATATGTGTGCACAGGTCCAGAGAGCACTCTCCCATGACAACTACCCAGAGACACTGTCGACAAAAGGCCACACCACACGGGGAGAACATACACATGCACACATATATATACATATGTATACACTCATATACCCATCAAAACTGTATAGCACATAGGAGAATGTATGTGTGTGTCTGTGTAAGTGTGTGTGTGTGTGTGTGTGTGTGTGTGTGTGTGTGTGTGTGTGTGTGTGTGTGTGTGTGTGCGTGTGTGAATGCATGTGTTTATGTGTCTTTTGGTCTTGAGGAAATCTTCAGCATATGTTAGATGAATCCCTGGGGCTCTCACTCAACTCTGATTGGCTGGCCTGCTTGCTGTGTTTGCTTTCACAGCGACAGAGCTGTCACTGCCTTCTACCACCCAGGTAGAGCTGTCAATCACACTGGCTTCCAGCCAACCACACGCAGGCCTTGCTGCAAAGTTTACAACGTAAATATTGTCAGTGATGTAGTTTTTAACAAATTACAAATTATTAACTTTCAAAATAAAGAAATAAAACATTTAAAGAGCTTCTGCTTTATTTTGGAAACAACACTGGTTTCTAACCAAGTTTCAAAAAAATCACAAAGGTTTATTTTAAAGGATCAAATATTCCAGTTGTAGAATTCAAAATAGACGTTTAATCACAACTTGGCCTAATCCAGTTCTTTTATCACAACCTTCCATCTGATGCTGTTGATTGTGTGTATCGTCATACCTAAAATCACATCAGCATTGTTATGATTATTCCTCCACTTATTTATGACATGAAACCTCCAGAGGGTTTGTTTCCAAATATTCATAATCCATATTTGAAAACTGACTTAAATATGGAGGTTGTTCATGTATATATTATGAATTTATAGAATAATGGGTGGAACTCACATAAAGATATAAGTGTAATATATTTGTTTAATGTGTATTATTAAAGAAAGAAATGGTTTAATAAAAAAAAAGATTGATTTGATAAACATCTATCATGCATCAGTTTGTACATAGTTCATCAGTTCACAGTGTTCGCACTTTTGTGAGCATTTCAATTTACAGGTGCGAATACAAAATTCAGCATATATGCTGCCTTCACACAGCTCTCAACATGGCGCTAGTTGAGCCGGCGGCTAATGATGTTAACAGCGCTAACAGTGCTAACCTGGGGAGGAACCAGAGGATGGGTACTAAGCTTCCACAACAACGCTGTCGGTCGGGATAGTGTTTTCAGTTAGCACCGTATGAGAGCCTCATGAGAGTCATGCAGAGCGGCGGCCATTGACTAGCCAGTGGGGCATGCTCACATGCACTAACATGCATGAAATGGCACGTGTGGCCAGCCTGGCTATGTAAACAAAACTCTAAAAGCTAGAGTTAAAACATAAGCAGAGGGTGAGTGACTTTATTCTCTGCTCAGGTGCTTGCTATGTTAA
Source organism: Cebidichthys violaceus (assembly GCF_023349555.1). NCBI lineage: Eukaryota > Metazoa > Chordata > Actinopteri > Perciformes > Stichaeidae > Cebidichthys > Cebidichthys violaceus. The sequence goes on along the minus strand of NW_027176307.1, from coordinate 6,290,744 downwards.
TGCTTTAAATATCATTTAGAGAATATTGAACACATACTCTGGCTAATGTGTCAGTCTTAAGCCAGTCTATTACATTTTATCAACAAACTCTCCTCTTCAAACACACAACAGTGAAGAACATCTTAAGCAGCAGACCGATAAAAATAAGTTTCTGAAGAATAAACTTCTTTATTTGTGTGGGAAACACAGACGTAAACACCAACATTAATGTTCACTGAGCTATAACAGTGCCAGGTGTCATATTGAGTGCATTATGCATGCTTACTTACTGTATTGTCATGGTCTACTTGAACACATGAATGGAGCAGAGCCTTCGTTATTGTTTTTAATTCAGCCCCTTCTTATTCCCAGGGCGTCATATGCTTGCTTTGTCACACCTCTTGGAATCTTATACTGACGCACAAGACCCTTACAAGGTTGCAAGGTTTTTATTTGTCATTGTATGACAGGGTTGCACAACTAAATTTAGATTGTAATCCCAATTTGCAACATAGGAAAGTAAAACAAAAAAAAAGACGATATGGAGGGTAGAGGACGAGTTTAGGAGTCTCACAGCCAGAGGAAAGAAGCTATTTTGAAGTCTGGTGGTTCGGCATCTGATACTTCTGCATCTCTTTCCAGACGGCAGCAGGTGAACAGGTTGTAGCTATGTGGTGTTTTTTTTTCTTTTAATATTCCTTTAGCTCTTCTTAGGCTCCTCTTCTCACCAATATCAGTGATGCTCAGTGAACGGGTCCATAGCATCTGAATAAGACGCACCGGGCTTTCAAATGACCCATTTGCGTCATTATTAAATGCTCAGAGAAAATGCTCCGGGAGTGTGATGATGTAGTATAAACATTACCTTTTCCTAAACCTAAGCAAATCTTCACGTATTTACTGTGACCATGCACTGGGCTATCCAGTGTGTGAGAAACGCCATAGAGTTGATACCTGCGCTGTTTTTACTACGACAAGTCACATTTGCCACAATGACAAAAGTCCAGGAACCAGTTTTAGCCAACGTATACAGTATGTTAATTGAAATAGAAAAGCTGCGTAAAACACATGCCATTGTGTGGGCTACTGAAGTTTTATTGGATTTTGATTGAAGTTTCTTCGCAAATTAACCGGTGATGTTTGAAAAACAGAGTTTTTTCAGATTTTTTTAAATCTTCAAATCATCTGGATGAATAAATATTCCATCCGGTGCATGAGAAAAAATGTTTTTAACCTGTTTTGAGATTGTTTCTTACCCAGATAGCGAATGGACTGCCATCTTTGTTTTGGTGCAACTTGGTGTGTTTGTGTGTATGGGTGTGTGTGTGTGTGTTTCTTAACAAGTGTTTTGTGTTAATCCTTGTCCTTGCTGAGCAGTCACACACACTGAGGCGCACACACAGAACAGTTTGTTCCCTGTGGGCTACAGTAGCTCCCTCAGTGTGTTTGTGCCTCTGCTCAGCTGAATACAGTAAAGCTTATTAACTGTAATCACTGATCAATAATAGTGATCAGATGCCAATCAACAATAGTGTTCCATCTGTTACCATTTGACCTGAGCAAATAAGCACACACACTTCAGCTGGGGACACAAAACATGACTGAATAGCCTCTAAAAAGGCTTGATAGCAGACATTAAGTTGCTCTGTGGATTAAATGACTCATGAATCAAAATTAATCATTCGAAACATAAATGTATATCCTCAAAACACACATATGCTAACAGGCACAATCCCCATCCCACAAAGCAACTCACACAGGCAGGTCTACATTATGAAGTCATCATTAATGCATTGAGCCGGATGTTGCTGTGACCTTTCTCATTTTAGGCCTGACCCCAGCAGATGACCCTGGAGAAGGATTAGTCTCTGATACGCCTAATTAACCCCAAAGCACACTGCTCAGACTGGAGCAGCAGCTACCCACACACAATACAACACCCTCTTCCTGCTATATTTACACTTTCTTTCTCTCTTTCCTTCCTCTGGTTGGGGTTCGCTGGGAGCCAACTCCAGTTTTCTTTAGTCTTTACAAATACGATTTTTTGTCCAACACCTACAAAATTCATTCATACCCCAAACCACCTCAGCTTAGAATCTACCTTAAAACAGCTTCACTTTTACCCAAAAGTCTGACATCCCATCTACTTTGACCCATCCACCAATACTCCTCTGACCCTAGCTAACGCCTCTGTAATCCCTATGATGCCTAAACAAGGGTATTTTGACTCTGAGGTTTGCAGAAAGGAAACAGATTGGATTTCCACAGGAGTTTAAAACCTGGGGAAATAGGTCTGTTAACATAATATTGTGTTTAAAAACGGGCATGACCAAATAGCTTCCAATGCATGCCCATAGGTAGAAAATCTAATTATAGAGTAACCAAATAATATACAGTTTGATATTTAATGAGTTGTTTAATGTTTAGGGAAGTCCTGATTTTTTTATTTTTTTCCAATTGTGATTAGTCATTAAATAAAAAAGCTCTATCTACACACCTGTGTTGGGAACGAAAAGGAGCGTGTTTGAGTTATCAGCATATATAAAAGCAAAATGATTGACATCAATATAATTATTAATGTCAGTAAGATTATTAACAATTATTAATAATAATGGGGCACCCCCCTGCGAACAAGGACCAATAACCAAACTATAAACTAAGTCTCATAATTCACTCACAATGTCAATAGTCAAAGTACTATTACACATTTAGAGTGAACAGTGAAGGTTTGAGTACGAGCAACAGACCACATATCCAGCTATAATCATAATACATATGCACAAAGTAATCACAGACAGCTGCTCTATAAGTATAAGAGAGTTTATTAAATTCCAATAATAATGATCCAGTCAACTAATATCTAAAACTAACAACAAAACTATACATTCATGAGCACGCTATCTAAAATCAACAAACTGTGGTAAGAGGGAGATTGTGAGTGTGTGTGTGTGTGTATGTATCAGTGTAAATATGTTGTAAGAGCAAAATTGTGATAGCATTAGGACAGCTGCTATTATAGCAATATTGCATATGATACATCCAGTTAACAACCAAAGGCAACACTTAAAAGATTTAGTACATCTGCAATATTCTTCTGAAGCGATCTAGAACAGTAGATTGAAAATGTCCATGTTGGTTAGCAAACTGCTGTTCAATTTGTTCATTTTGCACTGCAGTTAATTTACTCACAATGCTGAGCGTTGAGGCATTGCTTCAGTTGTGCTTGTCGGTTAGTTGAACACTATCTGAAACCACAAAACCTTTCCAACAACACAAATAGGGCTCCGACATTCAGGTCCACTTCAGTCAGTGATGGCCAGTTGTGCGAATGTGATTAGTGAGAATGATTTCTTAAGCACACTTTTTTTCATCCTTACACTATGACCTCTTTCCTTTTTTATGTGTATAAACCAGTGGCGGGCCGTGTATTTTATACCTGGGCCTTCAGTGCTGTCCTACTACAGTTGAACCACCTCCTAATAACCTCATTATGACGTCACAGCTATGGGTTATTATTTGTGTCGTGTAAAAAATGAATATTCACACAACACTGCAACATTTCACAAGTGAAATCAAATTTTACATGAAGCTCAACACCTATGAGGGCTACAAATACACTAACTGCAGAGTGTAGATACATGAATACGCGCAAAACTGTAAAGGATGCAGGTCTATCACAATGACGTCATTAGCAGGCAATGCATAGAGTCAAAATCAATGTAATTAACACAATGACAAGAACAAACTCACAACACCCAGTCACAACAAAGACTCTTTTCAGTATTTCCCTATTTTTCTTAACTTTTCCATTGTGGAGCTCCGTTTCCGTAAGTTGTAAATCCACTCAGGTCTCCCCAAAAGTTTTCAAAAGTGCCGTAGCTTGTAATTGTCGTGCTATTGTGTCTTGTTGCTGCCCTGGTTAGACAACTCAGGTTTGCAAATCCAGCGTAGCTCTAAACACCAAGACGCTCAGTCGCAAATAAAAGTCATTCCCAGCAATACAATTTGCAATGCTTCTCCGACGCCAGGAATACCGGTCGTAGTTGCTGGACTGTAAGTGAAGCACAAATCCTTTCCATGGCTGGGTCAGGGCTGATGTCCTGCCTTTTTTAAATGTCCTTCTTGAGAAATGACATTGACAATGTGTTACCAGTTAATCTGTCAACAAATCCGTTTCTCCTCCTTCAGCCATTGAGTGTTAAAAAAACAAAGCTAGGTAGAAAAAAAGAATTTACACCAACCAAAACGCTAAAAATGTCATGACACTTATAAACATCTTACATATCTTTAAACTTGAACTCTTACTACTAACTACTACAAAGTTCTGCTAGATAGTTTCACAACAGTCACTGACCAATCAAGAATATCGTCCCGATTTACTGAAACTGCAAAGAGATTCACTTGTAAATCTGAAGGCCTCCGGCCAGATTTGTTTACTTAGAGACAGCATAGGGCGAAATCTGATTGGATAAAAGCTCTACAAGCTGTGATGGAAGCAGCGCAACTGAGGAAGACAGTAGCTATGCAATGAGATAACAAGCTAATAGGAACAAATATTTAGAATACATGTAGTGTATTTATGAAAAATAATTCAATTATAAAATAGCTATAACTTTTTGATTCTGTCAGTGTCTAGGCCAGCAGAGAAGGCTTTGCTGGCCCTGACGGCCCACCACTGGTATAAACAAGCGCAAAACCAATATATGCCCAGTATGGTTCACTGAAAGTGTGCACCATTATGCCCATGAAAAAATAAATGGTTATCGTGTCTCTCCCCTCTCTATGATGGCTGTTCAGAACAGCTGGAAAAGCTTTAGCTTTTAGACCTGGTTAGGCGACATGTCATACAAATTATTTATTTTTAAGCAACTCCCAGCCTATAGGAATATGTTTCAGTGTTTTAACCGGGAACAATGGGGAAGATGAGAATGGTGGCTTATAAAACATAAGCCATATATAGATGATAAATTATAACATACTTCATTTGCCTCAACACAGGTCCTATATGTCTTACTTGACTTCAGATGAAAACACAGACATATGTAAAGACACACAGCTGTGTTTATAATCACAGTCACACACACACAGATACAGTACAGTATGTAAAGTATCCTGGGTTGGGTTGGGACACGACGCCCAACTACAAAACACTTGGCTGTAGTAAATAGGACCGATACTCAGAGTAATTAAAGCCAACTACTTTAAGAGTCAGTTTATCTTTAGATTGTGTGACATAATCTAACTCCCACACCTCCTTTGCTCCTTTGAGTGTGTGTGTGTGTGTGTGTGTGTGTGTGTGTGTGTGTGTATATGTGTGTGTTTTAGAGTTGGCGTATGCATCAGCACATTTGTATATTTTAAGTGACAGACAGTGTTTGGGTGCAGGGCATAATGTATAATACATAACGCAGCCTAAAGATACCAGTAAATCATCAACAAATGCAAACAAACATAAACTTGCAACATTTCAAAGGGAGCAAGCCTCCACAGCAACACACTGGAAACCGACCATGTCCATCAGCTTCAGTGTGTGTGTGTGTGTGTGTCTGTGTGTGTGTCTGTGTGTGTGTGTTCTTTATCTCTTCACGGAGACTTATGAGTACCTCCCTACAGCTGCAACTTTTCCCTGCTGTGTCATTTTGATAGCACAGTGCTTGTGAATGCATGTCTTTGTTTCCATCACTGTATAGAAAGCATATGTTTGTGTAAACCATATACCAAGGCCAGTGTCTGCCACTCAGGTGTGAAGGTGTGAATGAAATTAAATGAACCACCTTCAAACATTTAAGGGTGTGTGTGTGACCTTGTATGCCTGTGAAAGTGTGTGTGAGAAATTGCACACACTATGTTTTAGTGTCTGATATTGGCGATCTCACACGATCACATTACACCTGATTTTAGTTCTACAGTTCTAAAGTTTGTATAGTTTACATTGACTTGATTTTTGATTTTTGCAACATCTGTGGTTCAACTGTTTTTGGGAGGGTGGTTGTCACTCATGTGAGGACAGGGGTGAAGGTCTGACATGGGGGAGGGCGGAGAGGAAAGGGGGGGGGGGTGTAACTGGTTATTACAGGTATCCAGAGAGCAGGACAGATGGTTAGACACTGGTCAGAGTTACGCAGCAAAAGGCTGTAAAAGGGTGTATGGAAAAACCATGTGTGAGTACCTTAGGAACCCATACACACTCTCACACAAATGTACACTCTTGCAGTCATGCGTTTGCCAGGGGTGATGAGAGGAAAGGGGTTGAAGGAGAAAGAAACAGATATCCAAAAAAAATAAAGGTTTGCATACGCCTGCATGCATAGTACCAAATCTCACAACAGATATCTCACATTTCAGTCAGGTACCAAATCACAACTTTTTTTTTCATCAACCACATTCCAGGGGGCTACAACATTTCATGAAGTTATATCACACTTTGTGAAATGACATTTTGAGTGGGAAATGGTGCTATTTAAAGGCAGATGAAGATTTTGTCCACGTTGTGCATTATTAAATAATCTTGTTTCTATAATACAAGAGGACATCTATTACATGACTAGTTATCTTTGTAAATCATGGAACTGTGCCAGAAATGACAGCTCTGTAAGTTTGAATGATGCTGGTCTATGTTGGTAATTATGCTAGTATCAAAAGCTGCATGGAGTCAGAGAGGCTGAACCCTATACAAGTCTACAGCAGACCAAACAGTAGACAGGTGAAAAAAATAGATTGGTGGTATCTTTAAGTTCAAAACCATATTTCAAACTAAAAGCCAGCTAGTTAATGAAGTGAAGACTATGGCTGCACCTTTTTCTTCTTCCTTGCTCTATTCCTGTATGGACAAAACTTCCCAGATCATAAAAAAAGTAAAATAACTCCAAGTAGCGTCAACAACCTCTTTTCCCCAGCTCTGCTGTCAACACCCTCAGGATCCAGGTGACACATCAGTTCACTGGAACCATAGACAGGCGCCAAGAGTGAGCCTAATCTGCTCACACATCTCTCTCTCTTTCTCTGCTTTGGTCTGTCCCACTCTCTGTGTCTTTCTCCCTGTCTCTCTCTGGATGCTCTCACTCACACCAGCTTACACTTGCACCTGTAATGAGGCGAGACTATCCAACCCGGGATCTTTGCAGAGGCAGGAAGATGGATGAGAACGGCTGGGAGAGAGAAGCTTCATCTGTTCCATCTGTAACCAGTTGCTGTGTGATGGTCACTGTTGGTTTCTGGTTCTGCTCTGTTTGGACATGTATGCGACTTGTGTGTTTGTTTTCAGCTGTGATTGTGTGTTTGATGTCAGCTGTGTTGGCATCAGGGCATACTAAACTGCACTGAACTGCTGACAACAACTCACCTCTTTGACATTATACAGGTTGTATCTCTGGGTAGATGAAATTACTCTTACGTCAGGATGTCCTCCTCCTATATTGTCTATATGAGAGGCAACAAAAGGAGCAAAATGAATGAAGTCAAGAGTGTTTCTGTTAGGTACCGCTGTATAAAGTGATCTCTCTCTATCTGTCTGTCTTTCAGCAACCCAGTCTCACTCCCAACTTGTCCAATACTGACACATGGTCTGTGCCCCTCGCCATGTAGGAACCCAGGGGCAACACAGAGCAGGTGGGAGGGTTGGTGGGTGGGTCAAACACAGGACTTTCTTCCAAAAAGTTTATTTTGGAAAAAAAAAACTATACATATATTCTCCCTGACATGTTCAAAACTGAACTTAAGTGTCAGTTTTTCACGAGTTGGAAGCTAGAAATACATTGGTTTCAGACACAGCCTGTCAGCTGCTTCATGTGAGCGCTCTACATTCCCACGACCAACCCGCTGCAGGATATGCTGCTGGGAAGGACACGGCATTCGGATTCCAATGTACCATGAGCTCCTATCCCTGTAAGACCATACTGCTGAAACTCGCACATGCATATGTGTGTGTATGTGCGTGTGTGCTCAGGATATCACCTCCCAGTGCTGCTATTACCCACACCTTTCCATCTGGTTTAGACACATGACCAAATAAACACTACTCACATCCCATCTCAGTCCACACACACACACTCACACATATATAGAGATACAAGGCCTTGTGTCTATAATTGAAATAAAATGGAGTGTGGCCAGAGGTTATGACCTGGTGTTTCTGGTGATGCTCTATTAACCAGAAGAGTTATAGTGTCTCACATTCTCACTCTCTCTCATACATTCCCACCATCTTTCATACATCTTTCCACATGATTTCACATCTCTGACTTTTTATTAATGTATTTTTAGCATCTAATGAAAATATGTTTATTTGTGCAATTGTAGCTGGATTTATTATGAACCCTAAAATTCACCCTTTGTCACTTACATTATTGCACTCCAGGGCAGTTCAGTATGATATCAGCATGTAGGGTTGAAAATAATGAAAACACAACGAGACTTTTATTTCTCTGGCTGCTGTTCAGAGGATATGTTAATGGCGCGACTGTGGCTCAGTGTTAGAGCAGGTCGTCCATGTCGATGTGTGTCCTTGGGCCAGACACTTAACTCCAAATTGCTCCCGTAAACTGTGCCTACAGTGTGTGAATGTGTGTGAATGTTAGATAGTCCAGGTGGCACCTTGCATGGTATGAATGGGTGTGAATGGGTGTATAACATGTAGTGTTAAAGCACTGGTGGGGTTACTAGAAAAGCGCTATACAAGTCCATTTACCAATAATGTTATAATTTTAGTGCAACAGTGCAATGTGAATACTTTTCATGCTAGTCCTTTCATGAAGCAATAACCAAGTAAGGTCTGAAAGCTAAAATATGACCAAATACAAAATGACTAAATAAAGTTTTTAACGTTGATAATTGTAAGACCTATGCACACATGTTCGGCAAGAACAACTGAACCACTGGAAAGCATGCACATCAGTTTCAGCACAATTAGGCCATAAACTGAAAGGCTAGCTAACATTTGCTACCTAGCTAGAAATACTTCTGGACACTATTCAATCCACTCTCATAGCCAGAGATAAGATCACATCAACAAACACAAAGCATCCACTACTCAGTTCCAGTCCTTGATGATAATTTCTGGAAGAGAACTGGTGTTACCAGGTTGCCCTACACTCCCCCTTGCTCTCTTCTCATTTATTTTCTCTCATGCTAATCTAAATTCCTTGCGAATACCTTCCATCACACGCTTGATGATCTGTGCACAGCACCCTCCCTGAGCGATTCATCTGTCCACCAACAGGCACAATACTCACTGTAGTAGGTTCCTGACCTTGACTTCATCTCCTATAATTTCAATGTGTTTGGATCCCACACACACTCCCCTCTGAGAGTTAACAGATAAATCCACTGCACTTTTGCTAACACATACAAGAAAGGAACGTACATATTCATACAAACTGTTTGTATATGTGTGTTGTTGTCATGCAAGTGAGTATGTCTTTCTGCTTGACTATGCATTGCTATCTACACACGACTATGGATGTGCTGGTCTACATTAGTAGTACATTTACAATTTATGCATTTGTCTGATGAGGGTAGAAGTGACGTAAGCACGCTGTCAATGTGTGTGGCCATAAGCAATCTCCCATCTGAGAGTTGTATTTAATTTAGGAGCATGGCTACAACTCTCTTGACTGCTGTAGACGTCTCACTCTGTTATGTAGTGTGGGCCCACAGAGTGGCCAAAGGAGAGGGGAGTAAGTAGAAGCTGGTATAGTAACAGGCCAATGAAATTAATAAGTACACCTTTCCAGAAATCTCCGGGTCCCACTCTTCCCTAAGGTTGAGGTCCCATTCAAGGTTGGCAAAATACCCAGATTTGGCTTCTCCATGCCAAGCAGTACCCTGAGGTGCAGCTGCTCCCGACTCACTCTCTTCAACAGGGAAGGGATGATATGGAGCGGTGCAAAGGTGTAGAGCAGCTTTCTTGGCCATGGCACGTGCAAAGGCATCCACCACCAGGGTTGGATTGTCCCGCTGTGCCAGGGAGAACCTGGGAGAACTCTGCCCTACCTGTTGATGTGGGCCACCATGGTGCAGTTGTCGGTCATCACCAACATGTGCCTTTGCCATATCAGGGGCCTGAAGAGTTGGAGGACGAAGAACACTGCCTGTAGCTCGAAGAGATTGATATGTCGGTCCGCCATCGGGGCCACACATCACTTAAGGTGGGCTGATCTTTAAGGTGAACCAGCGCTATTCTCCCTTTGAGTGAGAAGCTTCTGAGTTCTACTCTGTCTCCCTGTCACACCAGTGACGTGCGGTGAGGTTTGTGGCTGGTGAGGCACTGACACTACATAAGTCAGATTTACAAATATATGAACCCAATAGAGTAGCTTAAATCACCATTCAATTGGCAGCTTGCACGTTGACTACTGGTTGTTTTTCATATCAGCATTCTTTACACACATATAGGTAAGGTACATATTTTATTCCACCGGGAGCGTTTCAGAAGCGGAGTGCTCGCGGGCGCCACCCGCGAAAATCGTGAGATTCCGCGATAATCTGTGTAACAACCACGGATGTATAAAGACAACAACAAACACATAAAAGGTTACTTTACCTGTCCGACATTTAATTGCTGTTGATTTGTTCATATTTCCTTGTTTTTTGAGACATTTTTAAGCTTCAATATAGAATCTTACATTTTTGTGGTCAAAACAAAATATAAGAAGAAGAAAGGTGTAGAAGAAGAGCAACGACAGAACAAGCATGAACCCGACCCGTGGGCTCTCGCACGCCCTCTTCAGTGAGGCAGAGGTACTGTTTGCCTCCCCTCTGTGCTTTTTCACTGCGGTTTCTGTCAGATCAGCAAGACTAAATATGTTCTACACATAAGTGAAATGAAGCTTAAGCGCAAGTTCAGTCAGGAAGACAAATATTCGTAGTCTCTGTCTCTCCTCTCCTGTCATTACTCTATCAGCTGATTGGGGACGTGCGCTGTTGAGTAACCAACCAGATTCTGATCACGGTTTCTTTAAGCCAATCACATTGTTGCTGTCAAACTTTAAGAAGTCTTCTCCTTTCTGCAGCTGTCAGTTGTCATTTCAGCATTGAGCAGATGCGACCCTCCTCCACCCCAGTCACCTCCAGTCAGCATCACAGTCATGCTCCTGATTCATCATCAGGTTGCAGCAACGCCTTTCACCACCATCACCAGTGTCTGGACTCCGGGGGGGATTAGGCCTATTGGACCTCAGTATCCCTACCCTCTGTGATATTACTCCAGGATGGAGTCCAATCGCCAAAGACTTTGCACAATTCATATTTGTTGCTTGTATAATAAATCATTGTTAAATTATAAAACAAGTCTCTCCTGATTGAAATACAGTACCAATTCTATGTAAAGAAAGGACATATAATAAAAGTGTCTACAAATATTGCAGTGGTGACAAACAATGAGAAAGCAAAAGGCACGCGCTCAACCCAGTTAGTGAGGGATTGCGCAATCTGAGGTAAGGCACAGCTTGTCGCTGCCTCACCTTGCGTGTCTGCTCATAATTTTGATTATAAAAATGCTTGAAATGATTGGAATCATAAAGAAATTACTTTTATAGCACAGATCAGTAGAGAAATATTAACATTTATTTTATTTTAGCATTATTTGTTTTTTACTTGTCATGATGACAGGTGAGGCTCTACCTCACCTGCCTCCCCTGACCGCACGTCCGTGTCACACAGCAGCAGTGGTAGAGGCTGTCTGATCAGCTGGCTAACTGTGGAAGCAGGTGGGCCTTGAGTCTCTCGTCGAGAGGGAGCACAGCGGAATCTGCCAGTGTGTCCATCTGGCCAGCTACACTTATGCAAATGTTCAGTGGCGAAGCATGCTGGTTGTTGGGTAAAAGTATTACCCTTAGAGTACAATAGAGGGCGGAGCCTGTGTGAGTTAGAACACCACTCTGTCTCACTGATTAACTGTGAGTAAACTGTGGATTTGTGCAGTTCTATAAGACCAACAGAATGGTGGAGTCTTTTGAAACAATTTGCTGTTCACACACGGTTACGGCGAATGTATACATCTGGCTTAGTCAAGGCTCTAGATTTGTTTCACTGTGAACCTTTCAGAAGTGGAACATCGGTTCTCCCACATTTAGCCATGTTTATAATATAGTATATTATTATTTTGCTGTCTTTTTCATATTTCACAAGCATAAATACACATTTGCAGTGCTGTCAAATGCTGTAACAGATTTTTTTTTTTTAGAGAATATGACATCCTTTTTTGCTTCTATCTCTCTCTGTGATCACTAATTTGAAATCCAATCTCACATCACAGTTACTGTTTTTAACCTGTTTTTCTGTTTATTTTTTATTTTGCAGCTACAGCAGCTGGCTAATGACTGCTGGTCAACATAGTATTTATGACTATTCAATTTTTTTTCTTCCAGCTCTCATTCCGCTGTGTCGGGTTCTTGCTTTGAATTCCCAATAAAGTTGTCCCCTTTTACTTATTTTTCAGTTTTAAGAAGCATTTTATGAAAGTAATGTATTCTCTGATTCTGGGAAAGATGACCTGGTAAGAGCAGAGTTAAATGGCAAATGGCAAATTTACTGTACTTGTATAGCGCTTCTCTAGTCTTACGACCACTTACCATGTCATCATTCACCCATTCACACCCATTCATACACTGATGACAGGGGCTACCATGCAAGGTACCACCTGCCCATCAGAACTATCTAACATTAGCCTGTGGGAACAATCTGAGGTTAAGGGTCTTGCCCAAGGACACATCGGAGCAGAGCCGATCCTCTGATTGAAGGACAACCCTGCTCAACCACTGAGCCACAGTCGCCCAGAGTCGCACAGAGAAAAATTTAAAGATGAACAACTTATGAAAAATGAGTAGACCACATCTTTCATTTCAATGTGATAGATACACAATACATCAACATCTCATTTCTAGGGTTGGTATAAGGCAGGGGTCACTAATAGGAGGAGCGCGGTCCGGATCTGGACCCAGATGCCGTTGTATCCGGACCCAGGACCTAAAACCGATAGATAATTGAGAATTATTACATTTTGACGGAGCGTTTTTATTTTAACCAGCGCAGCTTTTCTAGCCTTTACGGCACTTGTTCAGCGGCGTAAATCACATCACGTGATGCAGCTCAACCAATCAAATATGGGTATTCTGACAAGTTTCCTGACTCGAGTGAGATGTACACACACGGGGGAGACGAGGAAAGAGAACGAGGAGTAGAAGAATTATTACGTGAGTCAGAGAAGTTATTTCACATGACGTTCTCCAAAGAGAGAGAAGTGACCAGAGTCTTTAAACAATAATGAACAGACTCTTTCACAGGTTAATTCTTCCCACGGACAGTTTAAAACCAGTGTGTCTCATATGTTCAGAGACCGTGACGATCATTAAAAGCGGTAATGTGAAGCGCCACTATGAGACAAAGCACAACTCTTTTGAGCAAACGTACCCACTCACATCTGAAATGAAGTCACAGATAATAAACAACCTAAGAGCCCAATATGATCAGAATCCTAACAGGTTAATTCACTGACCAACTATGATGTCAACAGAGATAACAGAGCTGAAACAAGTAGTTTAATAACCACACATAAAGTCCATGCTCACACATTTTTCTTGTTAGAAGATGAAAAAAATATAATAATGTGGCTTTTTTGATTGACATCATTTCACACCTGAATTAACTGAATTTAAAGCTGCAGGGCAATTCAGTGAAATTTATTTTTCTAAAATGAATTACTTCATTTTAACCTGAGGTGAAATGATTTTGTAACTATGCACCATTTCCTCTAAAATCTAATCTGAAATTAGACAAATTGTCTCATGAATGTGATTTGAAGTTAGCTCATGCATGCGATTTGGAAGGGCTTTAATTTTGAAATGCTACATCAGAATGTCCTGGTTCTCTCTGAGTGACACCTTGAGGTGGTCTGCTATTAAGATGCACATTTTTCAAAAGCTTTCTGTTATGTCAGTTATTCTTTAATCCAGTCCTTATTTTACTTGAAATGAGAAGAACATTTATTTATGTATTTTTATGTATTATTTATGATCCATCCACTTAAATTTGAAAACTGAGAATAATAATTGTTATAATATAATTGATGTGTACTTTCTTTATTTGATTTGACAGTTGTTGGCTACACAGAGACGTTGTTACTACTACTAGGCTTCTTGAATATATATATATATATATATATATATATATATATGGCACTAAATAGCGCAAGTTAGATATTATTGTAATGTTCCGGACCTTTGCCCGAGGAGATTTTCTCTATCTGGACCTTTTGGAATGTTAATTAAAAACCCCTGGTATAAGGTTATTACAGATTTCACATGAATATTTGAGTTTTGAACAATTACTTATTCATGAAATTAATTACATGCAATTGTTGAACAAGAACCTAAGTTGAGCCAGTAAGGGATTTCAAAGGTTTCCACTTCGATGAGCTGATTAAATGGTGGAATCTGATTAAATTAAATGTTATGAAACCTCAACTTACTCTTCCATCACATGTTCCAACCTTTAATCTCTTTGGTCGTCTCCATACGTGAACTGAGCAGTAGAGGACAAAACAAACAGAACAAACTATGTGTCATTCCGATGACGCGGTATCTTGTCAAGATCCAATAATGCTCTTTGTACCGCTTTAACACACATTATTCCAGCTTGTGCTTGTTATGGTAAAAAATCTCAAGTTAGGCTCCAATTTATTTACAATGGTAAGCGGCCAGCCATAGATGTCTGTGTAAACCTCATGCTGCAGTCTGAGGACACTCTTTTACCTAAAATCCAGTTACAACAACAGACGGGCTATTAGTGTGTGTTGCGTGAATGTGGGCTGCATGGATGGATATATACACTAAAAAAGTGTGTATATGTGTGTTGGCATCTGTTGTCACTCTTCCTATATGAGCACAGCATGTCTAAACATAGTTGGCTGTGACCAGCACGTTGCCATGCTGCTTGTGATTAGCAGGTTACAGCAGTCATCAGAGAGCGCCAGGCGAGCGGAAACCAGAGTGTGTTTAATGTGGACCTTATTTTAGCACATATTTCCAGAATTAGCTCCACTGTGGCAGGACTAATTTCAGATGCAGGGTTGTAAATGCTAAATATAACACAGCAAACATCCGACAGATGCAAAGAAACTAATAAAATGCCAGCGCTTCTTTGCCAATAAGAGCTTAAACTGGGCATTGCTGTGGAGCACATACATGTCCACCCAAAAGGCACACACTCTGAGCAGATGCTGTGTGGGTAGCATAGCCGTGCTATATGAGGTGCTTTTAAACTTTTTCCTTGAAAAGAAAGTTCTAAAAATATTAAAATCTTAAACACAGGCAATGTACCTGAAATGCAAGCATGTGTGGACAATGTGGACATTTCTATTTCTGTTTGTATAACAGCGCAGGCTAAAAATGTATTTAGACCAAAGGTCTAAGGTGTCTCATTATCAAGTTTAGAGAGCAGATGTCTTTATACATAACACTTCCTTGAATACAGAGGTGCTAACTGAGGTGGCGTGGCGGGATCAAAAGAGGTCTAGTCTCAGCAGCCCATTACCGCCATAAACAACCACAGACACACACACTCAAGTCCCCTCTTAACCCTGAGTCAGCCCTCTTTGTGCTCTTGTTTCCCTGATGTCCATGTCTGTCAGCAGCTTCCCCTACACACATACACCAGCGCCTCTGGCAAAGAGCACATAAGCAGTCAAAATAGAGTTATCTCGAAGTAAACATCCACATAGCAGTATCGTAAAGACAGAGGCTGAGGAACGAGGGGGGTGACAGAGAAAAAAGATGGAATGAGACAGAGGGAGGGGCTATCAGCTAGAGAGAGAAGGTGTTGAAGGGAGAAAGCCCAAAATCGTGGACATGTGTATCTGAAAGAACAGGAAACGCACACTGACACAGGTGAAAACTAACACCCTGTAACCAACACGCCACTATCTTGTGTATTTGGGCTTAAAAACACTTTCCAGATAATCACAAGCTGGGGCAGATGCAATGTAGCAGCAGGAGTCAGTGAGGCTGAGAGGTGACGCTGTACAATCTGAATCACTCTTCTAAACACGTAAGCATGCAGTTCTGCAATCTAGGGACAATCAGATGTTTCTAATACTAGGTTATTACGGAACCTGTGTGTGTGTGTGTGTGTGTGTGTGTGTGTGTGTGTGTGTGTGTGTGTGTGTGTGTGTGTGTGTGTGTGTGTGTATAACTCAGACCAGGCTGCAACTGCCTTGTGTAAAGCCATCAGAGGTTGTGGCAGGAAAGGCCAAATCACTTACATATTTCAAAGACAGCGAGTGGAAGAAAAAAAGAGGAAATGAGAAGAAGGGTCTAACAAAAGATGTGTGTTGGTCTGTGAGTGTGTAGGAGGGGTGACGGCATGTTGGCAACACCTCAAGAATTAACACCTTATTATTCACACATACATCATTGTATGTGCCTTATATGTGCACGTGTGCATAGGCCTGTGTCCGCTTTAGAGGCAGGATTATGAGACGGACAGAGGGAAGTGTGAATTTATGTGAGACAGGTTGGGTAAAATATTATTTGAGGGCATTCTTTACATGAATCATAACATATATCTAATTTATACTAGCAGTCTTTCTCCTTGCCATTTGCCAACCATTTGGAGGAAATACTGTTACCAATCTGTGTGAAAAACAGTGGCAACACAGTCTTAAGTCTTAATACTGCTTATGAATGAAGCATCTTATACTTGTGTAAGCTGTTATCACAAATTACTTTCAGACATTGAGATGGTGTAACAATAATGAGGCCTTACCAGCAGTGTCAGATTTATCACTGGAACACACACCTGCAATCTGCAATTGAGTTTCTGTAAAGGCTTTATTAAATACAAATTATCTCATGATGGATGTTTTTTTTCCTCAAAAACAAAATAACATTCCATTCCATTCATTTAGCAGACGCTTTTATCCAAAGCGACTTACAATTCAGTATCTATCTACACACCGTAGACGCAGCAATTTTGGGGTTAAGTGTCTTGCTCAAGGACACATTGACATGAGACTAGCAGAGCAGGAGCCGGGGATCAAACCGCCGACCGTCTGATTGAAAGGCTGCCCTGCTCTCCACTTAGCCACGGTCACCCCGATAAAAAAAGATAACAACTTTTTATTTCAATGTTCTCATTGCTGACAATGCTTTGTTTGTTTTATATCATCCATTTTGAATATGCATAACATTCCAGATGACAGCCAGCTTTTGATGCAAGAAAATAAAAACACAGGAGTCATACGTAATTTAATAAAACCTTTCCTTCATGGTATGTGGGGACACCTGAGAAGGGCCAATGCATTCTTTATGGAGCACAACGACTCTCTGCATGGCTGATGACCACACCAGGAAACAGCAGATGGACCGTGGGCTCAACGTCCACCCCAAAAACTAGCTCTCTTAGTCAACCTCATCATTACCTGACCCTTTTTTAGATATTCAACCCACCACAGCCAAATAGAAACACACATTTGTTAACTAACTGGGTTGATCATTTCATTATTCAACACACTGATGTCAGTAGTCTGCAAGTTGGGATCACAGGTTATGATATTGACCTCCTGCTACTTCCTCTTACCCTGTTTGTCATTCATCAACAGCAACTCAACAGTTACCTCACTCTAACTCTCCCAGACTCCCCCCTTCCCTTCCGCCCTCCCTCTATCTATCTCTCCCCCTCCTACAAGACTTGTGTGTATCACTTCAACCTTCATACGCAGGGAAGATAAGTGATAAGTATGCACTTGTGTGTGTGTCTGATTTTGTGTGTTATTAATGAGCTTGCGGGGTGAAGACATTTCGTCAGACAGCTGTCTCCATGCACAATCAATCATTACCATAGAAACACAGAAAAGCAATAGATTAAACATTTTCAGAGAAGCTGCCATTTATCCTTTCTCTAACCTTTGAATTACACACAATTACTGAGACAATTACACACATTTATCTTCTTCATGGCTCTCTTCTGCGTGATATCAGAAAGTGAATCCTATCTACACTTATTACTTGTAACCTCCAGCATTGCTCTCTTTCTTTGTAGTTAGTTGGCTCTGCCCAGTGGCTGTCCGGTTGGTGAGGTTGTGGTTATTTATCACCTGGCGGTAAAATGGAGGAGGCTTGCCGGGCGCCGGGGTCTTATTAGTGAGATTTACAATGTGCAGGAAAGCCTCCTAAGGGGGAAACTTTCCTATAAGCATCATCAGCTGTTCATCAGATAACACCCACAGTACAGACCAGTACATGGTCGATGCGTGAGAACTAAATCACACACATACACAAAGGGAGAGCGGAAACATGACAATTTCCCAATTGGGTTTAAAACGTGGACCGGAGTGACCTCACACTGTCTATAGTATAGGATATTTGGTAACACTAAAAATGTAATCAAATCTTAGCTGAGGAAGAACTCTTGTTTGTTATTTTATTTTTATTATACAGTTCATAGCTTGAGAGACTTGAAGGTTATTAATGGCATCTATCAGCTGAAAACCCTGACCTTAGATTAGATCACATTTCCTCTTTTAGCATGTTACGAATAGTGAACTGTTTACATAAGATGCAGTATTATAAGTTAAATTTTTTCCCCGTTAAAATCAAGTCAGTAGAAAACTGTAGAAAGGGGAACACTGAGGCATACGAGTGAAAAAAATCACTCCACAATAAAACCAACACATATTGGCATTAGTGCTTCCAGCTTGGCAAATCACATCATCAAACGAATTATCTACCATGCCCACATATAAGTGCTGGGTTTTTGGCGTAGTTTCCATAGTTGGAGCTGTTGGTTACATGACTGAATTTTTTGCCATAGGCGCATGTTACAAAAGAAAGAGGACAATTAACTGAGAAGAAAACTCCCTGAGCATAACCAACCTGTGCACTCCTAAAGGTGTGCGCAAATAGATGACGTTATTTTGAGTGTTGATGGAGCTGCTACAATGTTGGCATAGAATAGCACCGATCGATCCAAGCTCCATTGAGAAAACAAGTATTTTAAAAGTTATTTGCTTGTCACCTTGCAGAGAGATCTAACAAAACATGAATTCAGACTTTTTAGAAATCGGCATCATTACGTAGTTATTTCGACATCCCTTTTATCTTTTGATTGCAGTTAAATCAGAGCAAAATCAGTTTATTTTGTGTTCATACAGCTGTAATAAACCAGCCGATGTGTGTCTTGCTAGACACAGTGAATACACCTCGATAAAATACATGGAGCTCCTCCAAACTAAAGCTGTTCATTTACCTTGTGAAAATAAAAGTAAACGTTAACATTTACTTATGTCAGTAGTTAGTCATGTGAGTCGTTAGTATCATTAGTCACATGACTCATGTGCGGTAGTCAAGGATGCAGTCATGAAGTGCCTGAATCTAATTTCCTGTGAAGACAGAAGTTTATTTGGAAAAGACATCATGCATGTAACAAGCATATATTGACACCACGGACCAAAGTATCAACATACATTGGTTCGTATGATATCTTACGTAATGTTACTCCTCATTTGTTGTGCTTTTTCCTACAAAAGCCAGCAACATGTGTCAATTTACACTCGTTACATGCCGACAGTCTTTTCAAAATAAACTTCCGTCAAAAAACTACTCAGGTTTAGGAAAATATTGTGAAATACTTAGTTAGGTTTAGGCAACAAACCTACTTATGTTTAGGAAAAGAGCCTCACCTGTCATCATGACAAGTAAAAAACAAATAATGCTAAAATAAAATAAATATGAATATGTCTCTACTATCTGCGCTATAAATGTAATTTATGTATGATTCCAATCATTTCACGCATTTGTATAATCAAAATTGCTGAATTAGCGCATGTCCTGTTCAAACAGAGGAGACACGTGAGGTGAGGCAGCGACGAGCTGTGCCTCACTTCAGATTGCGCAATCCCTCACTAACTGGGTTGAGCGTGTGCCTTTTGCTTTCTCATTGTTTGTCACCACTGTAATATTTGTAGACACTTTTATTATGTCCTTTCTTTCCATAGAATAGGTACTGTATTTCATGTATGTGTAGAACATATTTAGTGTTGCTGATCTGACAGAAACCGCAGTGAAAAAGCACAGAGGGGAGGCAAACAGTACCTCTGCCTCACTGAAGAGGGCGTGCGAGAGCCCACGGGTCGGGTTCTTGCTTGTTCTGTCATTGCTCTTCTTCTACACTTTTCTTCTTCTTATATTTTGCTGTGACCACAAAAATGTAAGATTCTATATTGAAGCTTAAAAATGTCTCAAAAAACAAGGAAATATGAACAAATCAACAGCAATTCAACGTCGGACAGGTAAAGTAACCTTTTATGTGTTTGTTGTTCTCTTTATACATCCGTGGTTGCAGTGGCGTTTCTACATTAGGGGCACGTGGGGCACTGCCCCACCAGATCCAGATGGCACTGTTGTGCAGAAAGCCCAATACATCTGTACTTTGTGGCAAAATATATTTTATTTGATTTAAAATGCAAAGTAGCGTGAATGTGTGTGTGAATAAACTTGACTCACAAGCTTTATAGTCCTGTTTTGGAGTAATTTGATTCGTGTGTGTTTCTGTCTGTGTGCTTGCTCTGTGAAATGCTGCTCTCTGTGGGGCAGCGGTGCAAGCTTAAGAGTGTTGCCATGGAAACACCAATGAGCATTAACCACACAGGCCAAAGTTTACATTGGGAGATGGGGCACTTTCAGATGTGCCCCATGAAATCTGCATAGCAACTCGACTCAAATATTGCATAAACCGCGAAAACTCTTGTAACGCCTTCTCCATGCTTTCCATTGAAAATCCGTTTGTTCATGGACTGGTGGACTTTAACAGCAAAGTCATCGAGAGGTTTGCTCAAGCAAAGAACCACCACGCCAACTTCCTATTTAAGTGATCTGCATTGGCGAGTCAAACCTTTTTTTTTTTTTTTGGAGCTGATGGATGTATCAATGCAATCTGCAAGGACATCGTCTTTTTACAAAGTTTTGTTCATTTAGCAGCATGTTGTTGCATTTGTTGCTGTTATTTGTTTCAGTTGTGCCTTTCGCTTCATATTGTATGCCACACGTGTGCCACAAGCTTAATAAATTATGCAAGTTATTTGAGCTATGTGTCTGTCTAATTGTTTTACTTTGTGGCAATCATTTTACTTTAATGCTGTATTATAGGCAACATCTTTGTGTCGCGCTGAGCGCTGAAGCATGTGAAATGTATTTGAAATAGGATTTCTGCTCCCTGCTGGTACTCAAAATGCAGCCCATAGCATATCTCACTGGTCTGTAGGCCTACTGCTTATAATAATCACCTACCTCTATTATTGTGACGGTCACATGACGTCATACAAAATTGCCCCACCAGAAATTTCAGGCTAAAATTGCTACTGCGTGGTTGTTACACATATTGTCGCAGAATCTCACAATTTTCGCGGGTGGTGCCCGTGAGCACTCCGCTTCTGAAACGCTCCTGGTGGGGCAGGTCGATGGGGCAGATTCATATATTTGTAAATCTGACTTATGTGGTGTCAGTGCCTCACCAGCCACGAACCTCACCGCACGTCACTGACGGAAGTGCACTTACTGATGATAAATAAATTGGGAACCAACGGTGTCCTGGATGAAAGATTGGTGTTTGTTGGAAAAAATGTTTTTTCTTTATTTCCAATATATCAAGAATCATATCAAGATAGTTCTTTATTATCTAATATCTTTGTGTGTCATTTACATGCACATGGCTTGGTTGTCCAAGGTTGTCCAGGCTCAGACAGAGAAAGATTCATTCTTTTTTGGTATGTAACCTGTTGAAAAGTTTTCACAATAACAAATGAGCTACCTTATTTTGAAGTCCTGTACTAAAGAATAGATTAATGTTGTCAACATGCAGCAAGTACTGCCTAAACATTGCAAACAAGACATACACGTACACGTACGTAGGTTACGCTTGCGCATGCGCGACGGCCAAGATCCTTGGCGACTCGCATGTGAGCTCCACTCATCGGACAGAGGGCTGTGGGCATTCTGCTTCCCTTCGCCACATCCTACCTTTGTGAGATCGGCTTTTCTGCCTCTCTCAAAACAAAATACAGATCTAAGCTCAACATTGAGCATGAATTGAGAGTGGCCGTATCAAGTCTGCAACCCCGTTTTAAAAAAAATTGTAGTGGAAAGCAGGCTCATTGTAGCCACTAATACTGATAAAACTTGATGGCTCACACATATCTGCACTCATTTTGTTTTGTTTTGCACAGGTTGCACATTATTGTTTTGAAAAGATATGCAGTGCAAAACTCCAAAGTTCTTTTTTGCACAAATAGAACTATATTTGAATTGTTCTAACAAAGTGATTGCACATTTTAATTGTTTTTGTATGATGGAGCAATCTGGTTTACTTGAAATTGATTGCAATTTTCTTTATTATATTATTTGAAAAAGCACAGATGGCGGAGTCACAAAATGTTGTTATTTCAATAAAAAATTTAAATTCAACATGGACCATTTTGTTACAATTTTGTTGGGGCGGTGGGGCGTGACAGAAAAAGTTTGTGAACCACTGATCTACTGTAACATCACCTCCAGCCACACAAATAGCCCTCACAATTCCACACAAATGGGCTGGTGTTAGCAAAGTTGGCCACCGTCACACCTGACAAAGCCCATCTAATCAAACTTAGACAGTGTGATTGTTTAAGCGTGTGCTTCTTATATCTCATGTCGCATAGTGGTAGGCCTGCATGCTATTATCGGTGCTCTAAGTGCTGGAGAGGAGGAGAAAGGACCAACGGGGTGTCTGTCATGTGTCTCTGTCACAGCCTCAGGGTTCAGGATCTGCTCTGATAGAAGCCGACAGCATCATTTGTCACCTACGACATGTGCATGTGTTGTTTGACACACAGTCACTCATTTATGAGCTGGTGTTCACAGTTTACCCACACACACTAAAATGTCACAGCCAGTGCCATCTCTTCAAACATTACAGTAGCTCCAAAACATCTAAAGATCTTAAACTGCATATCTTTACTTAGGTGAGCAGACACACTCTCTAAGATCTTGCAGGCAAGAATGACCCCAACCTGTGCAAATCTGCCCAAGCAGACATATAACATATGTCAACACTGAAAAAGCAATGTTTTGATTGTCTTTTAATGTTAACCAAAGTCTTGCAATCTTTTTGGCAACATGTATACTTGGCAAATTAAGTTTATTGAAAAATGGAAAAATTCTGCAGCAGCCGTTGTGGTTTCACTGGCATCAGACCGACAGACCGAACAGGCACAAAGCCTTTCCAGCCCACTAAAGAGATCTTTTGGAGCACTTTCACTATATATGTAGATCCTTCTTCCTTCCTCCCAGCCAGCGGCGGATGTGGGCTGGACGCTCCTGACGACGAACGCCCTTCCACAGAAGCCAAAGAGATTGGAGTGATTTTTTTCTTGACCTCTGCAATGGGTACGACACAAGTGTTTCTAAGTCAGTTTCTGAGTCAGTGGGTGCTTATATGTCTTTGTATAGCTTTGTATATTTATGTGTATGCGTTTATATGTGTGTGTGTGTGTGTGTGTGTGTGTGTGTGTGTGTGTGTGTGTGTGTGTGTGTGTGTGTGTGTGTGTGTTAATATTGTAATTATGAGGATAGTTATTTTAGAATCAGTTCCTCTGTTCCTCTGAGACTGTCAAGGAGAAGCAGGATGAAAGACTACAGAGAGAAAACCACAGAGAAAAAATGTGTGTGTGTGTGTGTGTGTGTGTGTGTGTGTGTGTGTGTGTGTGTGTGTGTGTGTGTGTGTGAATACAAGCGATCATATTTACATGGTAAAAGTTCATTCTTACTCTTTGAAGAGGAGAGTATCAGTGTCTTAAGGAAACACACTGAGGAAAGGGCAGTTGACTGTGTGTGTGTGTGTGTGTGTGTGTGTGTGTGTGTGTGTGTGTGTGTGTGTGTGTGTGTGTGTGTGTGTGTGTGTGTTTGTGGGGAAAGGGAGAGAAAAACGCAGCAAGGGAAAGAGATGAAACCATTAATAACTTCTTTATCACAGAGGTCCTTCTTTGCCTTCATCTCCTTCTCATCCTCCCTTCATCCTTCTTCTGCCTCTCTCAATCTTTCCCACCAGGCATTCTTTCACTACTTGTCTCATAGCAGCAGAATGATGGGGCTTGGTGGCTCCAGCCCACATAAATTTGATAATAAGTCTATTCATTAACGTGATACTAACTCCTCCCATCTCCTTGTGCATGCATGTGTGTTTTCCCTGTCCTCACTCTTATCTCCTACAGAGAGAAAAAGGGCAAGTCTCCTCAGAACAGGAAAAGATTACATACACCCGATTAGCGGGGGAAAAACAAAACAAAAGATGAATGGAAAAAATTATAATAAGTAGTATAAAGGGAAGTCTCCACATTAGAAATAAGACAAGCAAGTTTCATGGAAATGCTTAATGATATTCAAGAGAAGACTGAATTGTAAGTGCCTGAAGCTAACAGAGCTAACAGTGTATTTTTGTTTATGCAGTGTTTCATCATTTATGACACAATCGTGGATCAACTTAGCTATTAAAAATGTTGTTTCATTTTAACATAAAGTTTTTTATTGACTAAAATTATTATTTTCATATCATCCTGTGACATCAAAGTATTAGATAGGTAGATGTTGTTTTTAGGCAGCTAGTGGCTCTATAGCAATATCTGTCAGTCAGTCAGTCACCACGTTGCTCCACACGGAAATATTTTAACAGCTATTACATTGGCATGAAATTCTGTATGGATATTCTTATTCCTTAATCCTGACTTTGGTGTTCTATATCTTTACTGGATTTTTGACAGATCATTTCAATTGGCAGGCTAATAATAAGCAAAAGTCTAACACTAGGTTAACAGCAGATATCTACAATATCTTATCTGCCATCACAATGGTAAAATAAAAAAAGTGTCCCCTGGAAATCGTTTCAGTTGTAGTCTGTATTACTTGTAGCATGTTTAGGCAAGGCAAGGCAAGTTTATTTGTGTAGCACATTTCAACAACAAGGCAATTCAAAGTGCTTCACATAAAACCATTAAAAGCATCAAAACATAATGCAGAAGTATGTATTTTGGTTGTATTTTATCTATTTGCAGCTATGTTTTTTGAAATTGGTGAAGAGGTTTTCTTAATTTTCTTATGTGGTGTTCATTTGTATGTGTTTTCTTAATTTGCAGTGCATTGAGCTCTCATGGCCACCGTACAATAGTCAAATAGTCTGTCACACCCAAAACCCTCCACCCCATGACCTCCACGTCATCCAAAAAGAATGCCTATAAACCTTTTGACAGGCAGTATGTGAGCCCTCAGATGATGATACCATAAGATCACATTTTCTTGACCATTAATAGACACACAGACTCCTGTGCTACTACACACAACATGTGCGCACAGGTTTTACTAACTTTAAGAAGTCTCATAATAATTTTTACTGAGGTGAGAGAGGAGTAGAGAAAGAAAGTGAGATTGAGTCAGAGTGAGACATATGGAGACAGAGAAGTGGACCACTCACTCCATTGCCATCGTGTCCAAAGGAGCTGGTATCTCCAGATAAAATAATCTGGTTATTCTCAGCAACACTGGGAGGAGACATGCCTTTTACGTGGCGTGGCCCTGTGAGCGTGTGATAATGTGTGTGTGTTAATTACATCCACAGGGAAAAGATACAGAAGATTATGATACATTAACATTACTACTCTGACTGGGAACCTGGATGAAAGACAACACGAGATTGAGCAAGAGAAGTTTCACCCCAAGTGCTTGATGAACTCCAAAGAGAAGCTGCCATAAAGTGTCGGATGTGCACACACACACTTTAGGTTTGTATCATGTGGTTCATCTTACATGTCTGTCTGTACTTCTGATTTGAAAGGACTGCACAGTTTCTTACTGTGTATTGGAACAGTATTATTTGGTGAAATAACACTTGCACTAACACTTTCTTGGATTGCTGGTTTAAACCCACCAAAAGGGGTTTTGGATAAAAGTACAACATGATTTATGAGCACATCAAATAGAATATATTTGATGCCTTCTAATGTCCTCTGTATGTCATAATCCAGAGAATAAACCTCACTGATTCCTAATTATTTTTGTACTGGGAGGCAAATGGTTAACCTCTTGCCTGGGCAGAGACCATCCATCATCTGTAACACTTTATCCTATTCAGGGTCGCGGGAGGCTGACATTGGGCAAAGGCAGGGTACACCCTGGCCAGGTTACCAGACTATCGCAGAGCTGACACATAAAAACAGACATCCATCTACTGGCACTTTAGAGTCATCAATTGACCTAAGATTTATCAATTTTGACTTTCGTGAAAACCCATGCTGACACAGGGGAGCACATGCAAACTCCACACAGATGACCACCACACCACCGTGCCACCCTCCCGGGGAGAGCCCACTGTAACTCAAATGTTTAAGAAGAAGCTCTGTATTGTGGAAATGTATATTGGAAATACAACCAGAGGTTTTAATTGCGATATATTGCATGATATGACTTGGCCTTTTTCAAAAACTGGAAGTTGTGTGAGTAGACCTGAAGTGTCTATGATTAAAAATTAGAAAGCTATTGACAACAAATGTGCCATAATAGCATACTAAGTTGTTGGGTTTTTTCAGTTGTTTTGGTAACACTTTATAATAACTACACACTATGAAGCATTAGTTAAGTATGTGTAAACACATAATTCATCATTTATAAAGCATTGTTCACTCATTAACACTCATTAGTATGCATGCAATTCATAACAACAGTTATAAATGTTTTTTTCTTGATTAATAAGCTTGTCTATTATGTGTTTGGTGATTATGTTTTCATACTTTAGAAATGATGGATTCCCCATTCGTAAATGAAGTATTATATATATTACAAACCAATTATTAAGGAGTTGTAGATGATTAATAACATCCTTTATAAAGTGCTAGTAAATGATTAAGAACTTATTTAGATGTGCATTATTCATGCATTTATATACATCATGATTTAGATATGCAGTAATGGTTAGGGACAATGTTAATATATCCTTTCTAAATGCGTATTAATACTGCAATTCATGATTAATTCAGGTAGTTACTAGTCATTTATTAAGTATTTTGTGTGACCTCATCTAAAGTGTGGACTATCTATGCCTTATAAAGCATTTGTAAATGGCATTGAAAGGCCATCAGTGTCTCAAAACCCACAGAAGTCAGAAAAGACAAATAGACAAAACACAAAATGATAAAGAAGATATCAATATTTATTACAAGATGCAAACAATGTACTCTTAAATACAAACCTCTTAGCCATTCATTCATGTAAAAAAACAAAACACACAGATTATCCTTCAGGAGAACATGGCTGATATAAAACATTTACATTCGCTCCACTCATATGAACAGATAAATGATCATCTAACATTTTCCGCGCGTCCTTTCAATTTAAGTCGGTGTTTTCCATAGTGTAAGGGCACTTCTGTATCAGTTCCTGAGCGAAACGTTTGTCCCACGTTGATGACGTATTACGCAGGCTTTTCCTTTGTCCCACATCGATGCCGTTTGAAAGTGGGATTTCTCATTTTGCGGTTGTAAACAATGAGCAGATTCGCTGCCTGCCATCGGGACATGCAACTGAAGAAAAGTGTGAACAGTGGAGATCAATATGCTTGGTTAAAATGAATAATTAAATAAGTAAATGTAAACTAATATTTACAAATGTTTTATATCCAGCCATGTTCTTCTGAAGGAGAATCTGTTTGTTTTGTTTTTACATGAATGCATGGCTGAGAGGTTTGTATTTCAGAGTATAGTGTTTGCATCTTGTAATAAATATTGATATGTCCGGGAAAAGGGAAGTTTGGGGTCCCCTGCTGGAGCTGTTGCCCCCACGACCCGATCCCAGATAAGTGGTTGAAGATGAGATGAGATGAGATGTTCTAGATCACTTTGTGTCTTTTTTGTCTTTTCTGTTGCGAAGATAACAGACTTTTGTTTGGGTTTTGAGGTACTGATGGCCTTTCAATGTCATTTATAAGGCATAGATAGTCCACACTTTAGATGAGGTCACACAAAATACTTAATAAATGACTAGTAACTACCTGAATTAATCATGAATTGCACTATTAATACACATTTATATAGCATATATTAACATAGTCCCTAACCATTAGTGCATATCTAAATCATTATATATATAAATGCATGCAATGCACATCTAAATAAGCTCTTAATCATTTACTAGCACTTTATAAAGGATGTTATTAATCATCTACAACTCCTTAATAATTGGTTTGTAATATATATAATACTTAATTTACAAATGGGGAATCCATCATTTATAAAGTATGAAAACACAATCACCAAACACATAATAGACGAGTTTAATAATCAAGAATAAAACATTTATAACTGTTGTTTTGAATTGTATACTAATGAGTGTTAATGTAGGAGCAATGCTTTATGTTTACTCATACTTAACTAATGCTTCATAGTGTGTAGTTATTATAAAGTGTTACCATTGTTTTTTTATAAATGAAAGTTTTGCATGAAAATCCAGTTGAAAATACTGTAACGCTACTTTGTGTCTGCATAGATTTACCTTATCCAATTCAAAGGTGAAAAAGGAGAAGACATGTTGTATATATATGGAATGTAAAGCTCTCTAATGCAAATTTGTGATTTGCATCCAGCAGTGACCAGCCCTACACATACAGACCCGCATCTGGCTTTGCTGCCGAATTCAATCTGCAGTCGAAGCTCCGGCGGTGGCTGGAGAGCTTTGCGCACCGCAGCTTCTTCTTAGAGCAGAGTTTTGCATTGCTGCTCTGCCAACACCAACGCAATGCTGCTGGAGGTCCAGGCCACATTACTGGGCCTGCTGGAGGGAAGGGAGGCACGGGAGAACCACAACTGCACAGGGCAGACTGTCAGACCCGGCTGCAGTAATATGAGAGGTTTCTGGTGCTCAGAACGTTACAGTTTCCTCATAGAGACTGCCAAAGTCAATACAAAATTAAAGCTGCAAACATCAATTAATAGGCCCTCGACCCTTGTGCACTGGGGATACTGACTGGAAACTGGTGGACGCCTTCCACATATTAGGTGGCGTTATGGAGCCACTGAACACGCATTAACTCAATCACTGAATATTCTTGCAATGTTTACAGGTTTTGATGTGTGCGCCAAGTTTCGTAAGTTATCGTGTACAAAATTAATAAAATCCAACATGGCTGACTTCCTGTTGGGGAGAAAACATTCCTTTCTGCTTCTGCTCAAATATCCTACCACTCACAGATTTTCAGAATTTACTGACTTTATTTAATCATTGAGATTATATAAAGACTAAAATTTCAATGTTTCTCTCTGATCAGAAAACAAATGAGTCCTTGGCTGTGTTTCTTGCGTTGAGACCAAAGAACAAAATAAGGGCCTGTGAGCTATTTACAGTGCTGAACCATTACTTGAGTAACCACTGTCATTGACAGCATTCAATAGATCTATTTCCAACTGTTTTAGTGGCTCAATTTTCACTGCCCCATTGCAAACAGATTGTGGGGTTACGGCCAGGAAAATAGTCATAGGTTGAAGTTGCATCCAATTGTTTTAGTGTGCAGGACTTTTGATGAAGAGGGTCAAACTCTTTAATATTCTACTTCTGTTGACATACATTATGAATTCAGAGGGTGTTTCAGTAAAAAGGGGCTTGACCAAGAAAGGGAAAATGGATGAGTGTTATTAATCATTATAAACTGTTATACAGGGGAGGATGAAGAATAAACTACAGCTTCAGATTTGCAGACATGAAAAAGCTAAGTAGCCTCTGGTGCTGAAATATGCTCAACAGCACCTATGGGAGTAGAAGTGTTTCTAAGCCCGTGTAGCCAAGGTCAGGATGACAGTCAGTCAGTTGAAATACAGCAGAGGCAAAATTTCAAGAGAAAGGGCTGTTAGTAGCTAGATAACAAAGCATTATAATTACATTCCTTAAAAAAAGTCACGACTTAGTGTATGACTAGATCTGATTCAGTCCATCAGACTGATAGGTACTGACTACCAAAACAGGCAGACTGTGTCCTCAACAAAGAAAGCTACACCTACACACCTTCTCACAACCTGTAAATTTAAATTTGAATTCTAATTTGACAGATTACGCCAAACATCAGTAATCAAGTTAAATGGTTAGTACTGCATACACTTTCTGAATTATGGAAGAAAGGAAGGAATGGTGAACAGGAGACACTCTCAATGTTAAATCTGCTGAGCTGCTGCTGCTGAATCAGTATCGTTGGAGAACTCTTCACACTCTTTCCATGTGAAGGTAAGTCATAAACCTTTTTTGTACGGGTTAAGTGCTCTTGCATGGATATTAAATGATAACAGGTACATCTGCCTGTCTAGTGTGCATGTGAGTATGTGTCTGTGTGCAAGTGAAATGTAAGGGTAGCTTATTAATAGGGAATCTTGGCATATTGAATGCATTAAAAAACAGAAGGTGAATATTAGTTTTTCTGAGACTTTGTCCTGGTTTTTCCATTATGAAGCTGATCAGAAGTGACACACGCATATATGACACACACTTTCTCTTGTTACCCCTGTTGGGACTTCACCATGTGGCTGAAACAAAGAGAGAAATTTCGAAAGCCTAAACTGGTTTAAACCACGCCATCGGGCATTCAAATCTCACCTATGTGTGAGATTTGGTTCAAACCGCAACACTGGTTCCTCATTGGACGAGAGCCTCGGGAACCCCAGCGATTCCCTGTGACACGGCTCTGTCAGACGAGAATCAGTGCGCCATTTAACCTGACAATACAGAGCGATTACGGTGCCCGGATCTAGGCTTAAAGAAATTTAGCCTACAAATCCGAAGAAGAATCCGAAGACCCGCCGAAAGTGCAATTAAGAGGTCCCAGGTGCTAAGCCGGAGAAATTCCGCTTTGAAAGTCCAAAGGAACGCACTAACCATGACGAAGCGACTTCAAGTAAGAGGCTTTGTCTGGGCAGAGATAGGTCATAGTGTTTGTAGCCTTGTTCTGTTCAAGTTTAACTGTACCGTTATTGTGCTATTGTATATTTTACGGACCGCGGAGTCCCATTTAGTGTTGTGTAAAATAACTGTTGTGCTTGTTGCTGCTCAGATAGTGTTGTTCCACGCTGCTGTGATTTGTTGTGTTTAAATCTGTCACTGTGAGTAAAGTCAGTAAACTGTACTTTATTAGTTGAAGGTCCAGTATCACGGTTACCGAACCTGAGTTCACCAGTCGGGCTTCTGTGTGATAAAGTTACAGTTGCTGTACTTTACTGCTGCGGTGAGGAGCTGCCCTGTATTGAAGGCCTCCCACTTCTTCTTCTTTTCCCTTCTTTTCAACTAACCCACACACACGTACACACACTCACATACACATATACGCCGTTACGCTTATTTCGTACACACCTGGTGTGTAAGCGCGGCCTCCATTGTGAGTCTTATTTCCCGTTAAATAAGTCTGGCATAATCACATAAGACTACACCTGCCATCTTGCTCCCCCCCTCTCTTTTTCTCTCTCTCACACACCTACACTCACACACACACACACCATGTGATTGTTGCTTTTAGGTAGTATGCTTGTAGTTGTATAATATATATAATAGATATAATAATAGATATACCCTAACATAACCTTTTATATTTTTGGTTTTAATTAGTATTGTGAAGTAAATAAACTCTGTTATATTTTAAGGAACAGTTTTCTGTGAATACTTTGTGCATGTGTGTTGTGATAATAGCTGGATGTTTCGCCTGTGCTTGAATTCAACCTTCACTGTTCACTCTGAATGTGTAATTGTACTTTGACTATTGACATTCTGACATATACACCAATTTTGAGACTTTAATTCAGTTTGGTTATTGGTCCCTAATACCAGGGTGGTGCCCCGTTTTTTTGTTAATATATGTTAATAATCCTATTGATATTAATAATTTTAATAATATCAATAATTACATTTTCATACTTGCTACCAAACATGTTTCTGCCATATCCCAATACCCCTCATACAGAGACACACAAATTGCAAGCCCTCACAAAGATACAGTATAAGTGCCTGTCTTAGAGCATTAAAACAGACAAAGGCCCAAGGGACGGACAGAGAAACTGACACATTAGTCAGGTCAGATCCAAAAGACAATACAAGGCTGGACATAAGGCAGCAAAATGTTTGAGAGACAGTTCACATGTTGCATCTAAAAATGTGTAGATTATGCCTGACCTGCCACTGTCATTCTTTATTGAAGCTAGCTAGCAGAATTTCAAGAACAGGACCCCTGTATTACCATCAATACCCGCCAAACCTACTCCTCCTGTTTTGCTCTCGTATTTGGCACCTGAACTGAGATCAAGTAACAGCACGTCAAGCATACTGAGAAAAAATTTAATAATGAATATTATTATATTATAGGAAATACATGTTTTTTTTTCTCTTTGCATGGTGCCACTTTTGTAATTAAAACACACTTTTGTTAGTAAGTAATAGGTATTCATATCTGCCTCCTACCACCTTACTGTGGTCAGACTACATCAAACTGACAAACAGGGGATTTTGCAGGATGTTGCAAAAATGAGCCCCCACCATCAGACTTCATCTTTGGAGACTTTCAACATATTTAACCTTTGTTTTGCTCCAGAAAGCGTTGCATTTACATTTTTTGGATTGCTGTGCAGGTAAATTAAACTATAATCTAGATGAATTGACAATGTGTTCTGCCTTTGCTATTATTTATATATTTGTTTTTTCAGTTATAACTGTACTTCAAGACTCCTGCCTTGTGTTACAACAAAAATTCAGGCTGTGCACAAGCGACATCATCTGCTGGAGACACTCTCTTCAAACTGCAGTTCCCAATGACCAGGAAGGCAGAATCCAGAGCTAAACCAGTGAAGACTGCCTCAACATCCCATAAGTGTTACATTCCTTTATTTTTTACCAACATCTACTGAATGTAATTTTCAGTTTGTATGTAATTTTGTTACACTTAAATGTGCAATGAATTCACTAAAAACAAACATAAACCTGAGAAAATATAAATATTGTATAAAGTTGAACATGTAGAATAAATACAAAAATAAATACAATTGTAAAACAACTTTCAGAGGTTGTTTTGTGACCCGGCACCATACACAGATGAGGTATCGAAGATCCCCATCCCAGAGGAACTGTGAGCACAGTATGAGCGGCTGGACAAGGAAGAGACGATAACCAGCTTCAATCAAGAGGCGGTCTGAACCCTACATAGTTACCTTGAAGGTCAGCAAACTTCCTGCGAATCCGATTCACCACACAGGCTGGAATGACAACTCGGATCCTCTTTCCAAGGAAGCCCCAATATAAGCTAAAACCTGTAATATCAACGTCATGAAGACATCTATCTATGGTGTGTCTAAAACATTTTTTTACATGGGTTCACTGAATTCTTTGCTATTTTCTTGTCATGGATGATTGATGCACAAGTTATCATGATATTAAATGTTGGTACAAAACAGCACAATACTGTGTTGTGCAACTACACAAAAACATTGAATGTAATGACAATAAAGGCTTTACAGGATCTGTAAAATGTGAATTAATGTATACATATACAGCATCGGCTGATGTACAAATTATATACCACATTTTGCAAACGGCAAAATTATGGGTGTATTACACCATTAATGGTGTGTTGTGGACATTGTAATGTCAGGTCAGGTGATTCAAAATATGATAACAAAAAACAAGGAGCTTGGGGTGGAGAGTATGGGTTCTGCTTCAAAAACACATTTGTTAAGAGACCTTTAACAAATGATGTGCTTGTTTGACTGTATCTGGCAACCTGCACTCTGGCTGAATATTTGTCAAGAAATTGTTTCACATCGTTACACCAACTAATTAAAGCTGGATTACCAACAGGGCAAAGCAAAACACATTCTGAGGGCCTCTGGGCCCACAAATGTGGCTGGTGTCCACGTAGTAATACACAGTGGTGGGCCGTCAGGGCCAGCAAAGCCTTCTCTGCTGGCCTAAACAGAATCACAAAGTTGTAGCTGTAATCATTTAAGAATTTTTCATAAGTATACTACATGTATTCTAATTATTTTTCCCATTAGCTTATTTTCTCATTGCACAGCTACTGTCTTCCTCAGTTGTTCTGCTTCCAGTGCAGCTTGTTTTAAGTAGAGCTTTTATCCAATCAGATTACACCTCTATGTCTCTAGGTAAGAAGAGAGGCTCGCTAGGAAGCCTTTGCAGTTTAAGTAAATGGGGATGATATTGTTGATTGTCATAGTCTTCAACCAATCAGATTTGACATGTTGGGCGTATTCTTCGACGTGTCAGAGCTGTCTAGGTGGCCTACAAGTACATCAGCATACCCGTGCAGCTCAGCATTAAGGTGCGGTGTGATTGGTCAGTGGGCTACCGTCACTGTTGTGAAGCTGAAGCTAGCTAGCAGAAGTTAGTATTAGTAGTAAGAGTTCAAGTTGAAAGATATGTAAGAAGTTATGACATTGACATGACATTTTTAGCGTTTTGCTTGGTGTAGCTTTGTTTTTTTAACACTGAATGACTGAAGGAGGAGAAACGGATTTGGGATTTACTGGCAACGGATTTGTATGAACGGTATTCCTGGCTGACAGCGTCGGAGAAGCTTTGCACATTTTATGGCTAAGAATGCGTTTTATTTGTGACTGAGCGTCTTGGTGTTTAGAGCTAAGCTGGATTTGCAAACCAAGGCAGCAACACAACACCATAGTACGACAGTATACTTACAAGCTACGGTGAGTTTGAAAACTTTTGCTGAGACCCGAGTGGATCTACAACTCAATGAACACGTTCGCAGGAGGACCTCTTACTGGATCTGAACCGCACCGATGTACTGTACAACCACGTCATTGAACTCTTTGTTAACAAAGAAAGGAGGATGGACTTTGTCTTTAAGTGAACAGCATCTTTGGTAAGTGAACTGCTTTTGTGTTTTTACATCTGCAGTAGTGTTGCTGCTGTGTTAATTTGTCTCTGGTGTCGTTTTTATGATATGGTTAATATTGTTCCCTCTGAGGTGAGGTGTTTCTGGAAAACCATCCGGAACCTCAGGAGGGGGAAACGGGGAAACATCCAAGCTGTATACAGTAAGGATGGGACTCTGTTGGCTTCAACTGAGGGGGTAATCGGGCGGTGGAAAGAGCACTTTGAGGAACTCCTGAATCCGACTAATACGCCCTCTACTGTAGAGGCAGAGCTGGAGGCTGATGGGGGAGCATCGTCAATTTCCCTGGTGGAAGTCACTGAGGTAGTCAAACAACTCCACAGTGGCAAAGCCCCAGGGATTGATGAGATCCGTCCAGAAATGCTGAAGGCACTGGGTGTGGAGGGGCTGTCTTGGATGACACTTCTCTTCAACATTGTGTGGAGGTCTGGGACGGTGCCTAGGGAGTGGCAGACCGGGGTGGTGGGTCCCCTGTTCAAAAAGAGGGACCAGAGGGTGTGTGTCAATTATCGCGGTGTCACACTACTCAGCCTACCTGGTAAAGTCTACTCCAAGTTGCTGGAAAGGAGGGTTCGGCCGATAGTCGAACCAAGGATTGAAGTGGAACAATGCGGATTCCGTCCTGGCCGTGGAACAACAAACCAGCTCTTCACTCTCACAAGGATCCTGGAGGGGGCTTGGGAATACGCCCATCCGGTCTACATGTGCTTTGTGAACCTGGAGACCAAAGCTCTCTATCTACCGGGCAATCTTCGTTCCTACCCTCACCTATGGTCATGTGGACTGGGTCATGACCGAAAGAATTAGATCGCGGGTACAAGCGGCCGAAATGGGTTTCCTCAGGAGGGTGGCTGACATCTCCCTTAGAGATAGGGTGAGAAGTTCGGTCATTCGTGGGGGACTCGGAGTAGAGCTGCTGCTCCTTTAGTGGAAAGGAGCCAGTTGAGGTGGTTCGGGCATCTGGTAAGGATGCCACCTGGGCGCCTCCCTAGGGAGGTGTTCCAGGCACGAACAGCTGGGAGGAGACCCCGAGGGAGGCCCAGGACCAGGTGGAGGGACTATAGCTCCGAACTGGCCTGAGAGTGCCTCGGGATCCCCCAGTCAGAGCTGGCTGATGTGGCCCGGGAAAGGGAAGTTTGGGGTCCCCTGCTGGAGCTGTTGCCCCCGCGACCCGATCCCGGATAAGCGGTTGAAGATGTGATGTGAATGAGGCTCGTGTCCTTCAGTGTGTGGTGGAATATGTGTTTTAGCGCCGCAGTGTTGCTGGATTGATTTGTCATGCTTTGTTGTCATATATGTGACTGGTTCTTGTGAGTTTGTTCTTGTCGTGTTAATTACAATGAAGAAGCATCCCATCATGCGCCTATTCATGTATCTGTTTTCTTTTACAAAGCAAGAATTATGGTCTGGAGAAATGGGGATTGTGTGGCCAATTGCTTTAGCCCTGTTTAAATCAGTAGGGAACAGCTACTTAAATGCTGCGTTGGAGAGTTTTCAGCATGTGTGCTGCTGTTGGTTTTCCTGCTAAGCTAGTTTAGCATAGTGTGTCTCCCAGAACACACATGCATCACCAGAGTACAATGTTGTTCTTCCGTGGTGGGCGTGTCAGACAGCGCGCTGTCTCTTACGTTGGGTGGGTTGCCAGGTTGAGCGCAGTGGCTCCACCGAAAGAACAATTTAAACTTCTGCATTTTCCAAATGCACTAGTATTATTCAAACGTATTGTTCGGTTCATAAGCCTAGTACCGAACGGTTTAATATGAATACATGTATTGTTACACCCCTAGAAACAAATAATAACCGTTGCTGTGGCGTCATAATGAGGTTATTAGGAGGTGGTTCAACTGTAGTAGGACAGCACTGAAGGCCCAGGTATAAAATGCACGGCCCGCCACTGGTAATACATGAGTGCTGATAAATTGGTGCTGTATCGACCGTTTGGTCTAACGCTCAGAAAGAAAGCAATAGGTCTATTTGTCTTTGTATTTTCTGTTCTTTTAATCCTTTAACTTCAATGAAAGACCGCATAGTATATCCATCTATGTTCAAGGTGGTGATGCATGCAGAGGAATGAACACAGAGATTATGTTTAATTCTTGGGAAACAAAGTCCACAAAATAAACAGATTTGAAGTCGACACAACTACAAAGTGGAAATTATCACATTGGCTGAACCACATGAAACAATAACTATTATGTCATTCCCTTGCCCTCTTAAAATCCATAATATGTTGAGTCTGTTTATCATTTCCTCACTGGGTAGGGAAATGCTGAAATGTGCTGACAATCAAAATAGTATTTGGTTTATTTGCTCTCCTCATGGTTACCCTGCATACATGAATATAAAACAAAAAATATAAAACTCATAGCACTGGCCTCAGTACCCTGCCAAGCAATGTCAGTGTGTGTGTGTGTGTGCCTTTAGCCTGTTGGGTTTCAGATTTATCTTGATTGTTTCCTTCCATGTCTCTTCAAAAAGTTTTCATGTTTCTCGAGGGTGAAACTTTATGTCGATTGTGGTCTCTGGGTTTGGTTATTTTTGAAAGCAAATGCAGAGGAAATATCCCAAACATTTTAACAGCCTTTCTTCAAAGGACATCAACTCTGTTGATTTTAATTAACAGACAGAATTGAGATTGGCCTTAAATAGCGTGGAGTTTTACTGTGCTTTTCAAAACTAAAACATAAACCACATTTAGCCGTCATCAAGTCTACGAATCACCACCTCAGTATATTTAAGTACAAAATCAGGCTAAAATGAAAGACATCTTTATAAACTTAGTGGGACATTTCTGGGACAAGCTTGACTTAACTGCAGGCATTCACACCTAAGACGATGCCTGTAGTTTTTAACAGCTTACATGACAATACATTTAAATATGGAATTTAGACAATTACATACCATTTCTCAAATCTAATGTTTAAAGCACAATATAAGACACTTTTTTAAAGTGTTGGGAATTTGTGCCTTTTAAAGGCTCAGCCTGGAGACTTTGCAATTCAGCATCTTAGTCGCCCCATTTAAGCCACTAAGCCAGCTAAATAATTGAACTGTTGATCCAGTTGATGACAGCTGATATAAAACCATTTTAAAAACACAGTTTACATTGCTGGAAAAATTTGTAAAAAACAAATTAATGAGCTGGAAAAACAGCCCAATTTTCAGTTTTGTGACAACACATTTTTCAGATTATCTAGTGAGGTTTTTAAAGCGTTATTGAGCTTTTTAGTAGGATCATTTTGTCAAACCATCTTGGAGAACTATATTTGAAAAATTCAAAAGCATCAAGTTTGGATATATATGATTTTCACTTGCAACATGTAACAACATGCACATCCAAGAGACTTGTTTTGTTGACAAATCTTCCCATAGTTTTGTCCCATTAAAAGTAAGGCCAAGCTTGTGCTGCTGATTCACCGCCCCCTCTGCTCACAAGAGGACAGGACCCCCCCCCCCCCCCGAAGGCCAGTCACAGTACTGCACAGCTTGTTCCCTGAAGGAAACCTCTGCTATAAGGAAAGGAAGGAAGAAGTGGTCCGGAAATGGAAGAGTTGGGTGCCCCAAAAAGGAAGGGGTGCAAGGGCAAGTAAAGTGACAGCATTGTACATGTGTGTGATGTCTTCATTGGTCCACTGAAGCAAAGACCAAGCTGTTGTGTGCGTGTGATGTCTTCATGCTGGTCCCAGTGCGCTGTGGATTTTAACAGAGCATGGATCACAATTACTGTTCCTCAGAGGGAGAACAGCAGAAAGAGAACTGAAAGCGCGCTCTGACAAAGACATGCCCACACACATACATCTGCTTTGTTCTTTAAATCCAGCAGCTGAAATTCCCATCAGAACTTTACATCGTAAAGCCCCATCATCATCATCATTGCTGCCTCTCTTTGGTTTTCTCCTTTGTTCTTCTGTCTTGCTCTCCATTCTTTCATCCATGGGTCACACACTATTCTCTTTCAATATTCATGGAACAGAATCTAAATGTGTTTACTTTCATTTTTAAAATGATTGGTGAGCCAAATTGTCACTGCAAATAAGTAGAATGTTTTCAGCAGATTTGTGTGTGTGTCAGCAAGCCTCAGCAATGAAATCATCCGCTAGTTTGAATTTTGTCCCCTCTGTTGTCCATCCATGAATAAAGATCTTCAACACCCAAATCTCACTAAAAAGACTAAAATATATGCAATGGTATATGTGTAAGTGTAGGTTATGGACATCAACATTTTTACGTCTTACAACCTTTTTGTGATGTCAAAGCCTCAGTAGAAGTTTTGCACATGGTTCAACAGTGCAACAGTGTCACAGAGGTGTCAGCAGTGATGACTAAAGCATAAGTCACATCAGTTGGTGACACAAGGACACACTCACGTGAAAGGGCCACCTCTGAGGCAACATCTTGCCATTCACTTAGACTGCGGCCTTTAACACCCAGTACCACCTAGACAGCAGCACAGCCCCCCCACACTGCTACATTGTCTAAAAGAAAGCAGACAACCAGCAAAAGAGCCTCTTGTGAGTCTCCAAATCAAACAAATCAAAAGGGTTAAGTGGCAAAAAAAACAACCATGAATGGCTTTGTGTTCTTTTCACTGACTAGAAGCCCATTACAAAATGAAACGCATGAAACACTTGGTGTGCATTTTAAATGGTTTGGATTAAAAACGTTAGGAATCAAGTCCACTGAAATCATGGGTTCAATCGTTTACAATGTTTCTGATTAGTTTCATGGTCATGGAAATTGACCATGAAACTAAAATAAATATAGTTTGGACGGTGTGGACAGGCTCACAACAGGTTGAGCTGTTCAACTCAACCTCAACTCAAGGGAATGTTTATTGCCTCCTACTAAAATAAGATTAAACTATCAGCATTTGAAGATCTCGTGTACAACATCTTGTGTACAACATGGTTATCCCTATTACATACCACTATCCTGAGTCAAAAGGTCAGTGTTAGGGCCAACTGACATGCTGCTGACTGCTCCTTCAGCCAATCATCAATCAGTTGCTATCGTCAGGCTGTGTAACTGCAGCTATCAACTCTGTCAGCAGTTGGTTGAAGGGCTAAAGGGCAAAAGGGGGCAGTGTGTGTGTGTGTGTGTGTGTGTGTGTGTGTGTGTGTGTGTGTGTGTGTGTGTGTGTGTGTACGTGTGTGCACATTCCAGTGGCATGACAGTCAGAGGTGAGCCAAATGCAGCCCCTCATCAGCTCCCCTGGCGAGGACACTTTGTCAAACTGCAGTGGTAAAAGATGGAACAGTTTTACTTTAAGTAATGGTCTGTGTCTCCATCACACTAACCAGCTCCCTAAAGAGTACACTTGGTTCAGTGTACAATGTCATGTTGTTCAAGACATTTTTAAAGAAAAATATGTGACACTAAAAGAAATTTTTAATATTTTGGGGAATCATTGAACTAATAA
Source organism: Cebidichthys violaceus (assembly GCF_023349555.1). Lineage (NCBI taxonomy): Eukaryota > Metazoa > Chordata > Actinopteri > Perciformes > Stichaeidae > Cebidichthys > Cebidichthys violaceus. The sequence goes on along the minus strand of NW_027176307.1, from coordinate 6,250,393 downwards.
AATATAATTAAATAAGATAAAAATAAAAATTAAAAGTAAAATTGTATTAGTAATGATATATCGACAAACATCTTCAATCAATTTAAAGAAAGGCATTCATGTCTTCCCCACAATGGCTGTATATTCATACAGCATACTTATTAATAGGAACAAAAATTGTTTAAATCATATACATTTAAAAAATAAGTAAATAAACATTTATTTAATTTAATTTCAATATAAATATTTACAAATACATTTGACTCTGTATTGTACATTTAACTTAAACATTTCAAAGATAATAAATTACAATATTCCAAAACTTTACAAAATATATACAAAAATAATAATATATTTGTATACAGTTCAACAGACTTTTACTGACTTTTTCACCTTTTATCCTGTATTTGGCTGAATGCTTATTCACAGCCTCAGACTCTGTCTGTCTGTCCTTCTGTCTTTCACACACACACACACACACACACACACACACACACACACACTCACTCACTCACAGAACACGCCCATATAGAGCTGGCTCCCCTCCGCTCTGCTTTAAAACGTTGCCTATCCAAACAGGAAAGTGGCCTCTGCCCCGGCAGCAGTTGAGGGCACAGCAGTGGAGATTTCATTAGTCACAGCTAACAGGCTAATTATCCGCTTCAGCGCACCTGTAAAACTTAACTGTGTGTCAATCTCACAGTCAAAGACACTGCATATAGGTATGTGTGGGTGGGTTTGTGGTTGTGTGGGCAGGTGTGAAGTGGTGGGTGTGTAAGAAATCCATCTGTTTGTGTGCCAATCGGGCCTCTGTGGGCATGTGAGCCTTTTACATGCAACTTGTGTTGAAAACATGCCTGTTCAGAACAGGCGAATTGCTTTGCCTGGGGTGTTGTTGCTTGTAGCTTTCTCAAAAAACACTGATACCAACAACGTTACATTCAACTCTGCGCTTTCATGGGTCCTCAGAAATGTATCTATATACAGTAGTTGTGTCAAATGACCTGAGAAAGAAGCCATGGTGACATATAGAAATGATACTCTCACTGCTGGCATTATTCATCTATCTTCTTCCCCTGCTGATGCTTGTTTCTTTTTTGTTTCCATGACGGATAAATCCCTGCAACCATGCATTGACTTCCGAGGTTTAAACTACAGTACCATAAATAAACAAGTACTCCCTGCACCTCGTCAGCTTTTAGCCTCGTCACGGTGCCACCGTCTTCATCTGGTCAGGATTTAAGAAGGAGATTATTGGAGACAGCCTTCAGCACTCCCCATGGCCACTTTGAGTACCTAGTAATACTCTTTATTTTAACCAATGCTCCTGTTGTCTTTGAGGCTCTAGTTAATGACGTCATTTGGGATTTCTTAAGTAGTCAGTTTTTGTGTACTTGGACAACATATTTTTCTTTTTACGCAACATTAAGGAACACATTTTGCATGTCGGCAAGGTGCTGCAGAGGTACCTGTAGAACAAAATGTTCGTTGAAGTTGAGAAATGAGAATTCCATTTCAGTTCTGTGAGCTTTTTGGGGTCATCACCAAAGGCACGCAGGTGAAGACAAAGCCTGAGTAGATTCTGGTGGTGGCAAAGTGGCCAAGACCCTCCACTGTGAAAAGATCCAGTGTTTCGTGGGCCAGGCTCATTTGTGATTATAGTCATCTAATAGCTCAATTGAACAAACTCACCTCTCCTTGGACCCTTCAGGCGAAGCAAGCATTCACTGAGCTGAAGAGACGCTCCGCCCCTTTACTGGTTCATCTTGACTTCAGTAGTGGAGGTGAATGCTTCCTACAATGGAGTTGGGGCGGTGGTCTCTCAACACTCTCTCGGACCAGAAGCTTCATCCATATGCCTTCTTCTCTCGCCACCCCATATCCCCTGCTGAACATAACTATGACATGGAAAATACCAGTGGTGGGCCCAGCTAAGCCTTCTCTGCTGGCCTAAACAGAATCACAAAGTTATAGCTATTTTAGAATTTAATAATTTTTCACAAATACACTACAAGTATTATAATTTTATTCCCATTAGCTTATTTTCTCATTGCGCAGCTCCTGTCTTCTTCAGTTGCTCTGCTTCCAGCCTGCAGTGCTGCTTCCAGTGCAGCTTGTTTTAAGGAGAGCTCTTATCCAATCAGATTCAGCCTATATGTCTCTATGTAAGGAGAGAGGCCCGAGGTCCTCTAGGTAGACCTTGCAGATTAAAGTATGTGGGGACGATTGTCATCGTCTTCAACCAATCAGATCTTTAGTTTGACATGTTGGGTGTATTCTTTGATGTGCCAGAACTGTCTAGGTAGCCTGCTAAGTACTCAGCATTAAGGTGCGCCGTGATTGGTCAGTGGGCCAGCGTGACTTTTGTCAAACAGAAAGGCAGCTAGCAGATCTTAGTGTTTAGTAAGAGTTCAAGTTGAAACATATGTAAGAAGTTATGACATTGACATGACATTTTTAGCGTTTTTCAATGGATTTCTGGAGAAGGACATTTCCAGAAAAGCTGGACATCGTATCAAAGGGTTGGTCAAGTTGACAGCTAGCAGCTGACAGCGGCGGAGAAGTGTTGCACATTTTATGGCTAAGAATGCGTTTCATTTGCAACTGAGCTCTTGGTGTTTGGAGCTGTTTGGAGCTATGCTACGCTAACTAAGGCAGCTACACCACAGGACACGCACAAGCTACGTGCTTTTGAAAACTTTTGGAGAGACCTGAGTGGACTTTTTAAGTGAAGAGCAGCTGTGGTAAGTTAACTGATTTTGCATCTTTACATCTGCAGTAGCGTTTCTACTGTGTTCATTTTGTCTATTGTGTCGTTTTTATGATAATATGAATGGCTCATGCTCTAGCGCCGCAGTGTTGCTGGATTGATTTGTTGCTTTGTTGTCATATAAATATATGTGACTGGTTCTTGTGAGTTTTTGTTGTCATTGTGTTATTTACATTGATTTGGACTATATGCATTGTCCGTTAATTACGAAGCATCCCGTCATGCGAGGGGTTATTGTCCGGACAATTGAATCTGTTTGAGCTGTTGTTTCGCCGCTAAGCTAGTTAGCTTAGCCCCCCTGAAGACACATGCGGTGCCGCAGCCTCAGCTGTTTTTTGTTATTGTTCCGGGTTCAGAGGTCACAAAGATTGTTGTCTGTCACGTGAGTAGGGATGGGTATCGTTTGGGTTTTATCCGATACCGGTGCTAAAACGATACTTTTAAAACGATACCGATGCCTAAACGGAGCCTGAACCGATACTTTAAAAAAACAAACACACACAACGACGATTGACGACATTAAAGAAAGGCTTATTTTATTGCCAAGGCAATTTGTTTTCTTCAAATTGAACAATATATTAACTGTTTGAAGTATACTATAAATATAAATAAATACAAAATACTTGGCTTCAAACTACAGCTTCAAACTTTTTAACTTCAAACTATGAACAATATATTAACTGTTAACAACAGTTTACAGTATACTTAAATAAAGATAAATAAACTTCAGCAATTCTTTTGCAGAAATATGAGCATATTTGCCTTCTCTGGCAAAATACGACACCTCTCCTGACTAATTGCATGTCCTGCACAGGAGAAAACCCTCTCAGATGGTGTTGATGAGGCCTGTACACACAGGTATGAATTAGTGTATTGGACAGATCATCCCTGGATGGGGGTTGGTAGCGAGGATTGAGGGCAGTGGTCATCTCTCTGTATAAAAGAAATTTGAGGATATTTATTAGTCTTTTTGACAAATTGTCTAAATGGAGCAGATTTGATACAAATATTGTTTTCATATCACTTTTTTTTTTACCTGAACCGTGGAGATTCCACAGTGGAAAAAGAATGCAGTCCCTTGACCACACATCTGGTCACAGACCTGTGGAGTTCCTCCACCTTCTCTTTTGTTAAATGAGCCTTCTTTGCCAAGGTGAGCCAGCTGTTGAAGCTGGAGAGCCAAAAATATAAACATAAATAATGTTAAATATTTTACAGGCAACAGAAGCATCACTGCACATGCCATCGCTAGTTTCATTAACATTACACTGACTAACTATGATGGCGGCAGGTAGCCTACTGTTTGCTAGTTGCTAGCTAGCTAACTTAAACATGGTTATAATGCCTAATTTATCATTTGTTATTAGGCCTACTTTTATAAATGCAAGATTTGCAATTAACGTTACATTACTAACCTGAGGTAAGGCTGCTGTTGTCAACATCGGTCTCCATTTGTTTAGCGTTGGGACCAGTCTCCCCATTGCCTGGGCCAGGGAGGCCCATACTGCCAGCTGACGTGCTTGGCATGGGCTCACGCTCACGCAGGCAGTCGAACACGATGCATGCCCTTTAGTGCGAAATACAGCCACACTTTTTACCAATACCTTTCGGCATTTTCTCTGTTAAAAGGTTGATGGCTAGCTAGCTACAGTAGCTATTCAACGGTAGGCTATCGTTACCTGCTGCCAGGACGGAGTCATCAGAGTAGTGTAACGTTAACTAGCGCAAGTGAGGTGATGGTTATGTTGGCTGTAACGTCCGTTTCATGCCACCAGCACTAGTATTATTCAAACGTATTGTCCGGTTCTTAAGCCTCGTACCGAACGGTTTAATACGAATACGTGCATTATTACACCCCTAGAAACAAATAACAATAGCTGTGGCGTCAAAATTAGCTTATTAAGCGATGGCTCAAGTCTAGTAGGACAGCACAGAAGGCCCAGGTATAAAATGCATGGTCCACCACTGGAAAATACTGAAGGTCCCTGGAGGACTGGAGACACTGGCTTGAGGGAGTTGAAAATCTGTGTATTGTTTGGACTGACCATAACAACCTCACCTACATCCAGAAAAGCAAAATGTTTTAACTTTCGCCAAGCCTGCTGGGTGTTGTTATTTGTGCGCTTAGCGTCCTTGTTCCCGTAATATTAAATCTGACTCTCTCTTGCCAGCACGTCTCCTAAGAAACCCCCGCCAGTCCTGACACCATCCTCCCTGCCTCCACTGTTGTGGCAGCTGTTACCTGGAAGATTGAAATCTTTGGTAAAGGAGGCTCAGCAGCCTGGGTTCCGGCTGGCAGTCTCTGTCAGTCTTCTGCGTCCATCTTTGCTTATTGTAATGGAAATACCCCATAAGTCTGCCCACTTGATTTTATTTGTATCTAATCAAAACACTGATGTTATCACTGATTATATCATCTGTTATTTGATGTTCCTCTGAACTTGAAATACTTTGCGCAATGCATCACATGTATACACTTAAAACACAAATGGAGTTACTTTTAGGTTGTCAGGGAAAGTAATTACAGCAAGATAGAGAGGGAAAAGAGGACAAGATTGCAACAATCAAATGCCCCTATTCCCTGTTTGAGGGTTTAGAGTGTCCGTGTTTAAAATAGCCTAAAATAGAGAGATGAAGGAGAGCAAGGACTACTGATGTGTACAAGAGTCTTTGAGGTCGAGGAAATTTCTCACCATCTTACTGCAAGCTCCTAAAACCTGCATCCTGCCCTGTGAATAGAACTGGAGATATACACACACAGACACTTAATTTAAACTCAGGCACCGGTACCCCCTGACTGGCAGCCTCTTTGTAGCCATGTTGTGATAGTATCAGATGTGGAGCAAAAGAGGTTAGGAGTATGGGGGATGTGTGAATTTGTAATGTGCTTATGCTGGGACAGTAAAGACAGGAGATAGGGACACCAAAGCTGTGTTATACCCCCCGCCCCCCCCCACACACACACACACACACACACACTGTAGGGAGTGGAACTCTAGCTCCCTGAACTCCTTTCATCCTACTGAAGGCGGAAGTGAGTGCAGGGTTTCCTGGAGTCACAGTGAGATTCAGCACTCTATATCCTCTGCAAACTACTGCCTGCTGACAGCATGTGTGTGTGTGTGTCTTCACATGGTTCAAAGGCTCAGAGTGTAGAGGTGTGCTATAAATGTATGATCTGAAGCTATATGTTAAACACATCACATTTTTAACTAGAAAATGCATTTCCTGCTGAAAATGCGTTGGAATGCTGAAAGCTGAAAGCTGAAATTAATTGCAAAAACATTGCTGAAAATACAGAAATGAGAGACTACCGGTCTGAAAAATGTTGAAGCTCGAAAGCATTTAAACTGCACTGCTGAAAGCCCTTCTAGTTGAAACGTCTAACTATGGTGTCTGTAGTTGAAAGTATGAGAAAGAAGGCTTTGAAAGTTGAAGAAGTTTAACAGGATTTGAAGATTTTCTCCATAGATATCCCATAATTCAAAAAGTTTAAAGATTACAAATATGAAAAATATCACCCCTCTCCTGAAAAAGCAGAATATTTTTATATTCGAACAGCTTCTGTGGCTTAAAAAATGTCAGCAGTAGTGATATTTGTAGTAGTAGAAGTTGTAGTTGTAGTAGAAGTATTATTAGTAGTAGAAGTATTAGTAATTAGAAGAAGCAGTATAAGTAGTAGTATCAGTAGTCGTAGTAATAGCTGTAGTAGTGGTCGTAGTATTTAATATAACAGTAGTAGTAGTAGTAGAAGAAGTAGTAATAGTAATGGCAGTATTTGAAGTGATAGCAGTAGTATTAGTACTAGTAGCAATTGTACTAATAGCTGTAGTAGTATTGGTACTGGTAGTAGCATGAATAGCAGCAGTAGTGGTAGCAGAGAGAGAGCCAGAGGGAGAGAGGGAGAGACAGAAAGAAAGACAGAGAGAGAAACACAGAATGACAGGAAGACAGAGATAGAGAGACTGAATGAATGAGTGTGAGAGAGTGAGAAAGGCAGACAGACAGTTATTTGTACTGAGTGAGTGAGACAGGCAGACAGACAGTTATTTGTACTGAGTGAGTGAGTGAGACAGGCAGACAGACAGTTATATGTACTGAGTGAGTGAGGGCGACAGGAGGACAGACAGTCATCTGGATTGAGTGAGAAGAGCAGACAGACTGTTATATGTACTGAGTGAGTGGGAGAGAGAGACAGGCAGACAGACAGACAGAGAATTAGATGGACTGAGTGTGTGGGAGAGAGAGACAGGCAGACAGACAGTTAGATGGACTGAGTGTGTGGGAGAGAGAGACAGGCAGACAGACAGTTAGATGGACTGAGTGATTTGGAGAGAGAGACAGGCAGACAGACAGTCAGATGGACTGAGTGTGTGGGAGAGAGAGACAGGCAGACAGACAGTTATATGAACTGAGTGAGTGAGTGAGACAGGCAAACAGACAGTTATATGAACTGAGTGAGTGAGACAGGCAGACAGGCAGTTATATGTAGTGAGTGAGTGAGACAGGTGGACAGACAGTCATCTGGATTGAGTGAGAAGAGCAAATAAACAGTTATATGTACTGAGTGAGTGGGAGAGAGAGATAGGCAGACAGACCGTCAGATGGACTGACTGTGGGAGAGAGACAGGCAGACAGACAGTTATATGAACTGAGTGAATGAGTGAGACAGGCAAACAGACAGTTATATGAACTGAGTGAGTGAGACAGGCAGACAGACAGTTATATGTCCTGAGTGAGTGAGTGAGACAGGTGGACAGACAGTCATCTGGATTGAGTGAGAAGAGCAGACAGACAGTTATATGTATTGAGTGAGTGGGAGAGAGAGACAGGCAGACAGACAGTCAGATGGACTGACTGTGTGGGAGAGAGAGACAGGCAGAAAGACGGTCAGATGGACTGACTGTGTGGGAGAGAGAGACAGGCAGACAGACAGTTACATTGACTGAGTGATTTGGAGAGAGAGACAGGCAGACAAATAGTTATTTGTACTGAGTGAGTGAGACAGGCAGACAGACAGTTATTTGTACTGAGTGAGTGAGTGAAAGAGGCAGACAGACAGTTATATGTACTGAGTGAGTGAGGGAGACAGGAAGACAGACAGTCATCTGGATTGAGTGAGAAGAGCAGACAGACAGTTATATGTATTGAGTGAGTGGGAGAGAGAGACAGGCAGACAGACAGTCAGATGGACTGACTGTGTGGGAGAGAGAGACAGGCAGAAAGACAGTCAGATGGACTGACTGTGTGGGAGAGAGAGACAGGCAGACAGACAGTTACATTGACTGAGTGATTTGGAGAGAGAGACAGGCAGACAAATAGTTATTTGTACTGAGTGAGTGAGACAGGCAGACAGACAGTTATTTGTACTGAGTGAGTGAGGGAGACAGGTGGACAGACAGTCATCTGGATTGAGTGAGAAGAGCAGACAGACAATTATATGTACTGAGTGAGTGGGAGAGAGAGACAGGCAGACAGACAGTTAGACGGACTGAGTGTGTGGGAGAGAGACAGGCAGACAGACAGTTTGATGGACTGAGTGATTTGGAGAGGGAGACAGGCAGACAGACAGTCAGATGGACTGAGTGTGTGGGAGAGAGAGAGACAGACAGGCAGACAGACAGTTATATGAACTGAGTGAGTGAGACAGGCAGACAGACAGTTATATGTACTGAGTGCGTGAGTGAGACAGGTGGACAGACAGTCATCTGGATTGAGTGAGAAGAGCAGACAGACAGTTTTATGTACTGAGTGAGTGGGAGAGAGAGACAGGCAGACAGACAGTCAGACGGACTGACTGTCAGGGAGAGAGAGACAGGCAGACAGACAGTTACATTGACTGAGTGATTTGGAGAGAGAGACAGGCAGACAGACAGTTATATGGAGTGAGTGAGTGAGTGAGACAGGCAGACAGACAGTTATATGTACTGAGTGTGTAGAGAGAGACAGACAGACAGAGAAAGAGAGAGAGAGTGTGTGTGTGTGTGTGTGTGTGTGTGTGTGTGTGTGTGTGTGTGTGTGTGTGTGTGTCATTGGTTCCCATGGTGACGACGCAGCAGTTGGAGAGTCTGTGAGTCTGTGTGTTTATAAACATTAGTAATTAGCTCAAGCACGAACACCTGTGAGCCTGCCGCATTTTCATGAGAAAAAAACTGGAAAACACCTGTCAAACAAAACCCCAAAAACCCCATAACCATAGCCCCTATTGCTCCAATATTAATACTGGAGAGGAAGGATGAGTTGAAGAACAGATCATGCGAAAATTGTGTCTGTAGTGTAAAAAAAAGTGGCTTCAATGGCAATTTTGAAATGGGGTACGGTTGTCTGTGCAAGCCTTTTTTGAAGTACGTTTTAACATTGGGGTCTATGGAGGAGAAAGTTGGTTTTCCTCTCAAGTAAAGGCTCTTGAGCCAAATGTGTAAACCTGTGGGATTCCAAAGTCATATGTCTACGACAAGGACAAGATTAGCTACGTTTCCATCCAAAAATTATGCATGTAGAGTGAAAATTGAGGAGTCAGTCGCAAAAGACAAATATTTTTTTCACAGGAATCTCAGGCTTCTCTTCACTCTAGCGATGACATCACGCACTCTAAGCTGCGCAATACACACCCATTATAAAAGCAGAAAAGGACTGAAAAACACATGAAAGCAAAAATGCTACTATTCAAAAAGTGTAAAAGATATCAAAATGATTATAACATACAATCATTGGTCAGGGTTTTCTCAACATTTGAAAGTTTAAATGGTGTCTGTAGCTGAAAGTGTGAGGAAGTAGAAGGATCTGCAAGTTGAACAAGTTTAAGAGGATTTAAAAATATTCTCCATAGACATCCCATTCAAAAAATAAGTTGCAAAATGCTTAATAATTCAAAAAGTTGAAAGATTAGAAAAATTATGAGAAATAGCACCCCTCTCCTGAAAAAGCTGAACATTTTCATATTTGAACGGTTTCTGTAGCTTAAGAAATGTAGACGTTATTAAGTGCCAAAATACGTACGGAAGAAATAGTTGAAGAATAAAGATTCGAAGAACAATACTTGGAATGCTGATTCAGCATTCCAATTCCAAGTACAATTATTGCATTAGCCCATATAGAACCTTTGTTAAGGTGGCTCTGTAGAAGTGAGGGTGGAGAACAGGCAGGATTTACTTTGCTATACTTTACATACGTTGCTGATTTTGAGTCAAGATTTACTAATTGTTGGAATGCTGATTCGAATCTTTATTAATCTTTTACATGCTTTCATGTGTTTTTCAGTCCTTTTCTGCTTTTATAATGGGTGTGTATTGCGCAGCTTAGAGTGCGTGATGTCATCGCTAGAGTGAAGAGAAGCCTGAGATTCCTGTGAAAAAAATATTTGTCTTTTGCGACTGACTCCTCAATTTTCACTCTACATGCATAATTTTTGGATGGAAACGTAGCTAATCTTGTCCTTGTCGTAGACATATGACTTTGGAATCCCACAGGTTTACACATTTGGCTCAAGAGCCTTTACTTGAGAGGAAAACCAACTTTCTCCTCCATAGACCCCAATGTTAAAACGTACTTCAAAAAAGGCTTGCACAGACAACCGTACCCCATTTCTAAATTGCCATTGAAACCACTTTTTTTTACACTACAGACACAATTTTCGCATGATCTGTTCTTCAACTCATCCTCCCTCTCCAGTATTAATATTGGAGCAATAGGGGCTATGGTTATGGGGGTTTTGGGGTTTTGTTTGACAGGTGTTTTCCAGTTTTTTTCTCATGAAAATGCGGCAGGCTCACAGGTGTTTGTGCTTGAGCTAATTACTGATGTTTATAAACACACAGACTCACAGACACAAGCCTCTCTCTCTATCTCTCTGTGTGTCTCTCTCTCTCTGCGTGTGTATCTCTCTCTCTGTGTGTCTTTCTATCTCTCTGTGTGTCTCTCTCTCTCTGCGTGTGTATCTCTTATACAGTCATTCAGGTATTGGAGACTTTTAGAGGACCCCCCCCCCACACACACACACACACGCACACACCATTTTAAAGTACAAGCCCCACCGAATGAATTCCAACTGAAATGCTTTTGATGAAGCCTGTAATTTAATAACCTGTTTGTGTTTATCTAACATTATGATTCAGTCTCCTCTCCTCCTGTCTAACCCACCCAGCCCCACCCTTTCAAAATAAAAGCCCCATGGATTAACTGTATTTAAACATTAAGCTCAAAATGAGGCTTTTTTGTTGAAATAATTAATGCTCTTACTGATACTACGACAACTACTACTACTGCTGCTAATATTTCTAGTATTACTACTACTGCTACTAATACTACTAATACTACTTCTACTACAACTTTTGTTGTTGCAACTATTACCACTACTACTACTGCTAATACTACCAGTACTACTATTACTTATACTACAACTGCTACTACTACTAATACTGCTGCTGTTCATGCTACTACCAATACTAATACTACTACAGCTATTAGTATGAATGCTACTAGTATTTCTACTACTGCTATTACTGCTACTTCAAATACTGCCATTACTGTTACTCATACTACTACTTCTTCTACTACTACTACTGTTATATTAAATACAACAACCAATACTACAGCTATTACTACAACTACTTCTACTACTTCTTCTAATTACTAATACTTCTACTACTAATAATACTTCTACTACAACTACAACTTCTACTACTACTATAAATATCTCTAATGCTACTAATACTTCTACTTCAAACAATACTTCTACTACAACTTCTACAAATATCACTACTGCTGACATTTTTTAAGCCACAGAAACCATTCGAATATCAAAATGTTCAGCTATTTCAGGAGAGAGTGATATGACTTTTCATACTTATAATCTTTACATTTTTGAACTATTAAGCTTTTTGCAATTTGTTTTGAATAAGATATCTATGGAGAAAATCTTCAAATCCTGTTAAACTTCTTCAATTTTCAAAGCATTCTTCTTTCTCATACTTTCAGCTACAGACACCATAGTTAGACGTTTCAACTAGAAGGGATTTCAGCAGTGCAGTTTAAATGCTTTCGGGCTTCAACATTTTTCAGACAGGTAGTCTCTCATTTCTGTATTTTCAGCAATGTTTTTTCTATGGGAACCAATGACACACACACACACACACGCACACACACACACTCTCTTTTTTTCTCTGTCTGTCTGTCTCTCTCTACATACTCAGTACATATAACTGTCTGTCTGCCTCACTCACTCACTCAGTTCATATAACTGTCTGTCTGCCTATCTCTCTCTCCCACACTATCAGTCCATCGAACTGTCTGTCTGTCTCTCTCTACACACTCAGTACATATAACTGTCTGTCTGCCTGTCTCACTCACTTACTCAGTTCATATAACTGTCTGTCTGCCTGTCTCTCTCCCACTCACTCAGTACATATAACTGTCTGTCTGCTCTTCTTATTCAATCCAGATGATTGTCTGTCTACCTGTCTGTCTCACTCACTTACTCAGTACATATAACTATCTGTCTGCCTGTCTCTCTCTCCCACACACTCAGTCCATCTGATTGTCTGTCTGCCTGTCTCTTTCTCCCACACACTCAGTCCATCTAACTGTCGGTCTGCCTGTCTCTTTCTCCCACACACTCAGTCCATCTAACTGTCGGTCGCCTGTCTCTCTCTCCCACTCACTCAGTACATATAACTGTCTGTCTGCTCTTCTCACTCAATCCAGATGACTGTCTGTCCTCCTGTCTCCCTCACTCACTCAGTACATATAACTGTCTGACTGCCTGTCTCACTCACTCACTCACTCAGTACAAATAACTGTCTGCCTTTCTCACTCTCTCACACTCATTCATTCAGTCTCTCTATCTCTGTCTTCCTGTCATTCTGTGTTTCTCTCTCTGTCTTTCTTTCTGTCTCTCCCTCTCTCCCTCTGGCTCTCTCTCTGCTACCACTACTGCTGCTATTCATGCTACTACCATGACCAATACTACTACAGCTATTAGTACGATTGCTACTAGTACTAGTACTAGTAGCACTAGTACTGCCTGTATAGACCTCTTTCCCCAGCTCAGACAGAAACGTCACTTTACCGTGTCGCCGTGTTGGTTTCACTTTAGTACTAGTATTAGTACTAGTACTAATACTACTGCTATCACTTCAAATACTGCCATTACTATTACTACTTCTTCTACTACTACTACTGTTATATTAAATACTACGACCACTACTACAGCTATTACTACGATTACTGATACTACTACTTATACTGCTTCTTCTAATTACTAATACTTCTACTACTAATAATACTTCTACTACAACTACAACTTCTACTACTACAAATATCACTACTGCTGACATTTTTTAAGCCACAAAAGCTGTTCGAATATCAAGATATTCAGCTTTTTGAGGAGAGGGGTGATATTTTTCATATTTGTAATCTTTAAACTTTTTAAATTATTAAGCTTTTTGCAATTTGTTTTGAATGGGATATCTATGGAGAAAATCTTCAAATCCTGTTAAACTTCTTCAACTTTCAAAGCCTTCTTTCTCATACTTTCAGCTACAGACACCATAGTTGGACATTTCAACTAGAAGGGTTTTCAGCAGTGCAGTTTAAATGCTTTCGAGCTTCAACATTTTTCAGATTGGTAGTCTCTCATTTCTGTGTTTTCAGCAATGTTTTTTCAATTCATTTCAGCTTTCAGCATTCCAACGCATTTTCAGCAGGAAATGCATTTTCTAGTTGATAGTGTTGTTCATCTGAAGTCAGTGGTGGGCTGTGCATTTTATACCTGGGCCTTCTGTGCTGTCCTACTACAGTTGAACCACCTCCTAGTAACCTCATTATGACGCCACAGCTATGTTTTGTTTTTTCTAGGGGTGTAACAATACACGTATTCGTATTAAACCGTTCTGTACGAGGCTTACGAACCGAACAATAAGTTTGATTAATATTAATGCATTTGGAAAATGCAGAAGCTAAAATTGCGGGAAATATAATGTTTTCGGTGGACTGCGCTCACGTAGGAGACAACAGGCTGTGTGACCTCTGAACCCAGAAAAAAAACAAACACAGCTGAGGCACCGCACATGTGTTCTAGGAGGCTACGCTAAACTAGCTTAGCAGGAAAACAACAGCAGCACACAAGCTACAAACTCTCCCCGCAGCATTTAGGTAGCTGTTCCCTACTGATTCAAACAGGGCTAAAGCAATCGCCACACAATCCCCATTTCTCCGGACTATAATTCCGTCTTTTTTAAAGAAAACAGCCCAAACAGATTCAATTGTCCGGACAATAACTCTGCGCATGCAGAGCACGGTATGCTTCATAATTAACGAACAATGCATGTAGTCAAAATCAATATACTTAACACAATGACAACAACAAACTCACAAGAACCAGTCATATGTATTCATATGACAGCAAAGCATGACAAATCAATCCAGCAGACCTGCAGCGGAACACGCATTCTGCTACACACTCGAGGGCACAGGCCATTCAGATATTAGTTATAAAAAAAACAAACGCAGTTCACTTACCAAATGCTGTTCACTTAAAGACAAACTCCATCCTCCTTTCTTTGTTGACAAAGAGTTTAATGTTAAATGTCCTTCTCCAGAAAGGTGTTGCTAGTAACTCACAAATCCGTTTCTTCCGTTGCTGCACCTTACTGCAGAGCTGCACCTTATTACTGAGCTGCACGCAGAGATGGGCAGTATTTATATGACTTGTATTTCAAATACGTATTTCAATTACTTTTGAGTATTTTGTAATTTGTATTTGATAGGGCCGATAAAAAATCGAACGTAATTTTTAACAAAATACTTTAGAGTGGAGTAATTTTGTATTTAAAATACTCAAAATACTTTCTCCACGAATCAAAAAACAGTTCACGAGTTCAGTCTTCAGATCTTCAAGTTCAACGGATTGTCTGTCAAGGTAAATATTTGATCTGAGTGAGATGTCAACTAACTTGATGTATAATTTATGTCAGGGTCTGGCTACATAGCCTATTATATACATGGTGATGGTTATAATATCAAGTTAGCGATCAATGCTAACCTGCTAATGACGCTAGCATGCTGTCTAGGCTAGTGCATAGCCAGTGTTTAGCAAGTTAGCTTATCAGTCAAGTAGCTAGCTATAGGAAGAGGGAGATTGGGAGCTTGTATGTTCATGATAACCTTATCAAGAGACATCTGACCATCTAATCTTGCACTGTATTACAAGTTATGCTGTATCTTCTCAATGTGAATGTCATGATGCCATATCAATTACTGGCAGATAATATAGTTCACAGTTAGCCAGGCTATGACAGTAGATGTCCATTTGTTAAAAAAACAAAAAAACATTAAATATCCAATTTATTTTATTTAAAAGGCATATTATGAAAGTATTCTTGTATTATTTCATACATTCTACAGTTGGCCAGGTGGACAACATGTCTCAGTACAGTAATTTATTTAGGCTCTTTACCTGTGTACAACTGGTTTTAATTTTATATTTTGCTTTTATAGTATACATAGGCCTAATGTGAGATGCTATTCATATGTGATGAATATTGTCTTGTTGATACAAAGCCAAAGTTTATGGGCTGTTAGTCCCATTAATATATATACATAATCAATCAAGTTGTCTTTTAATAGATTTGCTTAGTTACACTGACATTCTGTGACTGTTCTTCCTTTTTGTGGGGTTCACAAAATGCTCTGCTATACCAAATTGTGAAAAAATGGAAAATCCAGAAAAAAGTATTTTCTATATTTAAATACAAAATACATTACATTACATTACAGTCATTTAGCAGATGCTTTTATCCAAACTATTACTATTACACTAATACACTATTACAATAAGTGCATTCAACATAGGTATTCAAGAGAACTACTAGTCATCAGAAGTCATAAGTACATCTCCTTTTCCAAACAAGCATCTAAGAGCATAAAGCAGAGCATAACTCAGAGCCAAAGTACAGTGCAGAAATAAACAAAAACAGTAAGTGCGAACAGTAATATGAATACAATAAGTGCAACAAGCTAGTATGAATACAATAAGTGCTAAGTGGAAGGCTCAGGGTAGCATTTCCTGAAGAGGTGGGTTTTCAGCCTGCGCCTACATGTATACATTGTATTTTGTTACATTTTCTGGCACCAGTATTTTGTATTTTATTTGAATACATTTATTTGTGGGGTATTTTGTATCAATATACATTTTGATGTATTTTTGCCCATCTCTGGCTGCACGTTAATGCTGACGTACTTGTAGGCCAGCTAGAAGGCTCTGGCACATCAAAGAATACGCCCAACATGTCAAACTAAAGATCTGATTGGTTGAAGACTATGACAATCAACAATATCGTCCCCATTTACTTAAACTGCAAAGGTATTCACTTTGTGAGTCTGAAGGCCTCGGGCCTCTCTTCTTACCTAGAGACATAGGGGTGAAATCTGATTGGATAAAAGTTATACTTAATACAAGCTGCGCTGGAAGCAGCGCTGCAGGCTGGAAGCAGAGCAACTGAGGAAGACAGTAGCTGTGCAATGAGAAAATAATATAAAATTTTATATTTTTATAAATTCTAATACATGTAGTGTATTTATGAAAAATGATTAAATTATAAAATAGCTATAACTTTGTGATTATGTTTAGGCCAGCAGAGAATGCTTTGCTGGCCCTGACAGCCCACCACTGCTGAATGGAGATGAAGAGCCATGTTCTTCAGACACAAAGCTGCCTGACTGTAATGACACATTAGCTCACTACTGAATGGCGATGAAGAGCCATGTTCTTCAGACACGCCCCCTTGAGAGTTTCACCAGCAAGGATTTGGCCCAAGCAGAACATACTTTATGATATTGGTTTTAATAAATACAAATCTTTTACAATCAAGGAAATTTCTCTGGCATTTCTGCTTTTTTGCTGTACTGAAAACGTACCGAACCATGGCACCACTGTGTCATATTAAACCGAACCGAGAACTTTGTGAACCGTTACACCTCTAATTGACAGGCATGTACACACCAAGATCAGAGAATTTCCTGCTGCTCAATGTGGTTGTGGTGGTGTGAGGGTACCTCCTGCCACAGAGCCTTAGCTGGACAACATGGTGGGGAAGAGGAGAGTGTTTACACACTTGCACCACAGACACACTCACTCACACACACACACACTCACACACACACACACACACACACACACACACTCAGGTTTGTGACTGCTGTTTCTGCCAAATAGCAAACATTAAGCTTCAGAGAGCAATACTGAGTTTGAGGAAACAGTGATGGTTTAAACCAGGCCAGCAAACAAGAAACATGAGAGACAAATAGTACATAGTATACTAAATGTTTGCTCTCGGTTTGTAAAGTCACCTACCTATGATAATACACTCTATCTCGGTTTACTTCCTGGTCAGGAGGAGGAAGAAGAGGAGATGGAGGAATAAAACGATAATGAAAACAGTAGAGCCATTCATAGAGCATGTTCCTTAGGGAATGTGGTGCTTTGTACAGAGTGGACCAGTGTGTGTGTGTGTGTGTGTGTGTGTGTGTGTGAGAAAGGAGTAAACAGACTTTCAGGTTCAACTAAAAACCATAGAACAGGTACAAGAATAAAATCAAGAAAACACCTGAAAATACTTTGTCATTTCCACTTGTTTTAAAAGTATGCTGTTAAAATCTATATTATCTATATGTCCATACATACATACAGTTTGTCATGCGTGTGGTCTCATTTTCTCATCCTGTTTAGGAAAGAGATAGAGAGACCCCTGTTTCCTTTGGCTCTAAACCCTCTGTTGTGACTACATTACAGCCCCACCATCCCCACCCCCAGCTCCATATGTCTCCCATACCAAACCTCTCCACAGGTCCAACACCAGAGTCCATATGAACTGTCTGTTAAAGGAACAGTCTGACATTTTGGGAAACAGACTTGTTTTCTATGAAACCTTGGCTTTCCACAACGATCAAACCCTGGGCTTTCAACAGTCGTCTCTATAGAGTTTAATTAATCTCATTTAGTTTTGGGAAAAGAAATGACAAATATGGTGTTGTTTTGCTGAAATTATTGTCACACCTGTATGTCAAGCTGGGTTTTTGTCCTGTCTCCACGTTTGTTTTGTGACTTCCTCTTTTATTTTGGAAATTAACTCTCCTCTCGTTTCAGGTTCCTTGCCCTTCCTCATGTGTCACCAGTCTGATTGTCTTCCCTGATTCCTGATTGTGTCCACCTGTTCCCCCACTTCCCTCATGTGTACTTATAGTCTGCGTCTCCCCTTGTCCTGTGCCAGTGTGTCATGTCCTTTCGTCTTGCACACCCGCCTTATGCGAGTATCAAGTCCGAGTCATAGTTTTGTCTGTTCCGAACCTTGTTATTGAGTCCTTGGTTGGCCTTGTGCCGTTTTTTGCTTCACAGCCTTTTTGTTAGTGACTGATTATTTTCTTGTTTCCTCGGTAAGAGAGATTTTGGTTTTGCTTTTTGCCTTTTCGACTATTCAGCTCTTCGAGTTAAATCAGAGCATTTTTACTTGTAGTTTAATACCTTCCTCAAGAAGAGATTTTTGGTTTGGCTTTTGCCGTTTGACTTTGCAGCTCTTTGAGTTAAATCAGAGCATTTTAGTTCTACTTTGTTATTTTCTTCTTTCCTCGCTAAGAGAGGTTTTTGTTGGCTTCCCGTTATTTAATACTACCCAGCTCTATTAGTTTAGCCAGAGCATTTCCCCGTTCATCCCTCTTCGGAGGAGTTTTTTGTTTCCAGGGATTTCCCTGTATATTTTTGTTGGAAATAAAAGATTGTCAGCTGAACCTCTACTCTGCGTCCGAGTCCTCCTCAAGAGCTCCCTTCGTGACAATTATGACTTTTGTGTTTTGCTTTTCCTGATTTACATTGCATCCTGATTTAAATTTGAACCTCCAATATCTAAAAAATTATGACTGGCTGTTACTTCAAACATTGCCTAAAACATTGCCTAAAGGAAAAAGCAAGAGGGGTGCAGTGACTTCCTTCAGTCTTGCTATCACAGTGAGGTGGCCAGGCAACCAGCGCTAAGGGACTGTACAGATTTTCCCTAGATAGTTATGGCGTGAAACTTCCTCACAAACTGTACACTTTGTGTACAAAATACAAGAAACAATACATAACATGTTAATTTGTACAATTTACAAATGTTGGTAGATTAATTCTTAAACTCTGGACAAATCTCCAGTTTCCCCTTGCTTCCACTCTTTATGCCAAGCTTAGTTAAACAACCCTAGCTCTGTACTTCACGCAAGTGGCATCGATCTCCCCATGTAACTCTTTTTTTTTTTTAAATGCATTATAAAATCTTTGTCTTATGTGATAATGTCAAACAAATATCCTGTACCTACAGGCAGTAAGACAAAGAGGAATCCTGGAGTAAATTTCTTCATGTTTATCAAAAATATAAAGAGCCCAATCCCCTTGACAAATCAGCCAACTGCTTATCAAAGTAAACCCCCATTTGCCACATAAACGCACAGACTCACACAATTGCACAAACAACCTATTACCAACACAGACTAGATAGCTCCTCACACAATTCTAGCCAACTTTCCTACTTACGGTGTCACAGACTCTTCAAATAATCCTGCACACCCAAGTAGACATGTCTCCACACCCAGGTAAACTGGTCTGCATGTCACAAACTGCCCCATTGAGTGCTCTTGACCAGTGCCGTCATCTGTCAGCACCTGTCACACTGCATGCGTAGGTTTAGCTCCATAACATCACACCTGATGAGACAGGGCACCCTGCATGGGGTCTAGTTTAATTCTTTCCATGCGTGCTTGTTAACATGCAGGATTTTCTTTGCGGCCACCATAAAGCAGAAAGTGCAGGTAACACAATCTCATGATACTTTGCTCTGTCTGGCAGCTGCTAGAGGGATTAGACTTGTAATGTGGTAGTGTAAACCCCCAAAATAAGTTTAGAATACATTGCAGTAAAAAGGACAATTTCATCTGTCTTCCTTCCTCTTCCTGTGTGGCCCTGAGGAGACACCTGGCCGGTAGTGGAGCTTGAGAGATTGGGAGAAGCAGACAGTAAATGGAACACTCAATATACACTCCATCAGTATAAACTAATCATCAGATGATGTTCAGGTAGACAGCAGTGTTTGGATGAACATGTTTAGGTGCGTTTATGGGCCGTGTCCTAGAAATGGATAAAGGAGGAGTTTGAGAACGCCCAGAAGTGAGCAGAGATTTCTAAGTGGTTAAAGGCAGCCAGGACCCAAACTCGGTGCAAATTACACTTAAAAGAGGAGTCTGATCCAGTAAAGACAGTCTTGGCATTATTAAACAATGTATGTGTCTGTCAGCCATATAGTTTAGCTCAATTAAGCTGACATAATGGTTTACTCAACCAGACACAACAGAAAGCACATCTGAACTATTTGTTTTCTACACTTCCCTCTTGTTAAACGAATACAAGCAAAAAGGGCCACGTCTCAAAGTCTTTGGAAATGTATTAACAGTTTGTCAGAATTTCTTTCACACATCATCAGAAGTATACGTTATTTTGGAGATGTAGAAATAGAGGTATTTAACTGCTTCTCTCTTCTACTCATGCAGCATTTGGTCTTTTTCGGTAAAAAGTTTATGGTTGTTTGCTAAAACATGCTGAAGAGACATTTTGCTGTCGGCTAAATTATTTCTGAAAGCAGATCTGTTTTTGGATTTCATTACTATTCTGAGTGAAATTACATTACTTAACATTGCTTTTATAGTCTGGAGACTTTTCCATGCCGACCATGGTTTATCAAAAGCCTCCAATCACCTCTATTTAAGTCAGCTTGCTCATAAAAGTGGATAAAGAAGCTATTTTCATTGTTTATTTGTGTGAGTTGTTTTTTTTGTTTTGCCCTGAAATTAA
Organism: Cebidichthys violaceus; assembly: GCF_023349555.1. Taxonomy (NCBI): domain Eukaryota; kingdom Metazoa; phylum Chordata; class Actinopteri; order Perciformes; family Stichaeidae; genus Cebidichthys; species Cebidichthys violaceus. The sequence goes on along the minus strand of NW_027176307.1, from coordinate 6,229,775 downwards.
TCCTATATCTATAGTTTTGCATTTTTCTTCTTCTTCTTCTTCTTCTTCTTCTTCTTCTTGCCTTCTCTGGCATTCTAGTCTCTTTTTCTATTCTAATAAATCTGAAGGGGCCTTTCCACTTTTACAGGAACAGCAACTCATTAAAGGGTTGATTTCAGATGGCAGAGTGTGAATGTTTTGAGTTAACTTTATTGATCTGTGAGTGGGTCTGCGGGCAAGAGAGAAACTGATGTCCCCTCTAGCACATGGCAGTAGATTTACACCTCCGCCATTTAAAGACACCTCTAAACCCAGATGGCCATTAGGCTGCACTCTCCCGTGCTGCTCTAGCAGAGACATGGGGGTTGTCTCTCCTGCGCACATGTTCACATAAACACAGCAAAAAGGCCTCGGAATAGGTTATTTTATTCACTTACCAGCATGAATACACCTCTCTTCTCCGAGGTCTGTAGTGATGCGTAACAGCCTGTTAGTTCATGCCTGGTTTACTTCAGTGTCCTTGGAGTCTCAACTCTGTAACACATAAAGAGGTTGTGGGGCGGTCACACAGAACAAATTCAAATAAATATAAGATTCAATGTTTAAATGATTATTTGAGGGGGGTTCTGTCTTAGTAGAGACCATATATTAAGAAAGATGGAAGTTGCAGAGTCCAGGGTAGCTGGAAGACGGGGAGTGTTGATAGGCCAAATTCTAGCCCATAAACACAAAATTAATGACCTTCATCTCACTGGAGAAGAATTAAGCCAAAATATTTCAATCTTCTATTACATGTTTTTGAAATAGGGCAGCGCCTTCTCTGAGATCTTTGAGCATGAACTTATGTGGGGGAATACAAGGGATCTGAAAGACGTCTCACCCCCCTTAATTAAGGAGTCTTTGGTGTTTCAGATACTGTAACTTTGCTGTTATTTCTCTGTATCAGCCAGGAAGACTGACATCACTCCCTGGCTGCGGTTGAAAAGTCTTTTTTGCTTAGGAAGGTTCCTAACTGAGTGAAATGACCCAGATCTATGTGGCCACTATGATAAGAGCTGTTCGAAGCCTCTAAATGCCAAGGAAAGGTGCTTCAATGCTTCCTTTCTAAGTTTCATCAACCTATGAATTTATTGGACCTTTCCTTTATCAAAGAAAAGAAGATAATGCCTCCCCACAATTCCTTGCAGTGGCAACATTTAAAGTGACACACCATTTGGCCGTCTATGAAAACAAACAATATGCATCTTACACAGGTTTAACATTTATTGTCATACAATAATGGAACTGTAATGGAATATTACATTACAGTCATTTAGCAGACGCTTTTATCCAAAGCAGCTTACAATTCAGATGCTATCACATTCTACACTGTAGGCACAGCTACGGGAACAATTATGGGGTTAAGTGTCTTGCTCAAGGACACATTGACATGCGACTAGCGGAGCCGGAACTCAAACCGCCGATCCTCTGATTGAAGGACGGCCCTGCTCTCCACTTAGCCACAATCGCCCCCGAATATTGATATTGAACAGTTTCATTGATGTTGCACATGAGTGAAATGTCAGTTTGAAGCAGTGTTGATTGTTAAGTGTGACAGCAGCAGGAAGAAAGGAGCTCCAGTTTCTCTCATTCACTCCACAAGTGAAGCACCCTCTCACAGAAGGAGCTCTTTATATAGCCTGCATGCCAAATCTAGCTAGATCACACAAGGTTTTAATTTAGTTGCACTTTTTGTAGTCCTTCTTTCACCATGGCAGACACAGTGACATCCTCTGTTCGCATCATAATTACATAGATTGGAGAAAGTGGAGTCTGAACACCATAGTTGTCTTTTCCCCGGAGTATGGCCATTTCCCATAAATCTCTATGGTCTCCAGGGTTTCCAACCCACACGATCAGGGAGTAGGCAGGGTGATTATAAGGAGGCAAGAGTATAAATCATCTTGTCCTTTTTAGTTTAACCAACTAACAATTCCCTATGAGAGCCAAACATGGATGTCATTCATTTTGAAATGGTTTTGTGCCCATTTATTCATTCAAGCGCCATCCCTGTGTATTCTATTAATCTGTTTAGATTCTCTCTTCCTTCTCTTTCTAGAGCCGTCTCTCTCTCCCCCTCAGGGCTGAAAGTTGTGGGGCTGTAAGGTCCATCTCTTCCCACAACTGCTCCCAATCGCCCTTGTGACTTCTTGCTGTCAATCACTTTAACATCAGACCCACACTGAGCAGATCAAGCCTGCTCGCACACACGCACATAAACACAAAAAACAGAGTTTGAAATGGGGAGATGAAGGGGTTCCTGTGAGCACCTGCTGGGCCTCACTGGGAAATCTGGGGAGATACAGATATACCCAGACACAAATACACACCGCAGGGCACTAGTTGTAAAGGTACCACTTTGATTTTGGTCGTATTTACTCAGCCTCCCCCCAAGTTGCCTCCAAGCATGCTGTCTCACAGTGTCAGTATGAGCCGCTCTGCCCTTTAACCGAAGAAAGCCATGGGCAGCTAACAACCACGATTCAAAACACACACGTACAGAAATGACAAAGAGACACACACAAGCATGCATGTACAACGTGTCAAGGAAAGTCTGAGGTCATATTTTGTCACACACACAGGCACACTAACATATGAACACACACCTAAAGTCACATACTTTCTATAAGCAATAGAATCTTACAGAAAAATATAGACTCAATTCTCTCAGTTAATTTCATCTGTTTCTGTCCAAAACCACATTCTCTCTCTCTCTCTCTCTCTCTCTCTCTCTCTCTCTCTCTCTCTCTCTCTCTCTCTCTCTCTCTCTCTCTCTCTCTCTCTCTCTCTCTCTCTCTCTCTCTCAAATACATACATAAACACACACACAGATAGATGTAACACATGCAGACACAACGCATGCACACAAACATACACACAGAGCCCATTAGGCTCATGTGTTGGACCCAAACCACGGCCCAGAGTGCTCTTTCATGGCCCCATCATTACATCAATAAGTCTTCACATTAATCTCAGCCCAGCAGAGCACACAGGCTATTACCAGACCATGCCGTGCACCACAGAGGCTCGCTCCAAAGCAGACATGGGCAAAATAGTATTCTGGATACTTGATAACCGCTCGAGGCATGCTCAGTTTGTCTCGTTTTGCGAAGGATGTGTCCAGTTTTGAGGCTGGTTAAACAGCAGAGGATAAATTACATATACTTCAAATAGTTCAAATGCATGAACCCATATCTAGATATATTTGACCACGTGTGCTCTGAATTTCACTAAAAAAGGACTTTCTTTGGGAGGTTTATTTTCTATGTAGACTGCTGATTTAATACAGAGCACAAAAATATTTTTGAGGAGCTGGTTTCAATAGCGACTAACAAGAATCTTTCGCCAATGTTTTTTCAAATCTCTTTAACATAAGATCATTCCCTTTTAATGAAGCTCTTGAGAGTAGTCTGAAGAAAGAAAAAAAAACATCAGAACTTTCAGAGATTAGATTACGCAATCACATATTATGAAATCATCCTTTGGTCAGCAGTTTAGAGCTCCTGTGAGAAAAAGGCTGCTTTGGTTGATAATCACTAGGATGAGCTAAGGCTACTAAGCTGAGGCTGCCATCACAATTACAGCATCAATCACACTTAAAACACACAAAACAATTATATTTTTGTGCAGTCCAATGAATATCAAGCTCAGGTAGAGAGAAAAAGCAGGAGAGAAAGGGGGAGAAAGGGAAAACAAGATAAATTGAGAGAGGAGTGTTTTCCTTCGTCTGTCTGGACAGGAAATGGGGTTCTTTAACCCTTGACCCAGGTCCACTATGCATCTGTGAATGGCTATATGTGTTTATCCTCTTACAAATGCCTTAGAACAGGTTCTTTCAGAGACTGGTTTGATGGACAGATGGTCCTTGTTGTCATGGCAGCCATTGCAGGTGCGTATGTGTTGGGTTTCCTGCCCTAAGGTGCGCAAGGGTTGGTTGGGTGGGGGTGTTTATTATCTACAGTGCCAGCGGGCAGCAGAGTACCGCTGCTCCCAAGAGGTAAGAGGAATGATGGAGTAGGAAAGGAGGGGGAGATTAAGGGAAGGTAGGATGAATGGAGAAAGGGAGAGAGAGAGACTGGCAAGCTGTAAAACTTTGGTAGGATGGGTCCACTTTTATCCCCCTGGATCTGTTCTTGGATAAAAAGGGCTGTGAAGTAGGTTTTTCACTCATCTCTCATTCTCTGCCATAATAGTAGAATAAAAGAATATTGCCTCAGAAACTTCCCCTGTTCCTGTAACGGCAGCCTCAGAACCGATGATCTCGATATTGTTCCGTTGTATTCTTTTATTCTTTGTTCAGCTTTTTGGACCACAAATGTGAAGCGGGAGCAGGAAAGAGGGGGTTCACCATGGAGAGAACTGGGTGGTGGGGCCAAGGGTCACTGCTGGAGATTCCCCCGAAGGCAAGTCCGCTGCAAACCGGGTAATAATAAACGTTTGTCATTTTGAATTTCTGGACTCTACCACCCCGCCCCTCTTTACTGAGTCCACCTGCAGCTCCTGTATCAAACACACGCTTTGGCCATCAAAACCAGTATGAAAAACTATCAATTCATACATAAAGAATATCAAAACTGAAACTATCTTAAATTAAGAATAAGCATTGTAATTGCCATAGCTCAATTCAAAGAAAATGTCTGAAACAAGTAGACATTTAATTTAATCAAAGGTCAAGTATAAAAACAACTTTTCTGAAAACTATCACATCAAAAGCCTAACTTAATAATAACTTTAAAAGAAAAAAAAATGTAATAACCCTGAAACACACACATATGTCCCTGCACGCATAAACATTTGGCATAGTGGAAGCATGTCTATACCACCCATCCAATCCCAGGCTGTCTGGGTTGTTTGTTTTTGTGTTTACTCTGAAATATTAGACATTCAAGGACACAGCACAGAGGAAGGTAAAAACGGCAGAGCTCTGTACAAAAACTCAACAAACATTATTAAATTCAAATTTTCATAACAGGTTTGTGGAAAGTAGTTTAGTGAAACCATTACCGGTTTCTCTATTTTCATTCACTTAGAGTTCCTTATGCACTCTAGGAGCATGTTCACTTAAAATGCAAAGTACACAAATGCTTGACAACTATGAGATACACAAAATCATGTTGGATTTCAAGCATACCGTATATCTTGCAAAGTCATTTGATTACAGGACGTGATACAGTGCAATACAAACCTGAACATGAAACTAAGAAGTAAGCTAACTGAGGAAGTGAGGGCTTAAAGGTATATGATGAGCTTTTTGTAATATTCGATGGCAGAGTGTGACAGGATTCTATGAAAGAAAAACAACATTTGTTAGAACATATTTAATGAGTAGAAACTGAAGCCCTAAAAACATTTTTGTCATTTTTTTTAATGTGTTCATGACTTGCTCACTAATCTTTAAATTCGTAGAGATGATGCAATCTCTCTCACAAAAAATAGAGCACTGACTGATGAAGAAATGAAGAGATCTTATAAAATGCACTTTCTAGTTCACCAGTCAGAAAAACCGCCTGATCTCTTGTTTGGAGGAGAAGAGTGGGAAAGGAGAAAAAAGCGAACAAACAGGGACAGGGTGCTGAAAGTTGTTAAGTCTATAATAGATCTCTGGCTCTCAAAAATACACAATTCCTGTAGTAACGACGAACTTTGTGGCCAATATTGCTGCAGCCTCCATGAGGGAAACATGTGTTGCTGTGTGTGCATTTGTGCGACCTAGTGCTTTTCTGTTAGAGTGTGTGTGTGTGTGTGTGTGTGTGTGTGTGTGTGTGTGTGTGTGTGTGTGTGTGTGTGTGTGTGTGTGTGTGTGTGTGTGCTGTGTACTCATTAGTGAAAAGCCTCAGTGCAGACTAGCTCCAGTTACAGTAGTAAACGCTGCCTTTGAACTTTTAATAGAGCCCTGAAACCCAACCAGGCCTTAAAAAACACAGATCTGCAGGAAAAGAAAAAAGAAGATATTAAATGATCAAGAATAAACCACACAGAATGTATGAACTGAAAAGGTGAGAGGAATTAGAAATTAGATAATTTAATCATGAGCCATAACACTGCTACTGTAATACTCTGCAGTAACGAAATGTATGGATTGGCCATTAATACTAATGAAGGACAACATATATGCGCACACAGCCATCGACCTGGCTAACAGACACATTTTGTAGAGACATGACATTATTGGCATATCAAGTTTCTCAAAATGCTCTCGCTCTCTCTCTCTCTCTCTCTCTCTCTCTCTCTCTCTCTCTCTCTCTCTCTCTCTCTCTCTCTCTCTCTCTCTCTCTCTCTCTCTTGCACTAGTGTACAAGTAATTAATCATTACCATCATTAGTAACACTGTTTAGTCCAGGCACCTGTGTGAGTGCCTGTTCACAGTGATAAAATTTGTGGGTATTCATCTGGGTGGGTGTCTGTGGTTGCAGAATATTTTGGCATGCATTGCAATAAACAGATGTTGAGTCTTTATGAGGTCTTTACAACAGGTTCAGCGGTGCCCAAGTGTTTGTGTGCTTGTGTGTCTGTGTGTGTGTGGCTAAGCATACATCGGCCTTATATGGAAACCTCTAATCAGTGAACCATAAAAGAGACCACCAATTGAAATGAAGAGGAAAGGTGCGGCATTCTTTCTATGTGATAGAATCATCATTATTATTATTTCAATAATGCTGTCATAATGTGAGTTACCAAAGTTATGAACAAGCTTTTCTAATCTGCATACGCAGGAACAACGTTCACAATCATAAGAAATACATAAATGGCTCGGTTTCATTTAACTGTCCAATTATTACGTGCCAGTGAGCTGGTATGCTCAATACCACAACCATGGAACTAGCACCCATAAACACAATGCATTAGCTTTATTGTGCGTTCCCCGGTCAAAATATCTGCTGATAAAAAGGTCTATTCAGTTTTGGGAGTGGAGAAGGGCTGTGGAGAGGGCTGATTATTTGACTACAAACTGTTTACAGCGATGGATGTTGTAGAGCTGAGCAACAGCATGAAAAAATACCTCCGATAATATACTGACATGCAGAGAACTCAGCAGTGAACGTGCCTCCATGTTTGTCTCTCAGGACCTATGGGTATCACTCCATAGCGAGTGAAATATTCCACTAACTCTGATTACAAAATCTTTAAACTATTTCTTAAAATCCTATCCAAAATATCTAATCTTTTATTTCAGTTATGTCAGACATACCCAAGTTTAGGTTATTTATTCACATACTCCATTTTAGTAAATGCTTAAAAATGACACCCTCCCAGTGTGATATGATGTGATTCTCTTTACAAGATATTTGAGAATATCTTCAGTAACACTACTTCATTATTTTTTTTTTCAAAGAAAAATAACTGAGCAGTAAGCATGCTGGCATTTTTCCATCATCTAACTGAATACAAACAAAAGTTTGAACATTTTGGGTTCTGGTCATAACTGTCTGCGTGTTGAGAGGGTGGTTGTGAGAACATTTGGCAAATAGGGACTACAGATGTTAAGAGCCATGCTCCACAGCACCTTGTCATCTCATTCACAATCCCCTCCTGCACGTATGAGGGTAAAAAAATAAAAACTGCTCAGGCGCCATCATCTTTTGTTGAGCATGTCCTTTTTTCTGACACAACCCATCTCAGGGTTGTGTCAGTGTAGATCACTGTGTAGAAATGCTGAATCTCATGCAAAATGAACACAGTTGTTAAAATTTTCGCCCAGCTCCACAACGTGCATCTTTGAAGACAAACTGCGAAAGGCCTGATACATCAACAGAAGATAAACAGAATGTGTTCATCTTATACATCTAACTAATGTCAAAAAATGTGCAGCTATAGCTGTGAGTTGACTATTAGTTCACAGGACCTCCTGCTGATGAAACAATGATCCCCACCTGAACCTATTGTTCAACAGTGCTGGACACTGTTTGGTTTTATAAAGAGATGTAAACAATGAATACTTCCAGGTATTATGTTTTCTCATTCCATCAGCATCTGTTTTTTACAGGGAAGGAGCTTTGTGCAGGGAAATTAAAAAAAATGAAACTTTACATTCTTTTCCTTTCACAATAAAGTCCCAGACAGATGACAGCTGTGGACACACAGAGTGCACGCTGCATGTTTTATCGCCTTCACCCATAAATGAAAAACGCAGAGTGGAAGAAATACAGTCAAAATATGTGATTTATGGCAATGTGCACAGGAGGGAGTCTTGAGATTTCTTGGACAATATGAAAATAAAACTGCAATAAAACTGCACGGACCTTGATTGTGGTCTATAGAGAGACATGGAGGGCCTCCAACACAGCTAACTTTATTACTTTATCTGAGAGAGCAAGAGAGAGCGAGAGAAATTCAGAAACTATTACCATCAAAATCGTTTCCCTAAGTGGCCACAGTCTCCATCTAAAGACCCCCAGACCCCTTTCACCCAACAACCAGGGACACAGGAGAGGAAAAAAACCTCTTCAATTCAGTTTACCCAGTTTTTATTTACAAACCAACCAACCTTTTTTTTGGTTTACATAAATCTTTACAACATAATTTACATGACAAGGACAGTATAGTACGATTAAACGGGTGGTAGTTATATTACATTGGAGGAGAATAATAAAATCCTTGTTTATGGAAGTGGTTGGTAACTTTGCAACTGAACAAATAATTTACAGCCATTTTCATTTACCACAACAACACAGTGACCAACTATTCTGCTCTAAGCATTTATAACAACTGAGGGCAAAGAGGAGCGGGAGAAAGACAGACAGCAGAGAGAGTTTCACAGAGCATACCGGGGGAACCGGAGACAATAACAACAAATATGGCCTTGTATTTTTAGGTTGGGATTGTAAAGCCTGTTTCACAATTCATTACTCCAGGGAAACCAAACAAACTTTGTTGTTTAAAGAAGCCAGCTTCCAGAATGTGATCAAATCTCTTCTGTTCCCAAATGTCCTTGAAAATAAAAAAGTATATAATAGGTTTACAGTACATGGAGAGACTGCAGTTTACATGGCTGATTAATACAATTTTGCACAATTGTTTAACTTTATGCAATGTAATATTTCCTTCACTAAATTAAGACATACTGAAAGTTAAGTCTAAATGTAGCTTATTTTGACACAATAATTTCCTTTTGTATTATGATTATTGCTATTTCCTTTACTATATTCTACTGGTATCACTATTATCTCATTGCTTAGGCCCGTCACTAATCATTAAAGACTCCTTTAACACATTTAAAGTAACTGAAGATATTTTATTAATAAAAAATACATTTACTCATTTACGTATTTGTAAGTAACTGATTATCACAATGATGCACAGTAAGCCAAATACAATAATTATTTTTAGTCACCCCTTCCAACTACCAGAAGACCATAAATATGTGTTATATGAGTTTGAATCATTCTCAAAAATGGTAGAACACCTAAACTGTAAGTTATAAAACAAGTAACTTCAAAAGGATCTACACTTTTAGATTGTGAAATGTGCACGTAAAGGTCTGTACTTTGCTTCATACGTGCTGTCACATGTTACACTTTGTTGCCATCTACTGACCAAACACAGATACTGAGAAACCCACATCATACTTGCAATACATTTGCCCCTACTTTGACTGTTAAAGATGAACACAAATCTGTGGCATTAGCACAAAGATATGTATTGTAACGATATCATGTTTGCTGATGATACACATAGAAGTAAAATCTTGATCTTTAAATTGTTGAATTTCTATAGTTCTTTACAATTTGCATCCTGTTGAGACATTTGCACACACACAATGATGGAAGGGGCAGGGGCATTTGACGAGTTGGGCGTGAGAACGGGTTGGAAGGATGCATGTGTCACAACATCCCGTTTTCATAATAGGGTGTTAACATGGGTACATACAAAATACATATATGGAAATAAGATTATATGGATTATACTCACAAGAAGTATAAAATATGTTGTCAACAAGGGTATATACAACATACATGGAAATTGATTATATTCACAAATAGTATAAATATAAAGAGTAAAAGTGACTTGTGAATTGCAAACTATTTCAAAATTGTACACAAACCTACTGCCACTTATTCTCCACAGTTGGTAGTACTGTAGTAATACTGCAGAGTAACGTGACGCTAGTACTTTACACAATCATGGGTTTCCACTGAAGCATTTAAGTGCCTCTAATGTATTGCTATAAGTAGTAGTTGCACAAGTACTATAGTAATTGACAAAATGATGAACCAAACAGGCAAATGGGCAGGTGTTAAGTGTACATTTTATTTCGATTTTAAGGTTAGCTCACTTCACCTTTTTTTTTTAAGTACACTTTCATTGCAGTGATTTTAATACTTTTTCATTCAATCGGTGTCGCTGAAAAAGACACCTCAGTGCGGAGGTTTCTCTACCGAGAGGCAGACAAGTATCACATGGATGCAGAAGTGGAGTAATCAGACAGTAGTGATGAAAATATGTCAAGATGGCATTAACCTTTCACTGACCCTACAACATAAATGTCTGTTGAGTTGTATATGACAGCATAGCAAAATGTTCCCAAAGGTCTTGATCACTTTCTCAGATTTTGAAAAGATGGAGCAATTACGTAGCGTCCTGCTGGAGAAGCTGGCCAAGACTGTTTGTGTGGGGACACCACAGTCACACTACCACAGTGCTGAATGCCTGAGACTAATGAGGTTTACAAAAACACTCTTCTCACCAGCAATGTAATATCTGGACTTCTCCTTATTCTGATTCAATGCAGCAATCGTAACTAGTGTGCATTTGTCTGTGCTCTAGGCGACACAGTTGACAATTGAAAATGCTCAGCAGAAGGCCTGCGAAGTCAGTCAGCTCCTGGGGCAAACTCTGGGACACCCCCTTCTGGTCAGAGAGGAGGAGACAAGGAAGTGGAGAAATGAAGATGAGGAAGATGGAGGTAGATGCCAGAATGCTTCACGCCTTCCTCACCCCTCCCAAATACCCACAATCACTGTATCCTCACGGGTGTCTGTCTCCTTCACCTTCAGAGACATCAGCAAGAAAAAACCTCAATGACATTTGTCGTTGACTCATGAAACCAAAGAGCGGGTTGTCACTGTTTATAGTATGTTATTGCTTAGTTATGATGGCTGGAAAAAAGTACAGTATTTTTCTACCTCTGCCAACAGTCCTGTAAACAGAAAAAAGGTATTAAATCAATTTTATAATTTCAAGCGTGTACTGTAATTTAAAATCAGGCAAATATTAATGTTTTTTTGTTTTGCTCTACATTTTGGCACATCTAATTAAAACACTTTATATTTGTACATCTCAAAGAAATTAAGGTTAATAACATTTCATAAGTGAGTCTAAAGTCACCTACATGATCACACACAAAGCTGAGCAGTCCGGCTTCCTCGTTAACATCTTTCAAAAGCTTTCTCAGCTAGAGATGCAAGACCAAACAAAGTCTGTAAAGTAATTATCCATGGTGGGAATGTTCGCCTAGAAACATCCAACAGTGAGTCTAAGATATGTTCAATGGGTTGTGGTTGTTGGTGTGCTGTGATTTTAAGAATATAACATCCCAGTGATGCGATCCAGTTGTGTCTGAGGCAATTATCCCACTAACAAAGAGGAGGGTCCAGGCCCGCTGAACAGTAAGATGAGGTGTCTTTTCTGCTCTTGCGACTTGCATGCACATACACAGAACTACTATCCAACACTTATTTAAAGGAACAGTGGGTGAGATTTAGTGGCATCTAGTGTGCAAACAACACCGTGACCCTACTGTCACCCCTCCCTTTCCAAAGCGTGTCGAAAAACTACGGTGGCCCTCAGGTAGGGATAGGTATCTTTAGGATTTTATTAAGGAGATTCTCTTACCAATGCTCTGTTCTTTTTCATGACTAAATGATCCCATTAAAAAAAAAAAGAAATTATTAGAAGTTCTTTATAATTAAGATATAACTAAATATTGTTTCTGGAGCACCAACAATGTTTACAACAGCAGAGTCAATGTATAAATTCAATAATTCTCACTGGAAACAAATATTATATGTCAATAAATTAAATTACATTCTTGAGTAAAGTTTATAAATAATAATAATCAATATTGAAGAACACAGGTATCTGATAGTATTGGTCATTCCTCCTGTCCTCTTGTCTGCTTTGTCTCAGCCAGCAGATGATTTTACTGAGCTAAACAGTAAACTTCAGACAGACAGCTTCTGTTTTAGCTGGTTTGTAAAAAAAAATTTTGCCGATCATGCTTGCTGTGCTTGTGTAAACATAGTGGTGGTCGATGAAAGATTGAAAACAGAGATCTTCATGTGTGTAGTTGGAGGAGCTCACCCCCGACAGAGAGAGTAGAGGAGACACTCGCTTCAGCGTTTAAATTACACCAAAACATTAAAAAGTACTAATAAAAAGCACCAGTAATGTCGGAGCTTATCGATGCCGTTGCATACCGAGTTTCAGGAGCCATCCCTATAGGTAATGCAAAAACGTGAATGGTTTGTCAGTGTTTGTCCGTTGTGGGCTGCTGTAGAAACATGATGGTGCAACATTCTTAGTGTCGGGTCATTATACACTAATGAAAACATAGTTATGAATATTATATTTCTGCCAATGAATCCACGCAAATGTTACACATTGTTCCTTTAAATTATAAGGTCCAGTTTGTGAAACGGAAAGTTAATGAAGGGGGGGAAAATATATTAGAATTAAAGAATTTCAAGAGCTGCAGACCTCAGGGCTGGAATACACTGTTAACCAACTGTTGAGGGGCCAACCATATTACCCTTTCTCTCCATCACCCTTTCCATCCTGCAGAAACAAATACAAGAGGATGAGGGCTGCACACTGTCTTGGAGGCTGCAAGTATGAACAACAACAAGATAATCCTGTTGATAATCCAAGATAATTTTAACTTGTGCCACATACATTGCAATCAAATTGAACCTACTGGTTCTTCATTGTTTAACTCACTAATTGTCTTCCAAGAGACTCCAGATGATTAATTCAATTCAGTTCAATTCAATTTATTTTTGTATAGCCCAAAATCACAAATCACAAATTTGTCTCAGAGGGCTTTACAATCTGTACACATGCAACATCCTCAGTCCCAGGACGGAATAATATTACATTGGAGTTAGTTGACAGCCCAGTATATTGCATACAGCTCCGTGCTCCGATTTCAGATGCCAAGTGGCACTAACCAAACGTTGGTGTTAGAGCCAAATATGGTGTTAGAAATACAACTGTTATTCTCTGTGTATACATTGGGTGGCGCTGTACTGGGTATATAGGTACTGAAATCACCGTCGTTGTCAGGTGTTTGACCAAGGAAGCAGAAAGGGTTTTGACCGCTTTTGCGGTACAATTTGATGTGTTTCTGCAAATGGTGCGTTTAAGTGTCGGTGGAAAGAAATGGAGTGGTTTTACGTTGTTCCACGCCAAAGAAAATAAACGGACTCTCATTCAACAAACCTTGTCTGTGGATGATGTACCCAACGCACATCAATTGTAATGTAAGGTAATTTAGGCTTACAACCAGCACGTCAACCAGGTCACTCCTGAGGGAAAGACACCTCCGTAGCTTACAGTACTAGACTGGGCTCCTTTAACAGTTGGTATATGACGAATTGGAAGTGAGAACGGTTTGTGTCACCTGGAGATAGAAACACGTGTCAGGTGAATGTGGCATGTGTGGGACATAAATCTAAATCAGAACAGAGTTGATGTGTAAGCCTTTAGGTTTCGGTACAGAGCCCCTTCTAACATTAGTGAATTGACAGTTTCTGTAAACCTCCCCTAACTTACAGTGACATATCGTTGTATGAATCAGTACATATAAATACTTACTTCCTACTAGTACTTAAATGTACTAGCAGAATAAGAGAGTACCAATTGGGCATTTTAGAGGAAAGAACAAATAATTAAGTATTTTAGTATGTACTGGGAGTTAAGGTATTTTTACTGAAATCATTTTTCCAGTAGTGAGTACCTACGAGGTACAAATAGAATAGTACAGCACAGTACTAGAAAGCATAGCTGAACAGTTGACAACAAAGACATCCTCCAGTACCTCTTAAGTAATCATGGTACAATGTATTTTAAAGTTTTGATGTACAGAAGCGCATTGCATTCACAAAAAGAATAATTTAGTACGATAGGAAAGTGGGCAATGATAGAGCTATCAGATTTAATCTGTCTTTATTTCCTTCTCGGTATAAAACACTAGGACATATTAATGTTATTTAACGTGGTGGCGTTAATATTATATGTCAACACTGGGCAGGCAGAAAGTACTGGTGATGATACTCGGTGTGTGTGTTTGTAGGGCGGTTGAGTCAAAAAGAGGAAGTGCTGCTGAATACGTCAGGATGGGGTAACAGGTCTTTCTGTCTCTCTTGATGAGACAGAATGTGCTACCAATGACCATATAAGGAAGTGTATCCTTCCGGTTCAGATCCGTGTCTGTGAGAGAAGAAGAAATTAAGTAATGTTGTTCTGATTAACCAAATAAGGAATATGTATCCTGTTAAATCGTAATGTTGTTGTGTAAATCTCAATACTATGACTAAAAGTCATGTGCCGGAGGTGAGAGAGCTTGGGGGAAGGGGGGGATGGCCCGACAGGGCAATATATAGAGTAACTTAGCAGAGAACGAGACACTCTGCAGCCAGCATATCCCCAGCATATCCCCACAGCCAGGAGTCCGTGGGGACTCCTGGCTGTGGGGATTCGACGCAGGACACCGTCCAGCAGGCACGTGCACAGATAGACCCCTAGTGGTGCTCAAGCACCTGCCCTTTTGCCCTGAATGAGAAAAGTGCCCCTTCTGCTGGAGCCCAATTTTTTCTTCATTCATCAGTATTTAAGAATAAAAATGACTCTCTCTGTCATCAATTCCCCCCAAATGTGTCTTGATATCTGACGGGGCATTTATTTGAGTTCTTGTGAGAATTTCGCCCTCCCTCCTCCTCCACTTAGTGCTCATGCAGTGCTGAGCGCCAGGCCAAACGGGTGCAGCCTACTTCTTCTCTGACCCGCAGCATCAGACAAACTGGTAATGACGGTGTTTGTGCAATCCCCCGACGTTGTTTGGTGATAAATTAACCACAACATTAGTGCCGCTGAAAACATTACGTCACAACTGGTCCGACGTTTCCTAAAAAAATAAACAAACAAAAAACTCACAAAATCCGTGATTTCAAAGCCTTGTCCAGCTGTTTACTGACGTTAGTCATGTTTAATGAAGGGAGAGAGGGAGAGATATACAGGCAGGCATCTTCTTTGTGTTGTTGTATAAATGCTGTTTAGACAATTTCAAAAGTATGTTGATCAGTATGTAGTATGTAGCCAATCATCTTTATTCATAAGGAAAATGTAAGCTAGCTGTCTAATCTAGCTAGCTGTCTAGTCAGAAAACAGTAAAAAATGTGTGTGTACTGTGTTGTCAGCTTTATAGAGATTATGTAAGTCACTCTTGATTATTATGCACAACATTGATTTATCTCATTTACAAAATTTGCAGCATAATGCCAAGAAAAGACAGACTCCAAAAGCAGAAGGACAGGGAACTGCAGCAAGCAGCTCAGGGTAGCAGCTCTCTTTTATCTTGGATCAGGCCATCAACTAGTAAAACAAATGAGGGAGAATCAGTAACCCTACCTGGTCCAGAGGAGCCCATCACAGATGAGGAAGGACAGACAGAGTGTAGGACTGAGTTATGTTCAGGGGCAGCAACAGAAACAGTGTTGCCTGAGGAGATGAGTCAAGAAGAGGGTGAAGTGACAGCAGCTCCCTTTACATCACAGCAAGGGCATGTGGAGGAAAGAGCTGTTGATGAAAGTGAGGATGCAATTTCAAAAATAGCCACCATGCCATATCCTACAGATCCGTCCCATGTTGAAACATTTCACATCAGGTGCAATGAGAGCTACATTGCTATGTGCGGCAGTGTAGGGCCCTGTCAACCAGAATTTTTTTTCCCCAAAAATGCTGAAGGGCGGTCATTCCAAAAGCATTGGTTTTCTGGAAATGTGTGGCTGGAGTATTCCCCAAGTTCTGATTCAATGCATTGTTTCAGTTGTCGGCTTTTTCTACCTGAAAATAGATATAAAAGCAGAAAGGAGTGGAGAAATGGCATCAGAAAGTGGAATACTGCTCTTGAAAAAATCAAGCAGCACTCTGTCACACGGGTCCACATGACAAGCATGGTGAGGTGGACCAATTACAAAAAAAGGCACTCCAGACTTCATTTGATGTATCAGATGTAAAGGGAGTGGAAGCCAGAGAGCGAGAGAGGCAGACAAACAGAGAGATACTGACCAGGTTAATAGATCTCACAGTGTATCTCGCAAGGCAGGGACTAGCATTCCGAGGTGATAATGAGAGTAACTCAAGTAACAACCGTGGTAACTTTCTGGAACTCGTGAATCTATTTTCCCGCTATGACAGTGTGCTGAAGATGCATACTGAAAATATTGGAAGAGTGAAAGTCACCAAGAAAAGGCCCCAGGTGTCACTGCTGTCAAACAGAAGCCAAAATGACCTGATCACAGCACTGGGTACTTACATCAGGAGGGAGATCCAAAGAGAAATCCAAGAAGCTGAAATGTACTCTATTCTCTTGGATGAGACCACACAGTAAATTTTGCAGTGTTAAAGTAACACTTAAAGAGTCAAATTTAACACTATTGCAGAGTGTATATGTTCCCAACCGGAATTGGTGTTAAATTAACTCTTGCCCAAGTGTTACAATTTTAGAGTTAAATTAACTCTAAATAGAGTAAAAATGTAACACTACCTTACACTGTATAGTGTTATTCAAATTTAACACTACAGGTTAAATAACTCTGGAGAGTGTAAATATCATTCTCATTAGTGTTGATAATTAACTCTTCTGTGATAACAAATCTACTCTAATTGAGTTCAATTTAATACTGTATAGAGTTATAAAAAGTTAACACTGGAAGGTCATACAACTCTGGTAAGTGTTGATGTTACACACTACTGTGTTGATCATTTACTCTATTACTGTGAAAACACTTTCTAAACATTCTAAAATCCATTAACACTACACAGTGTCACTGAAACTTAACACTTTTTATAATTTTACAATTAACTCATTTGTAGTGTCAAATTACATCTAATTTGTTTTCTATATAGGTGTTTGCAAATATACCATTAATTGACAAGAAAAATTACCAGTTACCACAAAACAATGCATCTCACAACTTTATTGTGCAGGGCAAAAATACAAAACATTTCATGGAGAAACCAAACATTGACCTTCGCTCTGCATAAAATGGCAATAAGGAACAATGTACAGGGAGGAATCTGCCTTTCCATACTGCATTTGAACATCAAATGGTTTAAAGTACAACAGCTCATTTATGTGCAACACCTTTACAATCCTGTCAGGATGCAGCCTGACCTTAAAGGCATGGTAATGCTGATCAAAACACATGGTTTCCAGCAATTTTCCACAGAGCAATACACTGTCGTCTTTAACAACAATAGTCCTGATCTTACAAAACACAGGCATCTCAAACGCTACCTCAGTACAGATAATAAAGTCACGGCGGTACTCTGTACCATGATGTTTTATCCACTTGGCAGAAAACACACTGGTAGACAATACAGCTCCAAGTTTGGAAGCGATGTCTGAACCTTCTTTGAGCTCGTGAAGTGTCACCATCTTTCCTGGACCTAAAGTTAATCTTTCCTTGCTGAAAGACTCCTGATACTGTCATGATCTGACTTGGCTGGGAGGTGTGTTTTCTGAGTTTCAGGCTGGGTGAGCAGGTTTCCGTGGAGACCAGGGCGGAGTCTGGTTGCGGCCTGCTGTCACACCTGTTATTCATCCACCATCATCAAGAACCCTACTTAAGGAGCAGCAGGAGCACCAGTCTTCGCCAGATCGTTTTACCATTCCTGTGGAAATCAGGCCTGCTCTTGTCTCTCGAGTTTTCTTTGACTAAAGAAGTTGTTGTGCGCTTAACCTGTCTCCTCGTTCCAGTCTCATTCCTCCCGAGTCTGACGGATTCCCTGGCTTTCTTTCGCATCTCTCCCACATCTCTGCATTACCTGGACCTGCCTGCTCACCTGCCTGCTCACCCGCCGCCACACTGAAAAACACCCTCCAGCCAGTCAGTCTCTGCCTCACCCTCCAGTTGTGTTTTCACCAGCTCACATTGCACCTGCCGTTCGGACCCCTGCATTCTCCTGGTTTCACCAACGTTTCCCCGGCTCATGATCCAGCGTTCCTATCTCATTCCACTTCTCTAAAAGAGAAAAATAAATCTTATTTTCATACAATTGAATCCAGCATTTGAGTCCACCTCTGTTCGGCTTACACCCCGTGACAGATACATCCCCATACAGCTTTGATGCTTTTTGGCTAATGTCAGTGTAATGTTTTTAAAGCTTTTTAACTGATTCTTAAAGAATTTATGTTTGGCTTCATAACGCATGCACCACATGTGCAGAACTGGGCCGATGTTCCTAATATTACGAGGGTAGTGTATCATGAAGTGATGCTTTGGCAAGAGATTGATTGCTGGAAATAGGTGCTTGAAAAGCCGATGATGATCAATGATTAAATGTTTGAGGTAAATGGTCATGCCTTCTGACAGGACTGGTGAAAATACAATGTTCACTATCTGTAGAAGCAAAAGTAGAAGATGCCAGTGTTTATCATCTGTCTGTATTAAATCACCAAATATCAGAGGCATATTGCGCAATAAGCACCAAGACTGTATGGCATTCAACCCCAAATCATTGCTTGCATCAAACAACTTTACTCTTGGTGGACGGTTTCTCTGCTGATTGAAACCATAGTCAAAAGCATGTATTCTACCAGCCAGTTGTTCAGCATTTAAGAAGTTGTTCTGAATGTACTGCAGAACAAGTTTGACCTCAAACTGGGCAACTCCCTCTAAAATGTCATGCATTATATCTACAGAAAAATTGTTGGCTGTGTTGAAATACTGAAGTGAATTCAACAGACAACTGCATTTCACACCATATAAATGAGGTAGCGTAGGATTTGTTTGTATAGTTTGACAGTGCTGTGCATGCATTGCGACAGTTCTTAGTACAACTTCCGGGTCATCTTCACAGAATACAGTTTGAAAACAATGTTTCTCAAGGAGACAGAAACGACAGCAATATCGAGCACTAAATGACTCCACAAAGCCAAACAGACAGTGCAGCCCGAGATTATCCCCAGTGACCTGAACTATGGTACCATGAATCACATGTTTAAACATGGGAATTGTAAGTCCCTCTGTCTCCAGTACTTTCAGATCATTGACAAATGGCTCAAGTATCAAATGAAAACCATAACGCTTGATATCCTGTGCATGAAAAAGAGCACACAAATGAATGTTAATCAAAGACGAATTAAAGATTGGGGGGAAATTTCTTAATGTAAAATATATAGCACCTAATTTATGTAAACCTTTTTTAGAGCCCAGAGGATTGGCAGTTTCAAAGTCGTCGTAAAATAACCTGGTCATATGTCCCAGTAACCTTGTTTCTTCTACTGTCAAATCGTGTGCCAAGCACCTTTTCAACAGGTTCAACATTTCCCCATTTATTTGTGAAGTGTTTGTTTCGTTTAGCCTCTGAATTTAAGGGTGTGAATGGGTTTTCTAACTTTTGGAAAGACTGTTCTATTTTGTTCTTATTGTCTGTATCCTGTGGAGATAAGCACTGTAAAGCTGCATCTTTAGCCTGACTATGAAACTCAAAAAACACTTCCTCCATGGATGAGACAATACTATTTACAGTAGACCAGGGGTCGGCAACCTTTGGCACGCGTGCCACGGGTGGCACGCGTGCCACGGGTGGCACGCCGTGGCATAAACACTGGCACGCTGGCACCTCGGTGTTAATACAATCCTCACTTTATCTGTCCCGTTTTCAAAATAAAAGTATCTGCCTCTGTGTCTGAGCGTTTGACTGCCTGTATGTGTGACTGTGTCCTGCTTCTTTACGAGTCGGCACTAGGACCCGGAGGACACCACTGCATGCATTTGATGTTGGAGTGTGGCCATTGGTCAGTTAGGTTGCAGGCGCGCGAATTTCAGATCAAAGTGAATGACCAAGCTCGCTGTCCGCTGTCTTCGTACAGCGCTGCGGGTCTCTCTCTCCCTCTCTTCGCTCAAATTAACCTGGTAGTCGATCACGGGTGTCTACGTCATCGTTTCCAAACTTATGCGTTTCCGTCCGTCCACACGAATACGCTACCCGGAGTTTTCGGAGTTTTCAAAGTTATCCGGCTTCGGGATCGTTTCTAAACTCCTCCGTTTACGGTGCTCGAAAACGCCGGCGTAGTGTGGACGCTCAGTGTAACCGTAGCAAAACATATGCGTTTCCAAACAAAAACGGAGTAATGTGGATGTACTCTGAGAGTACATCCACATTACTCTTTCATTACCATGAAAAAGCAAGCTGATTTTTCTGTAATTTGGGATACTCAAAAACTCATGAAACTTTGTACATATGTCGTAGGTGATGAAATTAAAGATCTCATGTGGATTTTTGGCTTGGTCGTTATAAATTGTCTCGATAGCGCCCCCTGCAGATTTTCAACAAAGCAGCCCCAGCGCCTCGTTTAACCTACATGTATGAAATTTGGTTGGCACATGTATCCTATGGAGACTTAAAAAAAGTCTCTTGGGACCATGCTCTAAAATCAACCAAAAGTCGGCCATTTAGATTTTTATGTGAATTTTCCCTCGATTTCTAGTCACTATACTTTAACGAACTCCTCCTAGGGACTTTGTCAGAGCCACTTCACATTTGGACAGTACAATCCAAAGACCTTTGTGATTAAAAGTTATCAAAAAGCTTTATGTTTGATGGAATGGCGTAGCTGTGGCGTGGCGTTCATTTTATGCGACTCCCATTAAACTATTTTTTCAGGCCTTGTATTTTGACAAACTCCTCCTACAGAGTTTATGCGATCAACATCAAATTTGGTCAGGACAATTTAAAGACCTTTGTGATGAAAATGTATCAAAATGGTGAGTTTTCATTGAACGACCTTGACATGGCGTGCGCCCACTTCGCTCACATTTTGTGCCATTCGCTATGAAAGAGGGAGTTGTTGTAACTCAGAGGTACATTGTCCAATCTGCCCAAAATTTGTTATGCATAATGATATTTCAGGCTTGAGCACATTTCCATGCCAAAATGTTCTCAAAGTCATAGCGCCACCTACTGGCAAAAGGAAATGACACGTTTTATACTTTGATGTACTCCTCCTAGCCAGTTGATCTGATGGACCTCACATTTTCTGAGGAAAGCCTTGAGACATTGATGATACTTCATCATGAATTTTGTGAGTTTTCGTTAAAATTTGTTGCCATGGCAACGCATTATTCACCGTGAAATGGAAGCTCAGTTTTCTGTGGCTTAGGATGAACAAATAGTCATGGAACTTTGCACATGTGTCAAAGGTGATAAACATAAATAACTAATATGGGGTTTTGCCTTTTCTTTTAGAAATTGCCTTGACAGCGCCCCCTACCAATATTCAAAAGAGCAGCCCCAGCGGTACATTTCACCTAGATGTATGAAATTTAGTAGACACATGTATCACACAGACTTAAAAAAAAGTCTCTTGAGACTATGCTCTAAATTATACTGGAAGTCTGCTATTTTGATTTTTGTTTGAATTTTCCATTCATTTTTGACCATTTCTAGGCGCTATACTTTAACGAACTCCTCCTAGGGAATTTTGCGGATCCAATTCAAATTTGGTCAGTACTATCTAAAGACCTTTGTGATTAAAAGTTATCAAATTCTTTACGTTTGATTGAATGGTGTAGCCGTGGCGTGGCGGCCATTTTACGTGACTCCCCATGAAACAGCAAGCTGATGTATCTCCACTGGACTTGTTCAAATCTGTCCCAAACTTGCCATGCTTGATACCGGTTATGGCCTGAGGATGTCTACAAGCCAATTTTCCATATAAGTCAAAGCGTCACCTAATGGCGAAAGGAAATCTGCGTTATTTGACAAACAATATCTGATTCACATGTAATTTACATGATGTTGTCTACACTTGATATAGACCCTAAAAGAGCACTTGATGTAGAGCAACATAATGCATGTTTGCATGTGTTCTCTAGCGCCACATAGTGGATTCAGGAACTAGTAGAATATTGGTGTAGCCCTTGTTAAAAATTAATTCAGACATCAGGATATAAATAGTTTTCTAAAACCAAGTTAAAACTGTACAAGTATGGGTAAAAACAGATATGGGTGGATAAAATGCATTTCAATAAGACTCATAATCTTTACAGTTCAAAAGTTGTAGTTCATGCAAATGAGCATAGTTTGTTTGATAAGTACATGATTCAGAACGTGTGTTCTCCCTAACAGCCTAACTTGTGTAGCAGTATGATATGTCAATCTTTGTTTTGACTTTGTTTAATTGGCTTGTCCTGAAACTAACAGCCAATCCAAGCCCATTCTCATGTAGAGGGGTGGGGCTTAGTCGTATGCGGCCAGGTTCAGTGTGTTGGAGAAATGGAGAAGCGAATTATCACCATCAAGTGAATAGTGACTATTGTGAGAGTGCAATAATGTTCATAACTTAATGGCTGACGACCAGTTATCCTATGGTTTGGACTGTTGTGATGTACAAGAGATGTGTTTATATGTGTAAATATCAGTAGATATGTTACTGGTTAAGAGTAAATTAAGATGGCACACAGCACAAATTGAAAATTCTAACTTTCGCTTGAAAAAAAAGCAATTTCAGGATATTTTTTTTTAGAAATCATGTAGATCCAAGCTTTCAAGCTGTCCCAGATCATAGAACTATATGTCTCTATTCACATTTTCACTTGGATAAAGTGAAGCATTCATAAGCTAGAGAGGATACAGTACAGAAATTTCAGGCGAGGATTCCAATATTTACACATGTTGCACAATGTGTGTTATTTTAACTTTATGATGTACCAAACTATATATTTCACTTGTATATATCACTAATGGTGTTCACTACATCTAAATAGAGCAGTTTGGGCTTTATTTGAAGGCCCTAAGCCCTTTCTAAGTCTCTGTGTTCATTCAACTTTTTTCAGATCCAGCCTTCTCTCTCTGTTCAGGGCTGCAGCTCAGCCCCCCTTTTCTCCGATTTTCGCCATTGAAAGTTAAATGATTGACAGCACTAATAGCCAATCAGAATCAAAAACGTCCCATCTGATGTCAGATCTGAAATCCAATTTGGTGAGACTACATCCCTCCCCAGAAGCCGAGCAGTGTCGGAGAGACACGAATCGAACGGATTCACACGGAGCACATGCAGCTGGACATACAGAGACGTGGAAGTACAGAAATATTAAATTTTTTCGCTGTGATTCGACCAAAAGTGAGTACAATATTCAATAAAGCTGTGTGACTTTTTTGTGCTTGATGCTGAATATCTCTGCGATGGTTTACCGGGGAGAGAAATGGAGGATAATATCTCCGTAATCTGCGTCAAGCGGATATGCTTTTTCATGCAGCATTTTCGTAGCTAGCACGTAGCTAACGGTCAGTAGCAGCTGTTTTCTATGGTCAGGTCCAGTGATATTGAGTTATGATTTATGATATTTTGTTATTTGTTTGCTTGGCTGATGGGAGTTGTGGCTTGGTTCATGTTGCTCCCAAGTTTCTGATGTTTTTCCAGAACTATAACATCATTATATTCGTTCTTCGTGGGTTCTTTGGCAGTCACTTTGTACACTAAACTCTGTACGTTTTATGTACACTTGTGTCCAAATGGGGGACCTAGGGGCTTAAGCTATTGCTAGATCACCATGAAGTAGTGTATGGACTTGTTGCTTAGATGATTTATTTGATTCAGGAGACGGACGTTGGACTGTGACTAAATGTTGCAGTGTAAAACAAGTTGTGTTGCTAATCGCGATTAGCCATTAGCATTAGCATACTAATCGTTAGCTTTGCTTTCATACTGTTAGCTGTGCATTTGAAACCAGTTGTTAAGACAAGCTATTGCTAGATCACCATGAAGTAGTGTATGGACTTGTTGCTTAGATGATTTATTTGATTCAGGAGACGGACGTTTGACTGTACGAGAGAATCGGGAATGCTCATTTGGATAGATTTATTTGTAACTTGGGATACTCAACTCATGGAACTTTGTACATATGTCATAGGTGATGCAAATACAGATTTCATGTGGATTTTTGGCTTGGCCGTTATAAATTGCCTCGATAGTGCCCCCTGCAAATTTTCAACAAAGCAGCCCCAGCCCCATGTATGAAATTTAGTAGGCACATGTACCACATGTAGATTTAAAAAAAGTCTCTTGAGACTATGCTGTAAACCATACTGGAAGTCTGGCCTGATCTTTGTGTGCATTTTCCATTAATTTTTTACCATTTCTAGGTGCTATACTTTAACAAACTCCTCCTAGGGAGTTTTTCAGATCCACTACAATCTAAAGACCTTTGTGATTAAAAGTTATCAAAAGCTTTACGTTTGATTGAATGGTGTAGCCGTGGCGTGGCGGCCATTTTACGTGACTCCCCATGAAACAGCAAGCTGATGTATCTCCACTGGACTTGTTCAAATCTGTCCCAAACTTGCCATGCTTCATAACAGTCATGGCTTGAGGATGTCTACAAGCCAATTTTCCATCTAAGTCAAAGCGCCACCTAATGGCGAAAGGAAATCAGCGTTATTTGACAAACGATATCCGATTCACATGAAAGTTAAATGATGTTGTCTACACTTGATATAGAGCAACATAAATTATGTTGACGCACGTTGTTTAGCGCCACACAGTGGTTGCAGGAAGTGGTGGACTATTTGCAAAGCACAATTTCCAGGGTCAAATACTCCAAGCAGGAAAAAAACATCTAACTCGTGGTCGCGTTATCTGATGGTCGCAGACATTCTTGGCCGCGTAAGCTGAGGTCTCGTAAGTACCCTCGACGTACGCAAAGATGCGAGGGCCCGCTCACCGCTGCTTGCAGCTTTAATTAGGGCCCGAGCACCGACAACGTCGGGCCGCGAGGTCCCTATTGAAACTGTAGGAATTATTATTAGGGCCCGAGTACCGACAACGTCGGGCCGCGAGGTCCCTATTGAAACTGTAGGAATTATTATTAGGGCCCGAGCACCGTCAACGTCGGGCCGCGAGGTCCCTATTGAAACTGTAGGAATTATTATTATTAGGGCCCGAGCACCGACGAAGTCGGGCGAAGGCCCTATTGTAATTCAAAGAATTATTATTAGGGCCCGAGCCACAGACAATGTCGGGCCAGCGAAGGCCCTATTGAAATTCTATGGGGTATTATTATTAGGGCCCGAGCCACCGACAACGTCGGGCCAGCGAAGGCCCTATTGAAATTCTATGGGGTATTATTATTAGGGCCCGAGCCACCGACAACGTCGGGCCAGCGAAGGCCCTATTGAAATTCTAAGGGGTATTATTATTAGGGCCCGAGCCACCGACAACGTCGGGCCAGCGAAGGCCCTATTGAAATTCTATGGGGTATTATTATTAGGGCCCGAGCCACCGACAACGTCGGGCCAGCGAAGGCCCTATTGAGATTGTATGGGGTATTATTAGGGCCCGAGCCACCGACAACGTCGGGCCAGCGAAGGCCCTATTGAGATTGTATGGGGTATTATTAGGGCCCGAGCCACCGACAACGTCGGGCCAGCGAAGGCCCTATTGAAATTCTATGGGGTATTATTATTATTATTATTATTATTATTCTGATTTTTATTTTTGTACTTTGGGCGCATATTTGGGATACTTGCCATGCATGAAAACTCACCAAATTTTGCAGACTTGTCAGGCCTGGTGAAAATAAAGGTATGATATAGGTTTCATATATGTGTGAAAAGAAATGTCTCTCTAGCGCCCCCTCAAAGTTGGACCGGCGACGCCCCTCGGCTAGTATGTCTGATTTACTCGAAATTCAACACACATGTCCAGATCCACTAGCTCTACAAAAAAGCCTCTCAGACCCCTAATCTCCGCCTGGAAAAATGAATTTTGTCAAAAACACATTTTTGAGAACTCCTCCTACACACTTGGTCCGATTGCTACCAAATTTTCTGTGGATCATTATTGGATCAAGATCACATGAAGTTATCAAAAAATCTTGTTGATATCTTAAAGCGTTTAGAAGATACGGACCAATGAACTTCTTGGGGCGTGGCTTGTTTTTCAATACACATAACTTCTCAACCGTGTATCCTAAAATCACCAAATTTGCAGTATTTGTGCATATTGCATGGTGGAACATACCCTGCAATTTTCATTCCATTCAACCAATAGGGGGCGCTACAGTATTTCACTCAATTTCAGTTTTTTGGTGATTTTTCATGTTTTCAGTCTTTGTATTTTAACGAACTCCTCCTAGAGAATTCATGCGATCAACTTCAAATTTGGTCAGGATGCTCTTAAGACCTTTGTGTTGAAAAGTTATCAAAAGCTAGAGTTTTCATCAAAGAACCTTGACGTGGCGGGGCGGCCATTTTACCTCATTGGCCGGGAAAAAAGAAGTTGTTATAACTCCTAGGAACATTATTCAATCTGCACGAAATTTCTTATGCATGATGCTACTTCAACTCTTAGCACATTTCATTTGAAAAATTTTCAATAACTCATAATGCCACCTACTGGCAAAAGGAAATGTCATATTTTATACTTTTATTTACTCCTCCTAGCCAGTTCACCAGATCAGTCTGAAATTTTGCAAAGATAGTCTTAACACGTTGATGATGCACCATCATGAATATTGGGAGTTTTCGTTGAACGCTGTTGCCGCGGCAACGCATCGTTCGTCATGAAAAAGTAGGCTGATGGATCAGTGGCTTGCGATGCTCAAAAACTCATGGAACTTTATACATGTGTTATAGGTAATAGGAGGACATATTTTATATGGGTGTTTGGCTTGGTCGTTTTAAATTGCCTCCATAGCGCCCCCTACAATATTTCAAAAGAGCAGCCCCAGCGCTACGTTTGAGGTACCTGTATGAAACTTGGTAGGATTATGTATCTCAGAGAGACTTACAAATAAGTCTCTTGGGACCATGCTCTAAACCGTACCGGAAGTCGGCCATTTTGATTTTTGTGTCATTTTTCAATGGATTTAGGCTCATTTCTAGTCGCTATACTTTAACGAACTCCTCCTAGGCACTTTGTCGGATCCACTTCAAATTTGGTCGGTACAGTCTCAAGACCTTTGTGATTAAAAGTTATCAAAAGCTTTACGTTTGACGGAATGGCTTAGCCATAGCGGGCGGCTACTTTACGTGATTCCCCACCAAAGAAGCTGATGTAACTCAGCCGGACTTGTTCCAAACGCTCCTAAACTTCCCATGCTTGATAACACTCATGGCCTGAGGATGTGTAGAAGCTAATTTTCAGTAATACTCACAGCGCCACCTGCTGGCCAAAGTAATTCTGTGTTTTTTGACAACCGGCATCAGATTTACATGACTTTTACACAATGTTGTCTACAGTTGTTATAGAGCAACCTAATACATGTTTGTGCATGCTCTGTAGCACCACACAGCGGATACAGGATGCTGTGGACTATTTGCATAGAATCATTCCCTGCGTCACGCGGTCCAAGCAGAAAAAAAGCATCGGACTCCTAAGCGCGTTGTACGGCTGTCGCAGACGATCTCGGCTGGATACGTTGGAGTCCCGCCGGCACCCCCGACGTGCGGGAGGAGGCGAGGGCCCGTTCATCGCTGCTTGCAGCTTTAATTATTAGGGCCCGAGCACCGACGTAGTCGGAGCGGAGGACCTATTGTTATTCTAATGTTTTTTATTATTATTATTATTATTATTATTATTATTATTATCGTACCAGTTTCATCGCAAAAAGGAGGTGCTTGGGATACTGGGAATCTTTTGAAATTTGGCACAAAATTCAATCGTGGTGAAAATTCCAGTATTATTGGGGTATCCAATATTTGCATGACATTTTGGCTCGATAGCGCCCCCTACAGAGTAGCCCCAACTTTGGGTTTCACCTAGCTGTATGAAATTTGGTAGGTATGTGGAACGTGATGGGACGTACAAAAAAGTCAAAAGGAGGTATATCCTAAACCAAACAGGAAGTCGGCCATTTTGAATTTTATGACGTTTTTGGACTGTTTCAAGGCGCCGTACTTTAACGAACTCCTCCTAGAGATTAAACCCGATTGCCTTCAGATTTGGTCAGTATGCTCTTGAGACCTTGGCAGTGAAACGATACTCAAAGATCAAAAAGTTATCGAACTATGTGTCCGTGGCGTGGCGGCAAAAAAACACCATTCGCCATGAAACAGGAAGTTGTTGTAACTCGGCTGTACATTGCCTAATCTGCTCCAAATTTCTCATATGTCATAACATCCTGACCCTGAACACATGTATATGACAATTTTGAATCATAGTAATAGCGCCACCTAGTGGCAACAGGAAGTCATAGGTTGTGTACTTTGACACCCTACTGCTCACAGATTAATCGGATCCTTCTCAAATTTTGTCACAAAAGCCTTAAGACCTTGATAATGCTTCATTGTGAAAATTGTAGGAAGTTGTCGAAGCGTGGCGACGTGGCGGCTCTGCGAATTTCGATCCTTCGCCATGAACGAATAAACTGATGTAACTCGACTCCGCATCATCAGATCTTTACCAGATTTCACATGTTTGATTAAACTCCAGGCCTGAAGACATCTGCAAGCCAATTTTGAATCATAGTCATAGCGCCACCTACTGGCAACAGTAAGTTAAAGTCTTTATACTTTGGCTTGTTTCTCTTAGTTGGAAAATCAGATCAACATCAAATTTGTTCCACACAAATGTAAGAAGTTCATAATGCCAGTTCTCTAAGCTTTTGATGTTTCGTCGAACGCCGTTGCCGTGGTAACGCAGTCTTCGCCGTGAAAAACGATGGTCATTTGGAGAGGTTAAAAAAGCTCGAAACACAAGCAAACTTGACACACAGATCACAAGGCCAAAATGTAGTTCTATAATATGATTTTATTCAATCAGAGTGTTAAATCGGCTCAATAGCGCCCCGTACAAAATTTCGACGAAGCAGCCCTCGCAGTACGTTTCACATAGATTAACAAAATTTGGTAGGCACATGTATCACATGTGGACTTAAATAAAAGTCTCTTGGGGCCATGCCCTAAACCCAACCGGAAGTCAGCCATTTTTAAATTTGTATGAATTTCTAGTGTCGTTTTAGACATTTCCAGGCGCTCTACTTTAACGAACTCCTCCTAGGGAATTAATCAGATCGACTTCAAATTTGGTCAGTACAATCTAAAGATCTTTGTGATGAAAAGTTACTCAAAGGTTGTTGTTTCGTGAAAGGCCGTTGCCGTGGCGACGCATTCTTCGCCACGAAAAACAAAAGTGTTTTTGAGGGGCTAAAAATACTCAAAACGTAACCAAACTTGTCAAACACATTTAAAATCCTGAATGTAGTTATCTGATGTGATTTTAATGCTTCAGAGCGGCAAGTTGGCTCGATAGCGCCCCCTACAATATTTCGACGATGCAGCCCTCGCAGTACGTTTCACCTAGCTGTATAAAATTTGGTAAGCAGATGTATCACATGTAGACTTAACAAAAAGTCTTGGGGGTTCATGCTCTAAACCCAACCGGAAGTCAGCCATTTTGAATTTTGTATGAATTTCTTGTGGTTTTATTTCCTTTTCCAGGTGCTGCACTACGAACTGCTCCTAGGAAAATAATCCGATCAGCTTTGAATTTGGTCAGAACAACCTAAAAACCTTAACGATTAAAAGTTACTAAAAGCTTGATGTTTCATCGGATAACATGAACTTGGTGTAGCGGCAATTTTACATGATTCGCCATCATCCATCAAGCTTTTGTAACTCAACCTTACTTTGTCAAAACTGCCCCAAACTTGACATGCTTGATTGCTGTGGTGATTTTAGGACTTCTGCATGCCAATATTAACTCATAGTCATAGCGCCACCTACTGGCAACCACGGACGTAAACAGAATTCTTTAATAACAGCGGCCCAAACAGGGTTTGTTGGCACACCATGAGAAAAAGACTTCTCTGATCTAAATATGTGCAAACTAAGATGCTTGGAGAACAAAAGTTAATCAACAGTGTTTTTCAAACCATGTCAGTGGGCATTAGTATAAATGATCTGTCTAGAGCTTCTACATGAGAATCAGGTTAAATGTTACAATGAATGCTTCACACTACAATCTAAAGTTACAGAAGAGCTTAAAATGAAAACAGTGTCAAATTAAAGTGTTCAAGTAAAAACAAATGACACTGCTGTTCTGTTAACTTTCATGTAAGTCCAAATACAATCAGCAGGACACTGCAGGGAGTTAAACTCCATCCCAGTAACCTGACAGTCTGTTATGTTACAAATACTGAAGCACATTCACACATTCATTTTCTTAATGATCTTAGCAGGCTTACGTTTATGATTGTATCGGAGGTACACTCAAAACATTTGAGGCTTAAGACCTGGCAACATGGTCTTGCTATGCTGCTGGTCGACGCAGGAAATATCATCTAACTTGTGCACGCAGTGTATGATGGTCACAGAAATGCATTGCCGCATCAACCAGAGTCCTGCCAGTACCCTCGACGTGTGTGACGTTGCGAGGGCCCGATCAATGCTGCTTGCAGCTTTAATTAGGGCCCGAGCACCGACGTAGTCGGAGCGGAGGACCTATTGTAATTCTAATGTTTTTTATTATTAGGGCCCGAGCACCGACGTAGTCGGAGCGGAGGACCTATTGTTATTCTAATGTTTTTTATTATTATTATTATTAGGGCCCGAGCACCGACGTAGTCGGAGCGGAGGACCTATTGTTATTCTGTTTTTTATTATTATTATTATTAGGGCCCGAGCACCGACGTAGTTGGAGCGGAGGACCTATTGTTATTCTAATGTTTTTTATTATTATTATTATTATTATTATTATTATTATTATTATTATTAGGGCCCGAGCACCGACGTAGTCGGAGCGGAGGACCTATTGTTATTCTAATGTTTTTTATTATTATTATTATTAGGGCCCGAGCACCGACGTAGTCGGAGCGGAGGACCTATTGTTATTCTAATGTTTTTTATTATTATTATTATTATTATTAGGGCCCGAGCACCGACGTAGTCGGAGCGGAGGACCTATTGTTATTCTAATGTTTTTTATTATTATTATTATCGTACCAGTTTCATCGCAAAAAGGAGGTGCTTGGGATACTGGGAATCTTTTGAAATTTGGCACAAAATTCAATCGTGGTGAAAATTCCAGTATTAATGGGGTGTCCAGCTGCGGCATGACATTTTGGCTCGATAGCGCCCCCTACAGAGTAGCCCCAACTTTGGGTTTCACCTAGCTGTATGAAATTTGGTAGGTATGTGGAACGTGATGGGACGTACAAAAAAGTCAAAAGGAGGTATATCCTAAACCAAACAGGAAGTCGGCCATTTTGAATTTTATGACGTTTTTGGACCGTTTCAAGGCGCCGTACTTTAACGAACTCCTCCTAGAGATTAAACCCGATTGCCTTCAGATTTGGTCAGTATGCTCTTGAGACCTTGGCAGTGAAAAGATACTCAAAGATCAAAAAGTTATCGAACTATGTGTCCGTTGCGTGGCGGCAAAAAAACACCATTCGCCATGAAACAGGAAGTTGTTGTAACTCGGCTGTACATTGCCTAATCTGCTCCAAATTTCTCAGATGTCATAACATCCTGACCCTGAACACATGTATATGACAATTTAGAATCATAGTAATAGCGCCACCTAGTGGCAACAGGAAGTTGTACGTTTTGTACTTTGACATCCTGCTCCTCACAGATTATTCCGATCCCTCTAAAGTTTTGTCAGAAAAGCCTTAAGATGTTGATAATGCTTTATTGTGAAGATTGTAAGAAGTTGTCGAAGGGCGGCGACGTGGCGGCTCGGCGAACTTCGATCCTTCGCCATGAACGAATAAACTGATGTAACTCGACTCCGCATCATCAGATCTTTACCAGATTTCACATGTTTGATTAAACTCCAGGCCTGAAGACATCTGCAAGCCAATTTTGAATCATAGTCATAGCGCCACCTACTGGCAACAGTAAGTTAAAGTCTTTATACTTTGGCTTGTTTCTCTTAGTTGGAAAATCAGATCAACATCAAATTTGTTCCACACAAATGTAAGAAGTTCATAATGCCAGTTCTCTAAGCTTTTGATGTTTCGTCGAACGCCGTTGCCGTGGTAACGCAGTCTTCGCCGTGAAAAACGATGGTCATTTGGAGAGGTTAAAAAAGCCATTTCTAATTTTGTATGAATTTCTTGTGTATTTTTCCCATTTCCAGGTGCTGTACTACAAACTAGTCCTAGGTAATTAATCAGATCAGCTTAGAATTTGGTCAGAACAATCTAAAGACCTTTGTGATTAAAAGTTTAGAATTCATCAAACATGGACTTGGTGTAGCGGCCATTTTACATGGTTCGCCATCATCCATCAAGCTGTTGTAACTCAACTGTACTTTGTCAAAACTGTCCCAAAGTTGACATGCTTGATTAATGTCATGATTTTTGGAAATCTGCATGCCAATATTAACCCATAGTCATAGCGCCACCTACTGGCAACCACAGACGTAAGCAGGATTCTATAATTACAGCAGCCCAAACACTGAACTTAATAAAAGGGTTTGAGGTCACACCATGAGAAAAATACTTCTCTGATCTAAATATGTGCAAACTAAGATGCTTGGAGAGCAAAAGTTAGACAACAGTGGTTTTCAAACCATGTTAGTGGGCATTAGTATAAATGATCTGTCCAGAGCTTCTACATGAGAATCAGGTTAAATGTTATAATGAATGCTTCACACTACAATCTAAAGTTACAGAAGAGCTTAAAATGAAAACAGTGTTAAATTGAAGTGTTCAAGTAAAAGCAAATGACACTGCTGTTCTGTTAACTTTCATGTAAGTCCAAATACAATCAGCAGGACACTGCAGGGAGTTGAACCCCATCCCAGTAAATTGACAGTTTGTTATGTTTCAAACATTGAAGCGCATTCACGCACATTCATTTTCTTAATGATCTTAACAGGCTTACATCTATGATTGTATTGGGGGTACACTTAAAAACATTTGAGGCTTAAGACATGGCAACATGATCTTGCTACGCTGCTTGTCGACGCAGGAAAAATCATCTAACTCGTGCACGCAGTGTATGACGGTCACAGAAATGCATGGCCGCGTCAACCAGAGTCCTGCCAGTACCCTTGATGTGCGTGAAGTTGCGAGGGCCCGATCAATGCTGCTTGCAGCTTTAATTGTTACTTGTTGTTTGAGTGTCACTACAATGCCCATTTACTGTCTGTCTAAAATGTCAGATATTTACCAAGCCTTTGACATCTTTGAAACGTGGAAAGTCGGACAGTATGTCACTTGACTGCTGGGGGTCAAGGATCATGTTGCGGCGATAGACAAATGTCAGTTTCATCTTCTTCTTGATTGTGTCCTCATCAGCTGAATGTTTCATCAGTGAAATGGCTTCTTTGCATTCATCGTCACTCAGGGCAGTCTCTGGAACAAACTCGGACTCTCGTCTGACAGTTGGTCCTCCAGACATGTCATCACCAGATGGTCCTTTGGCTGATTCTACACAATATAAAAAATACCTTATCAATACTGATCACAACCATGTGCATTTTTAAAACACTTTAGGTAACTTAGATTTGACCTAACTTTTAAGAAAAACGTATTGTTTAGTATTGGCTGGAGAAACATGTGCAACAAAAGGCAATCACTGATCTTGTGACTGCTTTGTTCTACATACATTTTTCCAGTATTACTACAAGATTACCTCCAAATGATGATCGTCTGTCTTTAGCAGTGCATCTCTGAATAGTTTTAATCCTCCAGGCAAGGTACCCAGTCCCACTCTCGCCATCATAATAATGCTCCTTGGAGAATGAAAGGACAACAAAACAGACACTTCATTAGTAACATTTAAAATTAAAAAACATGCTCTGGTAGAATTCAAAATGTTTCAATACAGCATTTCACATAACCACAACCATTACTGTGTGTAACTCACATAGCCATTAAGTAAGGGTCACTGAGGTAGGGGAATAAGGCCACAATTCCTTTGGCATACATTTCTTTCACCTGTCTGGGTGGTGATGTACTGCAAGATAAAAGAAGAAATTATTTTTCAGTCTTATTTCTAGGATTTAATGAGAGAGATTGAGAACACAAGGGCTAACTAAAAACAATTAGTAAATTACCCATTTTTCTCTGTCATGTCAGCTGATAGTAGGTTCACCATTTTCCTTCTGCTTTCATCCACCAAGGACTTGGTTTGGTTGTATTCCTTTATTATAAGTTCCCCACCAGATTTCTTGGTAAGAATGGATTCCACCAACTTAAAACAATGAAAAACAATTCACTATGTTAGGAATATATCCTTTGCAATTCATAGTTGGCTTGAAGTCACTAGAAACCCAAATCCACAATAGCCAAACAATGTAATTTAGGGACTTCTGTACATTACAATCTGTACATTAATAAGCATAAAAGTATTTCAAATTAGTTTTGGATATCTAAAATACTTTTTAGATGCCTACTATTATGTACAAGAGACCCTAAATGACATGATTAGAAGGCTATTTGAGTTTCCAGAGGCTTTAAATGCTGGAAATAAAGAAACATGACTTCAGCAATGCCTTCAGACCATGTAATATAAAATCTCCAATTCTGCCATCTTCATCAGGAATAGATTTCAATGTGTCATAATAAAGTATTGGTGTGTCAACTCTCACATGCTTAGCCTCTGTATCCAGCCTCTGGCGTTTTCCAGAAGGGCTTTCTGAAATGATGGCTGTATCCTGCGAGTCTGAGGAATCAAGGGATGATGGTTGGGACTGCTCAAAAGATGCTGCCGTGGAGACAGATTCTAGCCATGATTGGAGAAGCAAGAGGAAGATGAAAACGTTATACACAGTCCCCACAAATTTGTTCCTTGTCTAATAAACAAATAAACATAAGCTTCACATGACAAAGAACTAATGTATCTATTAAATAATATGCATTACAAATTTAACTGAAACAAACCTGTATCATATTTGATGGTTAGCACACCAGTTGATGGATCCTTTACTATGTCCTCAAAAACATCGTCATCCAACTCAGTTCCCAAACTGTCAGCAACTTTCACCCCTTCGGTTACGACTGGGACACCAAACTTTGCAAATGCTAGGAAACAGGCACAAAAGCTTGTATAATCATAAAGGTCATTAGATATGGAACATTAGTCTACTATTCACTAATGCTCCCCGAAACATGGATTATTACCTTTTAAATAGAGGCTTTAAAAAAAAAAAAGTGATAGAAAATGCTTAAAATTATTGGGATTAAATTGATCTCCAGCTATTATGATAAAAGATGTATCAGTTGGAGTAATCAATCAATCAATATTCCCCGATTCCAGCATCTTAAATATTAATATATATATATATATATATATATATTTTTTTTTTACTCCTATCACAGTAAACTGAATATCTTTAGGTTGTGAGTACAACAAAACATTTGAGGACGTCATCTTAGGCTTTAGGAAACACTGATCGACATTTTTCACCATTTTAAAAACAACTATTAAATCAATTCATCGAGAAAATTATTTACAGATTAATTAACTATGAAAATAATTGTTAGTTGCACCCCTAGCAGTGTCATAACTATATCTTAAGCAATGCATCCATAGTTAAGGGGTTAGAGAAGGGGACCATAGAAGATGTTAATACATAAAAGATTCATCACACTTTTTTTTAAACTGAGGACTTTAAAAATGTATCATAATTTTACAGATATTCCAGTATATAAATAGCTAAATTCTATTACGATTATAACTTAAGGCTCTGTGAAAATCTTGATTCCACAATTTCAATTTCTTACCTGCAGCCAAGAACTCTGTCAGATTTGGTTCTGTTATTCGGACACATTTTTGGACACCACCAAGTTTTGCTTTCAGCAGCATGGTTCCTGTAAAGAGTATCAGCACATTATTTCTCAGTTAAAAGTGTGCGCTGTTAACTTGTCTGTAAATATTAGCTGCTAGCACTATTTTGAATGCCAAAACGTTAACTTCCCTCCTGCTGTAGCTTCAGCCATGATGCTGCTCTGAACAAATGGAGGCGTGAGTGTCAGCAGACCTGAGACCAGCTAACTTGAATCAACAGATAACTGCATAAAATAATAAATGAATGCAGGACGATGAATGTATTAAAACGTAACGGATTAAAAGTAAACAGTTTCTCTCAAAATTACCAAGTAAGAGTAAAACAAAAAATGCTGCAGCAATACCACTCTGACTAGCACGATTTCTAAGTAAAGTAGATGTATGTCACTTCTTACTACCCACCTCTGCTATCCTCCCCCTATATCTATTTTCATCCCAGTGCTGCTTTGGCCGCAATTTACCGATTTAGCTAATTAAATAAATTAAAACTTTATTGTGTGTGGCTGCAAAAATAAATGAACAGTAACGCTACTTTGAGTAGTAACAACATGATATGAAACTAACTTGCTCCTGTCCTGGCGTTATATCCTGTGGTGTTACGTAGTCTTTCCCGCCCGCACAAACCTGCCTTAGCCAGGGATAATTAGTTGAGCTAACATTAGCTAATTTAACGTTAGCAAACTCCCCACACATACAGTCTTAGCTATTTTAGTCTACCCATGGACGTTACAAAGAATAAAAACCACCCCTCCACACTGTATTAACATTAACGTTGCATCTTGCTGTTGAGTTTGAGCTAGCTAACGTTAGCTTGTTAGCCTTAATTGCCTGCCTTAGCCAGGGACAATTAGTTAAGCTAACATTAGCTGATTTAGCAAACTCCCCACACATACAGTCTTAGCTATTTTAGTCTACTCATGGACGTTACAAAGAATAAAAACCACCCCTCCACACTGTATTAACATTAACGTTGCATCTTGCTGTTGAGTTTGAGCTAGCTAACGTTAGCTTGTTAGTCTGAATTAGCTTAATGTTGACCTCACATAAGCCATTCCCCAACTCGGCCATGTTAGCCCTTTGTAATTTGGCATTTTAAAATGCAAAGACAGCTGGAATATGGTGAGCCAACAATATTAATTAAGTTATTCTAAACTGTTGCTTGTGTTGAAATGCCAAATAATTGTTTTAACAGGTGACTAAAAAACACTTACCGCAGTCAGTCGACGTTGAGAAAATGGCGCCTTGAAAAATCCAGATAGGTTAGAAATGAGGCGAGGAGGTGGGCGGGGCTTTTCAGACTACTTCTAACACCACCTGTTTTAACAATGTAAATTATCATCAACACTAGGGGGCATCTTACTCAAGCTGTTGTTGAAATAACTCTAAAAGAGTCCATGGACTTTGACACTGCATATTTAACACTGTGGATTTTACTGTGCACCGATGTTTCCCACAAAGAACAGGTGTCATTTGTAGTGCGATATCTACATCAAAAGCAAATAAAGGAGAGATTTATTGAAGTTTGCAACATTGATACAACAACAGGCCAGGAGCTGGAGAATACTGTAGTCTCCCTTCTACAGAAGAATGGTCTGGAGCTGAAAAACATGTATGGCCAGGGCTACGATGGAGCAGCCAACATGAGTGGCATGTACAAAGGTCTTCAAGCCAGAATACGCACACTCAATGAGAAGGCCCTCTATGTGCACTGCAAAGCACACTGCCTGAACTTGGTCCTGGTGGAAGCCTCAAAGTCAAATAAGCACTTTGTGACCTTCTTCAACCTCGTGGAGAAGCTGTATGCCTTTTGCAGTGGCTCCTCAAAGCGCCATGCTGCTTTAGTTAGATTGCAGCAGTCACTGCATCCAGGGGGATACATTGTGGAGCTCAAGAGGCTGTCAGACACCCGTTGGGCTTGCAGGGAACAAGCACTGAAGGCCCTTCAGAGAAATCTGGAAGCTATAATGATGCTCCTCAATGAGATCTGTGAAAGAAATCCACCTGACCTGGCCCTAGGAGATGCAAAAATGTACAAAAATGCGATTAACTTCGCATTCATCCTCTGCATGGAAATCACCACCCCAGCATTTTGACTGCTCTTGCATGAAACGCTCTGCAAGAAGAAAGCCTGGACCACTCCACAGCCTACAAGCTAATTGATGGTGTAATTCACACAATACAAGCATTGAGGTCTGAGGAGAAGTTTGCTGAGATATTTCAAGGTGCGTCAGAGAAGGCAGAGGCTCTTAACATTCCTTTACCTACTGTTGTGCCTGGTCAGGAGAGGAAAGTGCCAGTGCGTTTCCAACACAGCACAACTGCATCGCAAGTGAGTTATGAGATTGACTCTGTGGAGTCATACTACAGGAAGAATGTGTACTACACATTTATTGATACCTTGACTGCGGAGCTCAACAGGAGATTCCATGGGAGCATCACTGGAAGTCCAACTGGCACACTCATACAGTCCTTCCACTCTCTAACAGTGTGTGCCAACTGGACAAGCACCCCAAACCCAGAGGCAGAGGAAGCTTCCCTCCGAATCTTCTTTAATCCTGTATATGCAAATATTATTCCGGCGTGATCTTGCTTCCAGATCCGTCACCTTGGCCTGCAGTAAAGCAGAGCATCCTTCAACTCGGACTTGATGGTCTCCATTTCCTCAACTCGTTGCTCTGCTCCTGCTAATCGTACGCCATGCTTGCAGAGATCTGCAACAACATTTTGTAGTTTTTGATTTATCTCCATCTTAAATGTGTTGAATTCCTGTTTAATGTCATTTCTAAAGTTATTTTTAAAGTCCTTTAGTTCCTGTATGAGTTCGGTTTTCAAGCTTTGTATGTCTTTGCACAGGTTTTGGATGGCTTCAGCCGTAGACATAACCCACTCCTCTGCACAAGGCTCCATTTTCTCCACCGTGTGTGTGTTGTCATTTTTTGTCCTGTTTCTTTGCTGTTCTTCTATTTTCTCAGTGCCGCTTTCCTGCTTCCAGCCCCACTCATTCTGGATCATTTTAGTTTTTTAACAGCTGTTCTGTTATTAGGGTCTTTTTTCCTTAATTTGACCAGGAGAGGTTTCGATCTACATCGCCATCTTGAAACGCTCACCGGAAGTCTAAAAGATACACCATGCCGTATCAAAGCCACGAGGCCCCTTGGATTAGTGGCAAAATAAAGAATCTATGAGAACCTTCACAGACATGATGCACTAACGAATAAATTAAATATTTTGTTTCTCCTTGTACAAAAACTTTACAGACACTTGTCAATATTGGTCATAAAGCATTCTCTTTTGAATCCTGAATAAAATGTACCTGTAGGAGCCAGGTATGGCATGTGCCATTTTTGTACACCCTTTTTCGTCACTTCCGTTTATTGAGTCACGTGGTGTTGGGGATAGCCACATTGGGGTTATCAGCTGTTCAGTGATTGGTCAGGTGAAAGGAATGGAAGGAGAGGGGGTGAGAGAGGGAGCCTTATTTTTTGTTGACCGCTTTATACACGCTATTTTTACACGCTACAAACAGTGCTATTGTCATTGTTGGACTTATGACTGTATGCAATCCAGAATCAAGTTGTTTGTTGTCCCCGAACAAACTCACAACACTCAGCCACTGAAACGGCGTGAATCATTTACAAGCAGCGCGTCCGCAGGTTGGTCTCCCCTGCTTAGCCTCTCGGTGACTAAGTTGAAGTTGCTGATAGTCACCTACAGTACCTGTATAATTATTGGCATCTGCATCCATTGGTGAATGTATAGTATACAACAAACTGAATTTATTATATACTACTGGGTTATTTTTAGCATGGAACATCATTGCTTTATAATTATTTTTAATTACCTGAAATGTAAACAGTGCCAAGGAAAAATCATGTTTTATGTGTCTTTAGAGGTAAATATGAATGGAAATTTGACATTCAATGCATTCTTCTTTCTATTCTTTAACATTCCTGTTAATAAAATGTTAAGTGATTTTGTTTTTTGGTCCAAAATGACAACCTTCGCTTATTATAATGTTTGTTAGTTAGAAACTTTGTCCCAATGTAAACTCAAAGGCCTCCAAGACTGTTTGTAGTTGAGTTGTGGCTCGTGAGGAGCTGATGGTTTTTTTGTGAAAATCCGTCGTTGGAGGTCACTGTCAATACTTTTGAAAGGCTTAATGTCTCCTAGACTGAAATTCGTTCGTTTAGGAGACATTAAGCCACAGCTGTCTGTCCAGTACCTCGTCTCAGGCCTTATTTTCCGTTCTGCCACCCGTCTACTGTCTGTGGAACAGCTTTAACTACGCGGTCCAAACTCTGTGGTTTGTGGGTCTTTCCTGTTCCTCCGGCCACCCTTGTGTCTCTCCTCCCTGAAGGTTCCTTGTCCGTGCCTTGTCTGCCACACCTGTCCCAAATCAACCCTTAAAAGCCCTGTCATAGGTAATCTTGCGAGTCTCCCAAACACCATATAGTGCGGGGTCATCCCTGTTGTGCTGCGGGTGGTGTTATTATAGGCCTTGATAAGGGCTGGCAGTTGGTTGGGCCACTGTGCCTGGTTGCTCTCTTCCAGGTAACCTAACAGCCTCAACAGAGTCTGATTGAATCTCTCGCAGGTCCTGTTCCCCTAAGGTGTTGTGGGGCTCCTTTGGCACCCATAGAGCTCATTAATGATGATATGCTGTTGTGGGGCTCCTTTGGCACCCATAGAGCTCATTAATGATGACTCAAAAGCAGCCCCATAGTCTGTCAAAATATGTTCTGGGCAGACAAATGTCTGGATAAGACTGTTGTACAGGGCTTGGGCCATTGCATTTGCAGACTGGTCCCTGGTAAGTACCGTAAGAACATACTTGGAAAACAAGTCAGTCATCACAAGGATATAGGGGTACCGGTCATCTGGGCTTCCCAGAAAGAGGTAATCCAC
The DNA here is from genome assembly GCF_023349555.1 of Cebidichthys violaceus. Lineage (NCBI taxonomy): Eukaryota > Metazoa > Chordata > Actinopteri > Perciformes > Stichaeidae > Cebidichthys > Cebidichthys violaceus. The sequence goes on along the minus strand of NW_027176307.1, from coordinate 6,188,885 downwards.
CTCAAAAACTTAATATGGTTATGACTTTTAAACCCTGAGCCTATTTTTAGGCCTCCGTTCGAAAATAGCATACCCATACTAGAATGAGTGTAGCGTTACAACTGTAAGGGCTATTTTAATACCTTTGGTATTAACGCCGCCTTTGTGGGAAAGTGGTGGCGTTTATTTTAATACCTTTGGTATTTAATACCTTTGGTATTAAAATAACCCTAACACTTTTGAGATGTGTAAATATCAGTATATATGTTACTGGTCTTTTAAGCCCGAGGGTCCCCCAATTGGGGGACGTAGTACATAAAAACTTAGAGAGTTTTGTGTTAAAAGTAACCCACGAAGAACGAATATAATGATGTTATAGTTCTGCAGAAACCTCAGCGTCCTGGGAACAACATGAACTAGGTCACTTCTACATGAGACAAACACATCTCCCATCAGCCAAGCAAACAAATAACAAAATATCATAAATCATAACTCGATATGACTGGAAAAGACCGGAGAAAACAGCTGCTACTGTCCGTTGAAAAAGCATGTCCGCTTGACGGAGATTACGGACATATCTTCCATTTCTCTCTCCGGTAAACCATCGCAGAGATATTCAGCTTCGAACACAAAAAAGTCACACAGCTTTCATCAATATTGTACTCACTTTTGGTCGAATCTCAGCGAAAAAATGAAATATCTCTGTACTTCCACTGCTTGTTATGTCCAGCTGCATGTGCTCCGTGTGAATCCGTTCGATTCGTGTCTCTCTGACACTCCTCGGCTTCTTGGGAGGGTTGGAAGCTCAGCAAAATAGATTTCAGATCTGCCATCAGATGGGACGTTTATCATTCCCATTGGCTAATAGTGCTGTCAATCATCTAGCTTTCAATTCCAGGCAATTTTATTGGCGTCTACGGTTCGAAGGAGGTCTCAATGGTGAAAATCGGAGAAAGGGGGGCTGAGATACAGCCCTAAACAGAGAGAGTGGGCTGAATCTGAAGCAGTATGTGACCATAAAATGACCATAAAAAGGGCTTAGAAAGAGCTTAAAACACTCAAAAAAGCCTAATCTTCTGTCTTTTGATTCATTGAACATCAGGAGTGATAAACAGAAGTGATATAGAGTGTTTTTTAATTTAAAAAATATTTTTTTATTCAAATATTGGAATATTTCATCAGTTTTGCAATTTTATATGCTCTATATTTTATGAATGTTTCACTGTATCTATGTATAAATGTGTATAGAGAGCCTTTATCAGTTGTTATAAGAGCTGGAAATATTTTAAATCTTGGATTTCCATAATTTCCAAAAAAAAATATCCTGAAATTGCTGTTTTTCCCCAGCGACCTTTAGAATTTTCCAAGTTGTGCTGTGTTCTATCTTAATCTTATGTTAACCTGTAACATATATACTGATATTTCCATGACTTTTCACATTTCAAATATATATAATTTTTTTTTTCTTTTTTTTTTTTTAAATTTACACTCACTTAGGTATTTCTTATCTTTTTTCGAGCTGAGGCCTGAAAATAGGCCTCATTTTTAAAAGGTTAAGAGTACATTAAGATGGCACACAGCACAAATTGAAAATTCTAATTTTTGCCTAAAAAAAAGCAATTTCAGGATATTTTTTTTTAGAAATCATGTAGCTCCAAGCTTTCAAGCTCCCCTAGATCATATAACTATATGTTGAGGGTCTCTATACATATTTTTACTTTGATAAAGTGAAGCATTCATAAGCTAGAGAGGATCCAGTACAGAGATTTCAGGCGAGGATTCCAAAATGTACACATTTACACATGTTGCACAATGTGTGTTATTTGAACTTTATCATGTACCAAACTATATATTTCACTTGTATATATCACTAATGGTGTTCAGTACATCTAAATAGAGCAGTTTGGGCTTTATTTGAAGGCCAGGATCCTTTCTAAGCCCTTTGTAAGTCTCTGTGTTCATTCGACTTTTTTTCAGATCCAGCCCTTTCTCTCTGTTCAGGGCTGTAACTCAGCCCATCTGTCTCCGATTTCCGCCGTTGAGCCCGCCTTCTCGAACCATAGAAGCCAATAGAATTAGAGGGAATTGAAAGTTAGATGATTGACAGCACTATTAGCCAATCAGAATCAAAAATGTCTCATCTGATGTCAGATCTGAAATCCGATTTGCTGAGACTTAGATGCCTCCCCTCAAGCCTACAAGTGTCGGAGAGAGACGAGTCGACCGGATTCACACAGAGCACATACGGCTGAACAAACAAAGACGTGAAAATACGGAAATATTTAATTGTTTCGCTGAGATTTGACAAAAAGAGTACAATATTTGATAAAGCTGTGTGACTTTTTTGTGCTGGATGCTGAATAACTCGGCGATGGTTTACCGGGGAGAGAAATGGAAGATATCTCCGTAATCTGCATGAAGCGGACATGCTTTTTTGTAGCTAACGGTCAGTAGCAGATGTTTTCTCTGGTCAGGTCCAGTCATATTGAGTTATGATTTATGATATTGTGTTATTTGTTTACTTGGCTGATGGGAGTTGTGTTTGTTTCATGTAGAAGTGGCTTGGTTCATGTTGTTCCCCAGTTTCTGAGGTTTTTCCAGAATTATAACATCATTATATTTGTTCTTCGTGGGTTCTTTGGTAGTCACTTTGTACATTTACATCCAATGGGGGACCTTAGCCAGATACACCCGAGGGTCCCCCATTTGGACGCAGAGTACATCAAAACTTAGAGAGTTTTGTGTTAAAAGTAACTGGCAGAGAACCCACGAAGAACGAATATAGTGATGTTATAGTTCTGCAGAAACCTCAGCGTCCTGGGAACAACATGAACTAGGTCACTTCTACATGAGACAAACACATCTCCCATCAGCCAAGCAAACAAATAACAAAATATCATAAATCATACTCGATATGACTGGGACAGACCGGAGAAAAAGGCTGCTACACTCCGTTAGCAACGTGCTACCTACAAACATGCAGCATGAAAAAGCACGAGCGCCTGACGGAGATTACGGACATAGTTTCCATTTCTCTCCCCGGTAAACCATCGCAGAGATATTCAGCTTCGAACACAAAAAGTCACACAGCTTTCATCGAATATTGTACTTACTTTTGGTCGAATCTCAGCGAAAAAATGGAATATCTCAGTACTTCCACTTCATGTTTGTCCAGCTGCTGGTGCTCCGTGTGAATCCGTTCGATTCGTGTCTCTCCGACACTCCTCGGATTCTTGGGAGGGTTGGAAGCTCAGCAAATCAGATTTCAGAGCTGGACCTTTTTGAGCTTTATTGGCTAATAGTGCTGTCAATCATCTAGCTTTCAATTCCAGGCAATTCTATTGGCTCCTACGGTTCGAAGGATGTCTCAATGGTGAAAATCGGAGAAGGGGGGGCTGAGATACAGCCCTGAACAGAGAGTCTGAAGCAGGATTTGACCTTAAACTAAATAACTAAAAAGGGCATAGAAAGAGCTTAAAACACTCAAAAAAGGTCCAATCTTCGGTCTATTGATTCAATGAACATCATGAGTGATACATAGAAGTGATATAGAGTGTTTTTGAATTTTAAAAATACTTTTTTATTCAAATATTGGAGTATTTGATCAGTTTTCTAATTTCAAATGCTCTATATTTCATAAATGTTTCACTGTATCTATGTATAGCTGTGTATATAGAGCCTATATCAGTTGTTCTAAGAGCCCAGCATATTAAAAGTCTTGGATACCCATACTTTCCAAAAAACAATACCCTAAAAGTGCTGTTTTTCAAGATCGAGCTTTTGAGTTTTCCAAGTTCTGCTGTGTTCCATCCTTATCTTATGTGAACCAGTAACATGTATTCTGATAGTTCCATGATTTTTCTCATCTCAAAAATATATAAAAAAAAATTATTTTTTTTTTTATTTTTTTTATTTATTTTTTTTTTTTTTATACAATTAATTAGGTATTTCTTATCTTTATTCGAGCTGAGGCCTGCAAATAGGCCTCGTTTTTAAAAATGGGTACTAAGGAGCTCTCATCTCAGGTCCAGCCTTAGCACACACGTGCTGCAGGCATGTTTCAGTTCACTCTTATATCCGGAGTCATCCTGGGCCACTGCCGTAGAGCTGACAAAACTCTGTCACTGCTTGGGTGGCCCATCTCATCGTGGTATGTCTTCCACACACCCTCGGCTTCCTGCTTTGGGACAACCACCTGGAAAGACTCCTGTCCTGTACCCACCTCTTCACACACTCTCTCCAGTACACCATTTTGTAGTATGATTTTGTCCCATTCTTGAAGCAGTTGTTTCATGTAGAGTGATGAGGAATCATATACCTCAGGCCAGGGCAATTGCTGCTACCTCCACTGTCTTATCTGGGAGAGAACTAGATCCTTGGTCTGGTGTTCTTCCCACACTTTATCTCTTTGAACCTTGATCTGGGCAACATGCACTGGCACCATTTCCCTCCCCTGGTCGAGCAACCTGGACAAAGCATCAGCATTTCTATCTTCTGTACCTGGACGGTATTTGATGGTATAATTGAAGTTCGTTAGTTGGGCCGCCCATCGTTGTTACACTGTTTCAATTTGGGCCGTCTCAAGATGCATTGTTGTCTTTAAAAACGGTAAATTCTGCCCCATAGAGATAGTCTTTTAACTTTTCTGTGACGGCCCATTTCAGAGCCAACAGATCCAGTTTAAAGGAGCTTTAATTCTGGTCATTGCGCTCTGCCGGGTAGAGGCTGCAGCTGGCATAGGCGATTACTCGCACTTTTCCTTCTTGTACCTGTGCCAGCACTACTCCTAGGCCCTCAAAACTGGCATCCATGTACAGTCTGAAAAGGTGAGAGAAGTCAGCACATGCCAGGACAGGGGCATTCAACAGCGCTTTCAAATGGTCAAAAGCTTGCTGGCACTCCGGGGTCCAGCTAATTGTAGCTGTCTTTTTGCATGTGTGGTACCATGTGTCAGGGCATACAATGGCGTTGCGATCTTGGAAAAACGGTATGAAACGGCGATAATAACCAGCAAAGCCAAGGAAAGATTTGACCTGATTCACTGCCATCTTAAACGGATCCGTAGCCACCCCTTTTTCACTGATAACATGGCCCAATAAGTCACCTCTCGCTGGAACAGGGGGCATTTTTTGGGCTGTAGCTTCAATCCATGCTGCTGTAGCCGCTGGAACCTCTACATGACTGTCAAAATTAAGGGAAAACATAACAACATCTTCAAAATATCAAAATATATTAATTTGATATATTATATATTAAATATGTTATTCCATAAACATAAATAAATACATCATTAAATACATAGATAGGCTATATCCATCATTAAAAATCATCAATAATTCACAAAATATCCGTTCAGTATCTTTAACACTTACTAGTCCGTCAATAAATAACAGGGTTCCTACACAGTACGGGACAATGTGGAAATCCACACCTGTTCAACCAGAGTACGTCCGGTCACAAAGAGTTCACATTACGGTCATTTAGCAGACGCTTTTATCCAAAGCGACTTACAATTCTACACATCGTAGACACAGCTACGGGAGCAATTTTTTTGAGGGTTAAGTGTCTTGCTCAAGGACACATTGACATGAGACTAGAAGAGCAGGAACTGGGGATCGAACCTCCGGCCCTCTAATTGAAAGGCGGCCCTGCTCTCCACTTAGCCACGGTCACCCCATCAGTTCATCTGTGAATACCAGTATGTGTAATTTTACAACAAAGTGGAAATATATACTATTAAGTTGTATTGAAACTGCTCATAAGCTGCTATAATATAACGTACAATGTTATCAATCCTAACATGTATATACAGGAGATATAAAATATCTCCACAAGACCCATCTGTTAAACTCCTGTCGCAGATGACACAACGGTCATCGGCCTCATCAGGGACGGTGATGAGTCTGCGTACAACAGGTTGAACAGCTGGTCCTCTGGTGTGGTCAGAACAACCTGGAGATAAACAAGCTCAAAACTATGGAGATGACAGTGGACTTCAGGAGGAGCCCCCCTACACTGCCCCCCCTCACCATACTCAACAGCACTGTGTTTGCTGTCGAGACCTTCAGGTTTTTGGGATCCACAATCTCCCAGGACCTAAAGTGGGCCTCCAACATCAACACCATCAGGAAAAGGCCCAGCAGAGGATGTACTTCCTGTGCCAGCTCAGAAAGTTCAACCTGCCTCAGGAGCTGCTCATTCTGTTCTACTCCACCAACATCTAGTCTGTTCTCTGCTACTCTATCTCTGTGTGGGTTGGATCGGCCACTAAACAGGATAGAAACAGACTACAACAGACTGTCAGGTCTGCAGAGAGAATCATTGGTGCCAGCCTGCCCTCCATCCTAGACTTGTACACCTACAGAGTCAGGAAATGGGCAGAAAAGATCACTGCAGACCCATCACACCCTGGACACAAGCTGTTCCAACTCATCCCCTCTGGTGGGCGCTACAGAGCACTGTACGCCAAAACCACCAGACACAGGAACAGCTTCTTTCCACTGGCTGTCCCTCTGATGAAACTCAATCAGACACTATTACCTCCATTTGCACTGCAGCATTCTGTACTAATACCTCAATTCCGTTGTCATTGTTGTTGTTCTTTATGTTCATATATATATACTTTTGGATATATGTTTATATTTATATTGTACATAGTAGTTAAATGTTTATGCTTACCTCTGTTCTATTTTATTAGTTTAATAAAGCTTATTCTGTGCCTCTGAACATCACTTACTCGTCATATGGTCATATGGACACAAATGAGTAGATAGTTCAGTTAAAAAACACAGTGAATTTATTGAAATAATTGTCCGTGAATGGTGTATTGTTATCCATTAAGAGTTCAGGTAGGTTCGGGGCTGAGATTCCAGGGATTCCTTTATACAGCAAATGTTAGGGTGAGGTAGAATTCTTGTTAGCAGAGGGACTGAGGCAAACAGGGATTTCCATTGAGTTATATGGCTGGGTCAAACGGAGGATAAACAGGGGGCTGGTATCCGGAGAAATGGACACGAAGAAAAACAGAGTAAAAACTAGGACAAGAAACACAATGTACAATTCCATTACATTACATTACATTACAGTCATTTAGCAGACGCTTTTATCCAAAGCGACTTACAATAAGTGCATTCCCAAAGAAGTAGTAAAGTTGGCCTTTGCAAAATACCACGAAAGATAAACAGACAGTTGGGGGATGAGTGGAAGACTGAACCAGGTATCTACAGCAGATTGAGTGTAGATGGCTTGATTGCAGATGAGCAACAGATGTGCTCAGAGACTTTGCCCTGCTTTTCCCGTGTGTGTCACAGTCCCAGCACTGAATGTGAGTAGAGTGTGCTACGCAAAGACAGACACAGGCTTGTTTATTTCATAGATTAAATGGTGGTCAAGATACATACATAGAACATACAAGTTGAAACAAAAGAACATTCATTACGTTAGAGAGAGAGAGAGAGAGAGAGAGAGAGAGAGAGAGACAGAGAGAGAGAGAGAGAGAGAGAGAGAGAGCGCAAGCGATGGTAGCAAAGTAGAAAGCCTGTGGTCCTTGGTGCATGGCCTTACCCAGACGCGTATGCTTGCAACTCTTATTAATCTTCCCATAGTGCCTAGACAAAACAAAAAACTAAATGTATCACTTTGTGCAGCGTTGTCCAGTCCTGAAAGAGCCATTGTGTAGTTGTTTAGGACTATATACTATGGTGCATATGGATATCAGTGATCAGGGCCTCACACATCAAATACGGCAGGGTGTCGCACCAATTTGGCAAGGGCTAATACCAGATTTGATGCTAATATTTAAATATTTAAATAATAAATTAAATATTTAAATATATCCACAAGACTACTCCCAAATCTACCACCCTGAGGAATCACCAAGGTGCATGTCATGAAAAAGACCAAAAATAAAGCTCTTCATTAAAGTTCAAAGTGAATTCTGGCACAGTTCGATATTCCCTTTGCAAAATGTCACCTTGCTCATCTGAATATAAAGTGTTTGATATGAAGTGTTTGCCTGCATTGGTTGAAATCAATGAGGTATTAAATCAGACAGAGTCAGGAAGTGAAGGTGATACAGCTCTGTGAACGTTCTCCCAGGAGTTTTCAGAGGGATACATAGGAAAGAACAATTAAAACCAGGGAATCATTTCAATGTAAAAGAGGTCACAGGCAGTGACCGTGAAACTGATCCATCCTTCTTTCCATTCTGATAAAAGCCACCCAAAGCAGATGTGAAAGACTGAGGACTTTAAAAAGCGATTTCCACATCCTCAAAAATAGCACTTGATTCTGTGATCTTTATTTTCAAAAGGCAATCACTACATTTAATGTAATAATTGCTTAAGAAATACTGTGAGAAACAGAGCATGTGCTGCTTGTGCATCTTAACAAAAGCACTTAAAAAAAGAAAATGCCATGGTAAGAATCATCCTCTGAAGCATGTGGTGGTATACAATCAATACCATATACATTGTAATATAGTTTTGCAATAAAGCATGCCTTTTTTGTTCCATTTCTTGGTTTTCTTTTTAAGCTTTGACATTTTGTGGTCATTAGAACCACTTTCAAACACATGTAGTCCTTGCTTATGCTGCATTCACACTGGCTACTGCTTCACGTAGTAATGTGAACAGTACGATCCGACACAATGGACCTCATGCAAGAACCACTCGTACACAGAATTTATTCACAAGTGGCTTAAAGACTTAACTTGCTGCAATCACCAGTTTCTCTTATTATAAAGTCTCTTCGGTAGGAACACAAGTGGTTTTGTAGGGGTCATGTGCATATAATCTGCTGTTAGCCAAACCTACATTTTTCACTAATGGATTGTTTCTCCCTCTCCATGGCTTAAGCAGGTTCGTTAATTGCACTGCTGATGGTTCTCGGAACTTATGAAGTACTTATTTTTATTTTTTGCTGCCATTTTTATGACTGAAAACTTCCAAAGATATAGAGCAGGACGGGTAGCCTTATGTGGGATTAGTAGGGCGTTTAATGTGCTAATTTACAATTCTCAAGAGCGCATGCTCATTTACACACAGGTGGCATTCATCATGTTTACGCTGCTCATTTACACAGTTACTGAAGTAACTTGTACTAGCTTGTTGCATGTTGCATGAGGCCCATTGTGTGCATACACAGAGTATGTTAACATGAGACTGGGAAGTGTACTTGAAAATGACATTGTGAGTATCATAACACTGTAATACTATCAATGGCACAGTTGACATTCTTATGCATGTGATCTCAATTACCTCAATAATCAGTTCAAGTACGAAAATGTATAGTACTTTGTATGAATATCAGAAGTGCCTTAAGATGCAGTACCGCCAATGACCACTAGAATAGTCTTCAACTGTGTAGAATTCCATTCCAAAAGTTTTTTGCAGGAATAAAGTTTTTTCACGTAAAGTTTGGTTCTTAAGATACGATTTTTCTTATTCTTTACCAACACATTCTCTTTTCCAACTTGTCAATACAGATGGCTTGGTCAGTGGCCCAACACTTCAAACTATGCCACTCTAGGTATCCCTCTAGCATTAGTTTTGGATGTGTCATGGAGGGTGTGTAAGTTGCTGGTCGTTAAATGCATAGCGTGTTTTCAAAATAAACACCTTTGTTCACAGGAAACATTTCACACTTCACGACTTTAAATTTGTCAGATCGCTGTGCGGTTCTACTACACAATTTGCTGTCTTGTAATCGGGAATCTTGAACATTTTGTCGTTTTCAAACTACATGACTGATAGCGTAGCTTAGTCACGTTTGTTGGTACGTAGTTTAAGTACTCCATGCTACATGAGCAGCAGCTCAGCTGGGTGAAAGCCATGTGTTTGTTATCCATCCACCCTGACCTCCTCCCTACACAGACTTTGTCGCTCTGTATAATACAGTTGCTCTGAGCGTCTAATTATGGGCTTACATTAAAGTTAGTTGAAAGCCTGGTGTTTTTCATACAGATGCTATGCCTCGGTGCATTGGTAACAGACGTTGTCGCTTGCTTGTCTTAACTGAGCTCCATCCAGGCTCCTGGAGTTTTGTTTTTTTCAAATTTGGATTATGCAGGTTGAAGATGAGGGGTAAATCCAAATTTGAGCTTCAAAATATCCCTTCAGGAATTTACCGGTGATCCAAACTTGTTCTATGACAGTCTGTGGATACAAATGCGTCAAGTACACCCTAAAGTACACAATACTCTCTCACAGTAACAACAGTGCAGTCTATAATCTTAACTCATTTCATTACTTCATTGGTGTTCCATGTACAGTATGGATAGTCCTATGGCTTGTCTTCCATTCCGTTCTCATTCATTTTCATGGAGCGCAGGTGCAGTAATTGTCCCCTCTCAAAGTGTGAATGCAGCACTTGTTAGACAATATCATCAACAAATATTAGGACAAGCCCTGAGATAGTGTTCAAAGAGGTCATGATATAGGTAGCATTTTTGGACGTTGTACTAACAACAACTTAGATTATGGACCATGCACAACATGTGTCATGTTCTGAATAGTTTTCATTCGCATTTAAATAGGACACATGAAAAATAACATGACAACAAACGCACAGTGGATGTGTTACATTTAAATCAAGCTTTTCTTGTTACTGTTCTACTCTTCGACTGCAGGGTGATTTTTTTTTGTTTTTTGTGTCGTACTTTACGTTCTGATTTCAGCTATATATGGAGTCAGAGCACCGACTTGGAGGTCAGACATCAGTTTAAATGATAGAAATAGAATAGAAGTAGAATGGATATTGATCAGTTTTCTGTGGTCATTTGACTGAATCAGAGAATCGGAAGTTCGATTCCCGGCTCCACTGGTGGCATGTCGATGTGTCCTTGAGCAAGACACTTAACCCCAAAATTGCTCCCGCAACTGTGCTTACGGTGTGTTAATGAATTAGTCTGATAGGCACTTAGCCCCTGCCATCAGTGTGTGAGTGGGTGAATGATAACAAGTAGTGTGAAAGCGCTTTGAGTGGTCGGAAAGATTAGAAAAGCGCTATACAAGTACAGTCCATTTACCATTTACTAGTACAAATTTACTAGTACAAATGTCAATGGTGATTGTTGTTAGTTGTTATGGTGACAACATATCAGTTGGTCTGTAATGTTGTCGCAGCTCACCTGAAAGAGAGCGTACGCAGCCCTGGGGAGACAGATGGCTGGCTAGTCAGCTAGGTAGCTTGTCCTGTTCCAGAGCAGCGTGAAGTAAGGCAAAGGGATCCTTAAGCTTGCTGTGCGACTTATTTTCTGTAACCAGTAACATAGCAGAATTAGCCAGTTAATTAACTAAGCTGTCCGCTAGTTAACTGACTATCTAATTTAATCATACTAAAATGCTACACCGGTTACAGGAATTAAGCCGAACAAAGTTGTCATCTCATCTGGCGATAGCAATGTGCTTTCCTACGCTTCGACAAGAGTTTGTGGATGCAGTATTAAGTTGATGAATTTGAATGATATCCTCTGGTTCTCTGTGCTTCAAGTAATGTTACTATTGCACTGCTCATTTTAGTCGTTTCAGCAAAACCTCACATCAGTGAGTCTGTGACTTGCAACGGTACACATAAAAATGGCCAGCACTCTGGCCATCCTGCTACATTGATTTGAATGGGAATGTCCATTCTACTCCTATTTTATTTCTGTGGTTGAAATACTTCCAATCATCTCATTAGTGTCTATTAAAATAATAAAAACACTTTATATTAGGTAGTTGAATTTTTGTCACATTCAGCATTGTTATTTCTACATTGCATTCCAAGTCTTTATGCTTAAACATGAAGATTATATTTTGAAAATGGTCTGCATTTCTAATTTCAGAATTTTGCATCGTCTGCTTCTATTATAGGCCCAAATCTCACACCAGTGAGAATCTTTCCTGGCTGACAGCTTGTACGTTGAACACATCTTGGATGTGACTAACAGCCTTAGCTAACAGTTTTGGCCATCATTTTTATCAGTGATGATAATTTTGTACACACTAACTTAACTGCTGAAACATGAGACGACGACAACATCACTAAAAATTAAGTAAAGTAAGACACAAAACGTGTTGTCCTAGATCTCAACAAGGGTGAAGTCTTCAGCAGGTGAGCTTTGTTACTTATATAAATAGCATGTCACCATCTGGAAGGGACAACCTCTGCATTAAGTTAGGCTCCTATTTGCTTCCTTACTAGTTCAAATTTCCGAAAAGCTATTCAACAGTATTTCTCTCTCTGTATTTTCAGTACTACCTCATTAACAAGTGGTGTGTTTGTACAGAGAGGATAACCAGTGGCTCCATGTTGGATGTGCAGTAAAACACAAAATACACTCCAGACGCAAAGCAATAAGGTATGAGCACCAAAAACAGTCAGTAGGACAGTGCACACACAAGTTTTCAAAAGTGCTATCGACAAGTAGATCTGCGTTTCTACCAACACCTTGATTACCTAGTTGGTTAACACTGACACGGTCTTGTGACAAATCAGCAATCTGTTTGGAAATCTTAGTAACTGAGTGTGAGAAAACCAGATCATCCACCAGCCTATTACATTATTATGTGTGTTATGGGATATACTCCAAATTGGATGTGAACACAGAAAAACGGACAAGCACGCAGTTTGATACCACATTGTTTGTCTGCATAGACGGGTTCAGACAGCATGTACAGTTAAATTGTGGGCTGCACGTGGACCTTTATGGCTATGTGAGAACAAAAGGTAAATTTTATACTTTAATACAGACGGTGTTTTCTTTGTGTGTTATCTGCATGCAATGTGCACATGATGCAGAAGGGACCCAAAACTTTGACCAGCGCTTGTGAGCCACGTGCAGTTATATTAATTGTTGCTGGTTTACATGTACACTCAAACATGAGGGAGACGGAATTCAGTGAGCACAACTCCTCCAATAAGGTTTAGAGTCGGGAACATTGTATATTAAGCAAATAAATACTGAGGAAAAAAAGTGCGTTCCCCCGTCACTCATGGAGATTAGGCCTCCGGCTCTCAACAAGTACGTTAGTTGAGTACAATGTTATCATAACAGAGAAATAATGGCCAAATTTGCAAAACTAAGACACATGTGGTTATGCTTTAAACACCTATTAGCTGACAACTATTTTTAAAATATGACCATCATTACAGCATAGCTCAATAGAAACTCTACTAATTCTTGCATTCATACAACACAAAGTGTGTCCATCACATCCACAGGGCACTGTTAATATGTAGACATTACAGTATAAGCAGGGACACATGTTGTTCCTGCTTGAGCACACACAGGAATAAGAGAGACCTAAGGCACTAATTGTGGTATTTAAAACAAACTTTTGTAAGAGTACACATTGTCTATGGGTCCTTTTGAATATGCAGCTCTGTTTCAAGTGTTTTCGCACTCTCATTCTCCTTGGTCTGCTCCGGAATGAAACCATTATGTGGTTTGCAAGCATCAACAAACAGTGGAAAATAAGACAAGCTAGTGTTGCACTCCTTATCTTCATTTGCATCCTCTACTTCATCCTTCCTTTTCCCTTCATCTGTAGTTGGTGTGCTGCAGTCAAAAGTAGGCATACTGCAGCCGTAGGCCTCACTGTGAGGCCGGCGAGCCTCATCTGGGATGTTCTTCTTCAGGTCCCGATTCCGGTTGCGCTTGGCCAGCTTGGTGACGGAGCCCAAGCGATTGAAAATGTTGTCCTCAGACGTGGTCTGGTGGTTTGAGCTCTGGTCGCACTGCTCAGCCCCTCGCAACCGAAGGTTGTTCAGCTTGGAGTCGATGCTCTCCTGGGACGAAGTCTTGTAGCTGTTGGTGTCCAGGCTGTTGAAGATGGCGCGGCGCTCTGGTGAAAGCATATCCAGGGACACAGCACGCTGGTCCAAGCCCAGCTGCCGTCTTTCCATGCTCCGGATGGTGGCGGCTCGCTGCAGCTTGTCGTGGACCTCGACACTCATACGTCGACGTGTCTCCCGGAACTCTGCTCGCACGTTTGCTTTCCATTCTGCTGCATGAGCCTTGATCTCACCAACCTTGATCAAAGTCAGACAGTACAAACCAGTACATCACTTATCTGTGTATTTAGACTTTGTTCAAAAGCATAATGAAAATGTCCGTTTCAAAATAAATAGACATTCGAATCCATGACATTTGAAAAAAGTATAAACACATTTAAATTTGATAAATAGTGACAAAACTTAATCCCATTCAATTCTGTCACACATTATATCGATGGTCCCCATCCTGACAGTGCCCTCCAAGGAATCTTGCATTGGATTGCGCCAATGATTACCAGGATAGGAGAGGAACCATATTTCTGCATTTTTATTTTTTATCTTGCTGGTTAGTTAATAATTTTACTTTCTCAGGCCTCTTTATAAATAATTGTAATGAATCAATCTGAGACTGTTTATAGCTCCTACTGTATGCAACAAGGGGCAGTAAACACATTGCTTTGTTTTAAAAGGTCACAAGATGAAAAAGTTGTGATCCACTGCATTATATAACAATGCAAAGCGAATTAACTCCCCTTTAAAAACATAAACTAATACAATTATATTATACAACTAATAAGTTCAAGTCTATTTATAATTTATTCAAAATGGTGGCTGCCTGAATGGTAAAGTGCAGCACATAAAACATTAGCATATACAGTAATTTAGGCTGTCACTTTTTATTTTAAATTCAAGCTTTAGATCAAACAAGGGAATGTAAATAAAAATGCAATATTGAAATGGTAATGTGTTAGAATTCAAATTTACAGTCTAAAAGTGCATTAGAATAAGTTTGCTTTGCAGTCCACTAAAGGACGTTCTTAAAATTCACATTCAGTTTGACCTATTGCATGCCCAACTACCTATTCATCAATAAACTAAGCAAAACAAATTAAAATGGAGGAAACCCTTGCTATTTAAAAGACTTCCACATAAACAGTCTCACACTTGAGCCGGAGTGCTACTCGTCTGTGCGAGTCCGGGCATGTGTTTGGGAAGTACTGAGCATAAGACTGGATGGATGAGATTTGTACTGTACTGCACGAGTTGTGTTGGCATTTCTAAACAGATGTTTCTATATAGTTTTGCTGGTGTTAAACACAGCCCCCATTTAATCAATTAATGATGTTCAATTGATCCCTGTTTTTATATTCTTTGCTCACCGTGGAGATATGCATGATCTGCACAAATTCAAGGTAACACTGGGTAGGTAATTGATATTCAAATGTGTGGGTAAAGTATTCCTTTAATCTTAAAAAGCATTCCCAGAATATTCCATCAACCAAGATTTGATCAGAACTGTGATGGGAATAGGATAGGATAGAATGTCATAGTCTGACATTAACAGGCTAAAAGTTCAATCAATTCATAAACAAAAAAATTAATACATTATATATAGTAAAGATGATTATTGTTTGTAACCGTATTAAGAAAGGGATAAATCAAAAATTCCAAAGCTCTTTTAACCTTGGTCAACAATTCAACATGAGTATAACCTACATCATATGAGCTTTGACCATTCCTAATGAGAGCATACCTCTTCTTTTGTCTTTTTGGACAGCACCCTCAGCCAGTCACCAATCATGTTCAGTACTGCAGCAAAGTAGGCCAGACCACCCAGGATCCAGAACCAGACCAGTGGTCTGTACCACTTCCGGTACTGAATCCTTCTGTCTCCCCCTAGATAGAAAACAACACACGAATGACTGAAATAATGTACATCCCTTTTCTGCTGCCAGCATGCATACCCACCTGAACAATGAATGAAGCTGACTTCTGTAGTCACAGTCAGTAATCATCTTTAAAGGGGAATACACAGTCAACCAACTAGCTATTAATCCATTAATTAATTCTGCATTAATAAAGCAATACTCATAGCCCTCTCTCTTCATTGAGATAATTGACATCATTTATTAAATTGTTAACTGCATTATATGAATATTATATTCTGTTCTTTAATCTAGATATGGGACAATATACCATGGTTCACATTGTCTGTAATGTGATTTAAGCTAGGGTAGGCAGTATACTTTTGGCAACATTGGGCAAAAAATTCCATAAAGACCTTTAAAATTCCATAACAACTCAAGTGGTGTATATATTTAAATAGGGCAAAACTCACCACCAACTTTTCAGAGACCAATGGAGGTTGTTTTGAGAGGACTCCACTGATAAACATTTTTTCTTCTTGTTGACATAATTTGTATGGGACAGAACGTGTATTCAAAACCTGATATTTGTCTTGTTAATCTGCAGTTTATGGGGCATATTGTTTTACGTGATGGACCAGTAATGTACAGTAGGTGAGTTGCCTGTCCCAAGATTACCCACTGAGGTACGGGGATGGTGCTCTTATTACAGATATCAAACACAAAAAATGTCCCATTTGAATGAACTGAAAATTGTTCAACTGCATTTCAGACATTAACAGATGCACCCACCTCCCCTACAATAATGGTATTTCCCAACTTTCATCAGCCAATTTTCAGTAGAGATGTATCTAACTACTAGCTCTGGGCCTTTGTCTGGTCTTTAAGACACTTCAGACACTATTCAGCTGTAATTGTCCATTTGCAACCATCAGTGATCACCATCCACTCCTCAGTCTACAGAAATTGAATGTCACACATGACCCCACAGGACGATAAGGTTGTTGGGCTTTGGATTTGTATCAATAGACAGTAGGATGAAAAGAAACACACTGATGCTAAGTCATGGAATCCTCTCTCACAACAGGACCAACTGTTTCCCGGACGAAACAGTGCCTCCCTCCCAGGAAAATCCCTCCTGTCAAATCTTTATATATATATATATATATATATATATATATATATATATATATATATATATATATATATATATATATATATATATATACATACATCACAATCTGCCAGTGCAGCCTTCTACTATCACCAGCACAACAGTTCACGTTTACTGAAAAATACACTGCTGTTGCTCAGACAATTGTTGCAAGACACACTTTCTAATCAAGGAAATTACATTTACAACTTTAGGACCCTTTTTTCACAAAAGAGTACAAATGGATAGCGTAACTCTTGTGAAATCTTGTCTCGTATTTAGTTTCTAAATTTGGGATTGTCCATTGTTTACACTGCAGAAACCATGGTTTGGATGGATAATAAAACTACTGAACTGCAATCATTGTCAATGTCTCTTTAATTTGAGAACCTCGGGCAGTTAGCTAAGTTTTCAGAACCAAAGAACAGCTTTAATACAGTCCTTCGAGCCAGAGCGCTAACTCACTGTGTTCCAGAGCAGTCAAAATGCCAAATGAAAATAATCAAAATGAACAGTATGAGAACAATGCAATTTAATTTACACATTACAAGACCTATCTGAGGAGAGAAAGGAAAATCCATCTCTAGACTTCACATGGATAAATAGTTTTTTGAATCACTGAAACTTAAATGCAAGCAGAATGGAGGAGTTTGAGAAAAGTAGCATGAAAAGGCGAGGCAAGAACTGTTGGAACATAATAGACCATTGCTGGGGAGTCAAGATGAGCAGTCAATTACCCTGCAGTGCCTAAACTTCATCCTCCAATAAGATGCACGCAAAGCTTTTTCTGTTATTCAGTCTTCTGCCTTCATTCAGAGAACACTGGGTCATGAACCATTAAAGTTGAATAATAAACTGAAAGGGGCTGGTTTGCAACCAACAGGGGATGCTCCATTGCACTAATTTGAGGAAGGCATGAATCAACCTGGCAACAAGTCGGATTCTAATCAGTTCATCTTTCTTTATGGAAGAAACTCAAAGCATAATGTGAATGCGGAAGTTACACATGACAATAAGAGGCCTCATACACAGCTTGTGGGAACATCCACACCTTACCTGAAACCTGATTACACATCAGGACCTGTGGTCAGGCTTAAAATCAGACCGAGAGATATTCAGCAACACTGAATGAGCATATCACTTAAGCAGAAGAGAACTTCACTACTTACAGGCTCTATAACCTTGTTAGTACCGTAAAGGTGCTTGTGCTCAGCCACTTTCACAACAGGTAGCTCAGATACCAATACCCCAACCTTCAAAATGGTTTATTGTACTGCCACCACTTCATCTAGCAAAATTGGGGACTCGCAAGGGTTTCAGAGCTTTTTCCTGCAGATTCACCTCCTGCTGAATATGCTGGTATCGCTAGAAGGACCTACTGGTTATGAGCTGAACTGTTCTCGTGCTGGTGGCTTACTGAGGATGCTGCCTCAATACTTGTTTCTTTGAGTTTCATTGAGTTCTTACACCTACAAAGCAAACTCACTGTAGCTACATTGAACCCAAACAATATAAGGGATTTGGCTGGATGGGAAGCCTTTCAAACTGACTTGTTCAATGATATCAGCAGGAGCAGCCAGCAACAGGTCACACAAAACCAGGCAGTTGTTTATCATGGCTCTAATCCAGATGTTCCTTTTATCGAGTTCCACCAGTCCCCTCAGAAAACAAATCCGCATTCAAAAGGTCCAATGCTGTGTTCACAAGCGCAAAGCAAATTTTTCACGGGACACGATTACATGTAGATGCAAGAAGCAAATAGACATGCGTGACAAATGAGGCGAATACGCAAAATTCGCCTCATTCTTGTATTCGCTCCTCCTACTGTCAAATCAGACAGTTTGCAGCAGCCTTCAAAGAATATACAGGAAGTCATAGAAATAATGACATTCAGTTAGATCCAATCTCTAAGCTACTTCTAGTTTGCAGACCACGTTCGACACATCAATCCTGTGAGGTTATCGTGCATGGCATCAGAGCACGCCAGGATCAAGTTTGACACAAATCTAACCGCATGCATTTTGTGGCAACCACCGGTCACATCTTAAATGAGCCTATGAACGATGCCGCCGTATTTACGCCTATTTGACATATATTTTGAGTGTTTATGGAGGAGCTTTGAATTTTTTATTTTGGCTTCATACAGCTGTAGTAAACCAGCCGACGTGTGGATTGCTAGTTACAGTGAATACAGCTCAGTGAAATTCACAGAGGGCCTCCAGATTAGTTATGAACCCAGACAAGATGGTGTTTAGTTTCCTGGGATACCTTGGACTTCTACAACATGTACAAAGCAACAATAGTGGTTGTTTCAGCCATGATTGATGAAATGTCTACATAAAGGGAACCACCACTCCTCTCCAGCGCGTCTAGCGCAAGTTATGCGAATAAATAAAAATGATCCCACAATCAAACACCTGCAAGTAACATGACGCAAACATTTGCTTCATGATTGGTGTAAACACAGCATAGAGATGATTTGATCTTACTGATCAGACATACCCAGTTCTGTCTCTTATTTTTCATACCTAAAATATATGCTGATGTTATACTTCAACTTTAGACCCAAGGTCATCACTCTAGATCTGCATGTCTTCTGCGATACTTTTGCGCGAGCTCATGGAGCTTATCTGCACATTGAGTACAATGAAGAATGCCATACTTTGTTATGGCCAGATTGAGAGTGGCCCCTAATAGGCCATGTTTGGAGCTGTGTGGTGCTTCAGCTGGCGCTCAACTAGCCCAGCGCCTTTAGAAAGAGCTTGGCATCACTCTTCACCAGTGGCAGTGGCATACTTGACAGCTGACTCTTTGTTGAGGAGATGAAAGTGAGCATAAAACGTGTTTAACTCATCTGGCAACGTGGCCTCACACATGATGGGTGCGCTCCTGCTTTTTTAGCCTTCGACCTTTTGGATTGCCTACCACATATCTTTAGTGTTGTTGATGTTGAGGTCTCTCATTAGTTTCTCTTGACGCCTCCGCTTTCCTCCCTTGATACTAGCTTTCAGTGTTGCTCTACTACATACTACTGTATGCTTCCTTATCACCTGACCAAAAGGCAGCTTTTTTGGCTTTGGATAGTACAGGGGTCGGCAATCCGCGGCTCCGGAGCCGCATGCGGCTCTTTAGCCCCTCTGTTGCGGCTCCCTGAGTCTACATCCACACTAATACGTTTAAACACTCAAAAACGATCTCTATCCACACAGCGTTTCAGCATTGTTTTAGAAATGATCTCCGTCCAGACTAACACGGCTGAAAACGAATATCACGTGACTATTCAGTACACTGGGCATGCGGGTGGGGCCGGTGTAAACAGGAAGTAGATTGGTTACTCAAAGCCTCTAACCGACGGCCGCTCCGTAGGTCTGATAACCGCTCACTGATCGCTTCAATAACAGTTGCTTCCTCCGAAAGCATCCTTTTACGACGCTGTCAAGCGCCATTCCCTGCAGGTGGCTAATCATGATTTGCAGACCCCCGCCTCGGTAAACTATCAATGGATAAATCCAAAAAAAGAAAAGTCACGGAGGAAAATAGAGTTTAATTCTGCGTGGACGTATTAATTTGCTTTCACTGCAAACGATGCTGGCTTACCTGTTTGATATGTGGCGAGAAATGTAATGTAGAAAGACACTTCCAGAACAAACACACAGCATTTGCTGAAAAGTATCATGGAGATGAGCAAAAAAGAGCGATTTCTTGCTGCAGCAAACTGAGCAAGTTTTTTTTCTCCTCTTCATAAGAGTTTGAGATTGTTATAACAGGTAAAATAGCAACAAAATGTCAAGAATTATCTTTATTCTTGTTCTATATTTTCATAAATACAACAAACTATAGTTTTTGTATATATATAATATAACTGTATATAAAACTGTATAAGCTGTAATATCAAGTAGCTTTTGCGGCTCCAGACGGAATTTATTTGGTGGAAAATAGGGCAAAATGGCTTTTTGGATAGTAAAGGTTGCCGACCCCTGGAATAATACAATCACCTCTCCATTCATCCAAACTTTCTGATTGGGGAATGATTTTGTGTTAGTCATCACCACATCATCTACACATTTGCTGATATATGATGTCACTGTTGACGAACAGTCTCAATGGCAGACTCTGCTCGGGTCCTTACAGCGCTGATTGCACATTCAAAAAAGGACAAGCTATGTGCTCTTGGCCAAGCATGACGTCTGACTATTATAGCTAAACTGACATAAGTGTCATACATGTGAGGCTTACAGAAAACGGAACATAAATTACAACACAGAGCTCCCCTGCAATCCATACAACAGAAAGACCATTCAAGTTTGTGTGCATATTGCTGAGCTCCCACCCACTTCCCATGGACAGCCCATATATGCTTTTTGTGCAAGATTTTACAAAGTATGTTAATGCTTTCCATATGTCAGATCAGAAAACAGCTACAGTAGCATAACTGCTTTGTGAGACACGTTCCTGAGCATGGAATTCCAAGAACATTTTAGATAAGGGATGACAAAATGAATCAGAACTACTTCAAACAATATGTGAGACTGAACATCAAATAAAAAAGAATATCAAAATACTCCCGTGGAAATGGGATGGTTGAAAGATTGAACAGGACTCTTAAAGGACAGTTGGATAAACTTATTTGTGACAATGGTGGTGAGTGGGACCACTATTTGCCAGCAGGGGTTGTCTCTTTTAACTTTACTTCACATTCTAACACTAGATAGTCACTACATTTTCTTGCTTGGGTAGAGAGCCTTGTGTTCCGGCTAGTGTGAATCACTGTACACCAGTGTAAACACAAACTGCACAAAATTACTGCACAGAACTGGTGAAACAGCTTGACACAATCTTTACAAAGTTATCTCATCGGATAACGGGACACATATACAAAGCCTTGGATTGGATTGGATCGGGACGGTATGGGATCTCTTCCGCTCTTGTCCCACTCAATTGACAGATACAGATTGATTATGAACATATATTTGGGCACTGACCATTTATTTGTTCATTATTAAGGTTTAGCACTTAATATTTTTCATATATATTTTCTTAGAAAACAAAAAAAACATTTTGAGATGAGGTTTATTATTTATTTATCTAAACATGTAAAATTAAATCTATTTTTGGGAAGATATATTTTGTCCTTGGAATAGGGAACGACATAAGATGGTGCACCTTGCTTGTAATTTTAATAATGATTAAAATTATCGGTGTGATATGATGATGTGATGTTTCACGTTGGTTGTCAGTGTCCGTTTTCCTACTGTCGAGATGGACATTGAAGTGGCCCAAGTTACACAGAACATATATATATATATATATATATATATACATATATATATATATATATATATATATATATATACATATATATATATATATATATATATATATATATATATATATATATATATATATTCAAAAGTAAATCAGAATACGTGAAAAGTTGTATGGATGTGTGTGTCTGTATATATATACAGACACACACACCCATACAACTTTACAGACACACACACCCATACAACTTTTCACGTGTTCTGATTTACTTTTGAATAATAATATGTAAGAAACTAATTAGGTTATTCGGACATTTCCATTCATGAATATTTTGACTATGAATGACAAGCTCTCACCTGCGACATAGTCACCTATTCCAACTGTTGTCAGAGTGATGACAACAAAATATGTTGACTCCAGAGCCGTCCAGCCCTCAATGTGTTGGAAGATCACAGCTGGGATGGTAACGAACAAGATGCAGCCAGCCAGGATGAAGAGAAGGGTCGAGGCCACACGGATTTTAGTCTGACTGATCTGGTTGTGTTTATTCTGTTAGAGAAAGTTACACACACACACACACACACACACACACACACACACACACACAGTATAAGAAAAGTGTAAACCATAATACATATCTCGTTTTCAGCAAGTTCTGATAGGGTTTGGACTCCTGAGTCCTGACTTTGAGAAACGATTTTGATTTGTCATGCACAGTGTATTATCTCATCAGCATGACATGTAAAAAGAAAAGCCTAGATTATGAAACCACACCTAACCCCCATCAGGCATTAAAAATCTCACTTTAGTGTGAGATTTGTTAAACCAAGGAGGAGCCCCTCTGTCACTATCATGATATCATCAAGGCTATGCACATTGGCTCAAACCTTCACACTGCCTTTCCATTGCAATTCACATTGTTGCAGGAGGTAACAACTTTGGTACCCGAAACAACCAATCAACAGATGGATGAACACACACTGATCGCTACGTGAAGCAATCTCAAGGTTATTGTCTGGGTAGAGATAAGTCATAGTGTGTTATTGTATCCTTGTTTGTTTTCAGTTTAACTTTACTGTTACTGTGTATTGTGTGTCTTACGGACCTCCAAGTCCCGTTCAGTGCTATGAACATAATTGTTGGTGCAGTATATAATAATGCTGCCCCACACTGCTGGGCTTTGTTGTGTTTAGAGCAACTGTGGCTCAGTGCTAGAGCATGGTCATCCTTCAATCAGAGGATCGGCAGTTCGATGTTTTGTAGTAGTTGTATAATAGATGTTTGTTTATTTATAAACAATTTATTTATTGTTGTATTATGTGTGCTCTCCCCACTGCTCTTCTCCCTCTACATTAATTACTGCACCTCAGAGGAACCAACTGTTAAACTCCTGGAGTTCGCAGACGACAAAACGGTCATCGGCCTCATCAGGGACGGTGATGAGTCTGCGTACAGACGGGAGGTTAAACAGCTGGTCCTCTGGTGTGGTCAGAACAATCCGGAGCTGAACAAGCTCAAAACTGTGGAGATGACAGTGGACTTCAGGAGGAGCCTCCAGCCTGCCCTCCATCCTGGACTTGTACACCTACAGAGTCAGGAAACGGGCAGGAAAGATCACTGCAGACCCATCACACCCTGGACACAACCTGTTCCAACTCCTCCCCTCTGGTAGGCGCTACAGAGCACTGTATGCCAAAACCACCAGACACAGGAACAACTTCTTTGCACTGGCTGTCCCTCTGATGAAACTTAATCAGACACTATTACCTCCATTTGCACTACGGCCAGCATTCTATACCAATACCTCAATTCCGTTGACACTGTTGTATAGGGTTATATTCATATATACAGTATATATATATATATATATATATATATATATATATATATATATATATATATATATATATATATGTACACCTTTTTAATATATATTTATATTGTACATAGTCGTTAAATGTTTATGACTACATCTTTCCTATTGTAAATTCTGTGTATGTACGTGGAGAGCAATGAAAAACTGGAGTCAAATTCTTTGTATGCGTAAGCGTACATGGTGAGTAAAACTGATTCTGACTTAAAAAGTTGCACTTCATGGTGGACATGACAAGTCAGCTAAACAGGCTGAATAAAAGTCTCATGGGAAAGGGAAGCACGGCCCTGCAGATGTTAGAAGATGTTTTAGCGTTTGAGAGCAAGTTGACAGTGTTTGCCAGAAATATACAGGGAAGTACACTCTCACTTCCCTTCCCTGAGAGAGTTCAATAAAGCACATAATCACATAAGTTGGGATTGTTTGCAAGGTGCAATCATTAGCATGCAAACTGCATTTGGGGAAGGATTCAGTGACTTCCAAAAGGTTAAGGAATACTCCATCCTTCCCTGTCACACTCCTGGACATTGACCCATCCATGATGAACATGTCTACATTCCCTCGAGTAAGTCAACCCAACCTTGAAATTGCACTGGTTGACAAGGACATTGGTATCCAAGTTCAAAAGCCTGAAAGCTGAGCTCGAAGATGTCGCCCTTCAGAAGGCCAATCTCACTGAAATCCACAAATTAAGCTATATTGAAAGCCTCCCAGATATCAATATAACGGGATTCTAAACTTTTGTACGGCAGAGTCCATCAAGGACATAAGAACAAATCATGCTTAGTGTGTCTCACTTTATTACTGGGTATCTAGTCCTCTTGTCGATTACTGTCCTTATTTAAACCGGCGGACAACATTACAAATTAAATTTTTATAACCAAATAATTTACACAAAGCTGAATCATAGACGATAGGAGATTTACGTTTTGACTCACCCGGAACATCTTCTCCACCTTGGCGATGCTTTTGACAAATATGGTACCAAGCTGGTCTCCAACACCTGCCAGGAGGAATCCAAAAAGTGGGATTCCAAATATTGCATAAAGAATGCAGAATATTTTCCCTCCCTCAGTGCTCGGGGCAATGTTACCATACCCTGGAGAAGAAAAAGAAGACACGAAAGAGTTCTATAGGATTACGTTAAGCAAACAAAAGCACTGGGCTAATTTATACATTCTAATGGAAAAGACATTTCAGACATTGTTTTTAGTTCACTAATGCTAACAATGACAATGAATAAAATGTCTATTGTCCAATCAGATCTCATCAGCTGCCTTGCTGTGAGTGTTCTTGAGATGTTACTATGGGCTCTGATTTTCAAGTCCAGGTGAGCACTATAAATAAAAGTAGATAACAAGGTTAAAGAGTGTTTTAACGCCCCCTGAAAATTTGTCTTTGCACCTTGCAGCAGTGATGTAGAAGTGGACTTCAGGACCTGGTGACATCACTATTGTGTGTGGTTACAGGTTCAACAGAGCACACTAACCACAGCCAACTACACCCATCCATGAGATCATCAATGCTATGGTCAATGATGAATGATAATACATGTGTCATTCATCAAACTGTACACAAAAAGCTACATATACTACTGCTGCCGCTGATGAAGTTCTTGAAGCTAATCCTAATGTACTTATTACTAGTCACTCCATTGTGAGGCATTGGAGACATATTTGAAATGTGTTATGTACATACATGTACCCCGGCTCCGCTAGTCCATGTCAATGTGTCCTTGGGCAAGACACTTAACCCCAAATTAATCCCGTAACTGTGTCTACAGTGTGTGAATGTTAGTTAGTCCTGATGGACAGGTGGAACCTTGCATGGTAGCCCCCATCATCAGTTTGAATGAATGGGTGTGAATGGGTGAATGATGACATGTAGTGTGAAAGTGCTTTGAGTGGTGTGACGGCCCAGCCTCTAACAGCAGTCGTGGCTGATTGCCTGATGCAGAGATTTGGTTTTGGTCTTCTTTGGTTTCGCGGATAACACCCCACACTACTACATTCATATTACTGATGTTACTGACACACTTCACAAAGGTAATTACTTCTTTATTTAGTTAAAATACATACTTTACTTTACCACCATCCCTTGTGTCTCGTCCATATCTGTCATGGCTTAAGAGCCGGGTTATGACAAATTGGGGGCTTGTCCATCTTTTTCCCGTTTTGTGCTGTGACTTCTAGGTAAGATTTGGGAACGTGTAGTTTTGTGCTTTTTGGCAATTGGTACTTAGTCGTGCGGTTTTGAATTTGTTTGATCGCAGCGTGTGGGTCAACTAAATGGTAAAAACTGTCTGAAGATTGGTTTTCATCGTAACCTAGGTTTGTGGGGTCAGATTGAGATTTGGTACTCGGGTATGTAAAAGTTAGTTTGGAGCGCTGTCGGCATGCTTCTTTGTTCCTTTGCTTACCTGTGCCGCTGGTAAACTTAGCTGCTCATGTGAGTATTAATTCGAGGCAAAAACGGTTTTGGGATAGCTATATGGGGTAAGTTACGTGATTTTTGCATGATATTTATTTTGTGGTCTGTTACCCAGACTTTGTGGAGAGAGGAGGATTGTGGTTATGTTTATGCTTATTCTCTATCAAAGTGGTGCGGAGTGTTCCCTTGTAGACTGTAGCGACGTTCTCCTTTGGGTTTGTTGAGCTGGTTTTGTGTAGTGCTGTGGCGAAAGGTGGTTGAAGCTTGCTTGGGAGCATGTCCGTGGTTTCAGGAGAGGTGCTAGCTCGCTAGTTGCTCTGCTAAACCAGTGGTTTTCAGAGCATAAATACCCACCACAAGTAGCTGCATGAAGACTAGGGATGAGCTTAGTTAGCTGTGTTGGTCTTTAGATAGCGTGGAGACTCCAAACCGAGTTGAGGATTATTCCTCATTGCGCACAAGGGTAAACGATGTGGTGTCTGTCTGGTTCGGCTGTGTGCGTAAATGTGGATTTGCTCAGTGGGTAGTCGTAAATAGTTGAAATGTCTGAGGTTGAGGCGTTCATTGCCGCTCCATCTCGGGAGTCCCTTGATACATTCACAAAAGAGCAGTTGCTCTTGATTGCAGATCATTATTTAGTGGTGGTTGTAAGAGATAAATGCATCAAGGAGAACATTAAATATGCAAATATACAAAAGCAAAAATTACCGAAATAGGGATTATGCCTGGGAATAAACAAGAGTCTTCTTTAATTCCTACTGCGGTATCTTTTTAGACTCATGGACTATCATTTGAGCAACAGAGATTTTGCTGTTGCAGATGGAACATGACAAAATAAAACATGATAAAGTGATAAAGTTAAACATGAATTGGAAATTAGAAAACAGATAGAAGTAGAGAAAATCCGCCAGAAATCAGGGACAGCAAAGATAGATCTGGAGAGATATCGTTTGTCTATGGTCAGAGATGGTATGTTGTCCGATGAGGATCAGGGCACCCAGGTCTGCTGTGAATCGCTTTGATGTTAATGTTAATTTGCGCTTGTTGCCAACATTTAATGAAAGGGATCCAGACACTTTCTTCATGCTATTTGAACGTGTAGCTAAAGATAGAAATTGGCCCGATACGGACTGTGCCCTCATGCTTCAGTGTCATCCCAGGGAAAGCACAGGAAGCTTATTCCTCTTTGAGTCTGGAGGATAGGATGGGTGACCGTGGATAAGTGGAAAGCACGGCCACCTTTCAATCACAGGGTCGGTGGTTTGATCCCCGGCTCCTGCTATGCTAGTCTCATGTCAATGTGTCCTTGAGCAATACACTTAACCCACAAAATTGCTCCACCTATGGTGTATAGATAGATACTGAATTGTAAGTCGCTTTGGATAAATGACTAATGTAATGGACAGCTCTATCTATTTTAAAATAAAGTCTGAGGTGTTTAAGGTGTATGAACTGGTGCCAGAGACGTTTCGCCAGCATTTTAGGTCCTCTGAGAGGAAAAGTGGCCAAACATATGTGGAGTTGGTAAGAGAACTATCAACTCACTTTAAGCGATGGGTAACTGCCCTTGACATAGGTACTTTTGAACATCTCTGTGATTTGATAATTTTGGAGCAGTTTAAAAATGTTCTTCCAGATCGTATTGCGATATATATCATTGAATGAGAAATCACAACTGTTGCTGAGGCTGCTGTGACAGCTGATGAGTACGTGTTGCTTCATAAGAGCAGCTTCAGAGAGTGCTCTGTGGCTCGCGATGGTTTTTGGTGTGCGAGGAAGTGGTTTTGACGCGGTTTGATGTGATATGCGTTCAAAGAAAGTGGGATTTTTTTAAAATCTGACTTTAAAATAGGTGTCAACTTTGACAATAGTAATACCTGTAACTATTGTTGGGAGGAAGGACATTGGAAGGCAGATTGACAGGCTAAAATAAAGGGTGAGAACTAATGTTTGGCCTGCTGCTTGTGCTGCTACTGTTAAAGACTGCGGTGTTACTGATGGTCTTACATCTCACTCTTGTGACCTGGGTGTTTTGGCAGCCTATGCTCCTTTCATTCGAGGTGGATTTGTGACACTTTTG
Organism: Cebidichthys violaceus; assembly: GCF_023349555.1. Taxonomy (NCBI): domain Eukaryota; kingdom Metazoa; phylum Chordata; class Actinopteri; order Perciformes; family Stichaeidae; genus Cebidichthys; species Cebidichthys violaceus. The sequence continues at coordinate 6,160,482 of NW_027176307.1, read as the reverse complement.
GGAAGTGAGGTGAAGGTCCCGATAAAATCTTGAGGGATACAGATGCCTATGATTCTTACATTGTTGACTCTGTTTTGCCTTTCTCTGAGGAGACTGATACTGGTGACGGTGTTCTGAGTCGTGGGATGCGATTGAGGGTTCTCCCTGTTCCTTTGCACAAGATGGTTCTTGACTGTGAGCTGGTTAAGGGTGAGGTAGCTGTTGGTGTGCGTCCAGCGTTGACTTGGCTGGTAGCAGAGTTTGGACTGACACTCCTCCAACACCTGTGGTCACATGTTGTCCAATTGACTCTGTGTCTGACGAGAGCTCCAAAGTGTTGCCAGAGGTCTTTTCATCCTGCGTATGTACACATGCTATGGGCACATTGGACCCTGATGTGTCATCTGTCGACAACAAGGTTGAGATAGTTTTGGAGGTCCCATCTCTGTCTGAACTTCCTGTGTCACTGTCACACAGTGAGGTAGTGGAGGGGCTTCCATGGTTGATGTTGGCTGCGAGGGAGTCTGTACAAGAGAGTACAGGCTTTAGCATAAATGAGTTGGTCTTTGGACATGCTGTGTGAGGTTCCTTGGCAGTGCTGAAGGATGGCTGTGTTGATGTTGATGCTGAGTTGTCAGTGAGTCTCACAGTTGACTATGTGACTGGTTTTAGACGTGGTTTGTTGGTGGCTGGAAGTATGGCATGGGGGGGGGGTGTTCTGTGTCTCGGAGTGAGATGGAGAAGTTGTGTGACCAATGTGCAGCGCCGGATGGTGGTCTCTTATGTGGGCGTTTGAGAAATTCAGAAGCACTTTGTAATTTGGACAAATTACTTGGACGCGCACCTATACATTGGCTAGTCACCAGTGTGACATTCAAACTTCATATTGCCATGTTTTACTGTTTTATTCACCTGTTCTTCTTGTGTCCATCTTCCTAATTTGCTTCTCAGGTAACGAGGTTGCTGATGATGTGGTGGAAGCTACAGGAAGAGTATTATGTACAAAGGCCGTATATTGTTTTGCTATTTTTGTTCTGTTTGAGTAGTTCTGCTCTGTGGGCTTGTTAGTATGCCGGTGATCCCCTGGGGACACCGACTTTAAGGGGGGGGGTGTGACGGCCTGGCCTCTAACAGCAGTCGTGGCTGATTGCCTGATGCAGAGCACCTGGTCCTGGAGCATAAAAGCCCTGCTGTGTGAGTAAGCTCTGCCAGTGGCTGCCGGTTATATTTTAATTTTGGTCTTATTTGGTTTCGCTGACAACACCCCACACTTCATCACACACACATTCATATTACTGATGTTACTGACTGACATGCTTCACAAAGGTAATTACTTATTTATTTAGTTAAAACAGATACTTTACCACCATCCCTTGTGTCTTGTCCATATTTGTCATGGCCTAAGAGCTGGGTTATGACAGTGATCAGAAGACTAGAAAAGTGCTGTATAAGTACAGTCCATTTACCATTTACATGTAATAAACAGCTTAATGACAGGAGCGTGAAGAGCTGAATTATCACTTTTTTCCACCTAATGTAATGACAATGAAAATGTGGGCTTTACTTCACTTTGACAATAGAAATGTTTTGGTTAAATTTGGGAGATTGCAAATGCTTACAACTCATTCAACTGACAAATGCAATTAATGTTTTGGAAAAAAAAAGAAAATTTTTTAGATCAACACCTGAGGATAGAGCCAGCAAATACCCTATTGCATAAATTCATTGACATAAGGAAGTACACAGGGGAAATAATTTGGCACAGCCTGTACTATACTACATAGAGTGCATACCCTATATTAAACTCCATTGACCTGTTAAGTGTGAACCATTGAGTCATGCCATAATCACAGTACCTATTGTTGTGATAACAGTCCCAGCAAAGAAGAAGGCACTACCCAGGTCCCAGTGGCTGGAATTGTAGGACGTGTCACCGATGGGATTCACTCCGGCATTCGCAGCCTCCACAGAGTGCTGTAAAGAGAAGTAGAGACAGTGAGACATAAGAGAATCTCAGATAATACATTACATAGTGTCTTACTCGCTGTTTATCTGAGAGTATTCAATACTATTGTGTCAAATCTCTGATGAGGAAGGCTGTGCCAGTATTTAAGGGAAATTGTTGCTTCACATAGGTTAGGTACTTTTAGTTTTGAATATTTTCCTAAAATCTGGATAATGTTGGCATCCTGCCACGTTTGCCTGAGAGCAGCCAGGATGCTTTCTGATCGCTTTTTTGAGAGTCTGATGAGCCTCCTGCTAATACTTAATAAGCAGTTACCAATAATTTCGTTTTTGGGGTTAAGTTCTCTAAGCAGAATCCTCATTGCTGCTTATGGACAGTAACTTAAAATTTGAGTATAATTTTTTTGCGTCGAAAACAAAACTGGAACTGAAAAAGGGAAACATTGGCATTTTAACACTTGTAAAATTACACACTTAAACTTAGTTTACATGTTGGTTTGTTTTGAATAGAGATGCGTTTTTATTGATAATTATCAAATGTTTCTTCATTTCCTTATTTTTTCAGTGACAATAGCTTTCAGATCAAATTAGGTGACTGTGGCTAAGTGGGGAGCAGGGTCATCCTTCAATCAGAGGATCGACGGTTTGATGTGTCCTTGAGCAAAACCCTTAACCCCAAAATTGCTCCTGTAATGGTATGTGAATGTGATAGTCTGATTTCTCCACTTATCTGTATAAGTGGAGAAGTCTGAGGAATTTTCTGTGTGTGCCTCTGCATAGTGAATGAGTTTAGCTGAGGTGCAGGGAGAGGGCATGGGGACGAGGCTGGTATCGGGAGTAGGCATCACACTCTGTGCCAGTTTTCCCTGCAAGTGTCCATCCTGGCAGATGGAGTCTCAGTGTAATGAGCCACACTCTGTGCGCAGCTGTGTTGCCAGCTAAAGGGCAATGACTCAAGGACACAACTGATCCACCTTGTCAGAGAGTCAAATTAAAGTAAAATAGTTACATTTTGTCACATATTTGTAGATTTGCCACAGACCTAGTTTTTACTTTTGCATTGTATATGTCAATAAATAAGAATAAATAACAATAAAAGAGGGTATATTAAGAATTATCAGTTTGTGTCTGTGTTTCTGTGGGATACTGAAATCAAATAAAGTCACCGCTGAGTGTAATGTAAAGCAACAATGTAAGTTACTATAGATGTAATATAAAATGTGATAAAGAAAAAAAGAGGATGGAGTCAGTAGGTCATTCAAAACTTAATGACAGATCATAAGGTACAACCAGAAAATGTAAAAAAAAGTGGTGATTTTACAAAAAGTATAAAAATTACCAGCATACTACTATATACTTTCTCAGGCCCTACACAAAATATCGTAGATGATTATGTTGTAGATATGATTATAACAATTTTAAAGTAGTGCTCTGTGACCACATTATTTTGTAACTTTACCAAGCTAATAATGCTTCCCCCAGTGTTAAGCTTGCTCCCATGGACAAACTGAACCAGCACTAGAGCTAGAAAAATAGATTGACAACAATTAGTTGATTAATCGACTAGTCATTAACTCCCCAAAACAACTGCTCCATAGCACTGCTAGAGGTCAAACTTCCTTAGGGTACCTATAAGTTGGCTTGCTTGAAATTAAAGAACATTTAACACACTGGGTACATCCCAAGTCTCTTAATTCCACGTTTCCCTCACTTGCGTCCTTTCCATGCATGGAGAGACGCAAGGAAACAATGTGAGGAGAGAGGAGATATTTTTTAATAAGAGACATGAGGCGTCCTTTCCTCAGTTGCGTCACGTGAAGCGACGTCTGTTTCTGATGACGGCAGCCGCTGATCACAGCTGGATCAGCTGTCATGGCTTTAACAGCTGGAGAGACTTTTGATAGTTTGTGTCTGCACACATAATCACTGTACTTAATAATGTAACTAATAATACTAAAAACTAATAAAGACACACAGTAATCATCACTGTAGAGGTGTTTTCTCTCTGGTGCCTGTTACCTCTTTAACAAACTGTGTTCTGTATCCTGTTTATAGGTGCAGGATCGATTTCTACTGGCGGAATGCGTTTATCATATTTATGAATTATTTGCATTTTGAAATTGTGATTGTGACGTGGCTATTAAATAACCCAGAATATGAATATGGTTTCTCTTAAATTATATAACTCATCAAACCAGACACTCAGGAATGATCAGCCTCACGTGACTGAATGGAAATGATGATAAATGATCTAAAAAGTATTTTGTCTCTCCAGCTCTCTCTGACTTTAATTGTATCTGTAGGAGCCATTAGTTATGTCTGTGTATTATATGTTTGAATTGGGAGCCTATCTCAGGTTGACCACGGGTGGCAGTGTGTATTTGTGTGGCAGGTAGTTTATATATGGGGCACAGGTGCAACTGACAGAGGTAATGATGCATGAGTGACGGGGAGATGGCACGGTTTTTACCGCAAACCAGACACACCAGAGGGAGACCAGGAAGATAAGTGATATCAAGTTGTATTGTCATTTGTGAACTGTAATTAAACGGGAACCTCACCCAAAGACACGAAAGGCCTGGAATCTCTTTGTACAAGCGAGTAAGGAACAGAATCTTCTCCCGCACACAGCCGAGTGGCTAGTTACTGAAATCAGTCACAACAGTATCCATAATAAAAGTTATTGAGGGAAATATCAGATCATGAAAAAGACAAATCTTTCTAACAAATGAAGAAAGTTGTTTGTGGTCCTTTTGTTGTTCAGTCTACAATGAACATTTATTTAAACCAGATGGTGAATCGGAAAACTAATCAAATATAAAGCTTGAGTTTAATCTGAGATCTGTCTTCACTGTTTACATGTTGAAAAAAATCATATCAGTCCAATCGGCTGCAGCGTCCAATCACATAACTGATGAACAATTAGGGGGCAAGTCGGCCGTTAAAACACTTCCTGGAAGGCTGTTCTCGTGCGTCCTCGCTCATGGCTTCTCAGAGATCCCTCCTCGCTCCTCCGAGCTAAATAAGAGCTTTGGGACGACCGTCAATATGGCGGAGCAAAACAACTTCCAGTTCAAGCGAGGAGCGAGGACATTACAATGAAGATACTTGGGATGTACCCAAAATCCAAGATAAAAAGGATATGAGGGATACAAACATAGCAGACGAACCGACAACCAACAGACAAAAGACAGGACTATAAATACACAAGAAACTAATCAGACAACAAGACACAGGGGCAAGCTGAAAGCTGATTGGTGGAAGAAACACAAGGGACAGAGCAAGGCAGACGAGACTGATACACCACAGGTGATCTACAGAAAAAAAGGAGGGAAAACCACAAAAACAGGAAATCAAAGCACCACAAGATGCAAGAGACAGGGAACTTCAAAATAAAACAGGAAACAAACTAAACCAAAACCAAGATCATGACACTGTCTAAAGAAAGACTGAGAAGAATCAGACTCTTCAGTAACTAGGACAATGATAAATGGACTTGACACCTTTTCAGTGTTGCGCAGATTTAGCTTGATCTAATACTACAAGTCAATCTTCATTTACATCCACACACCTATGGATGTGCCGGAGAATCAAACTCCTAATCTTCCGACTGCAGGCACCGAGCTCTACCTCTGAGCCACAGTCACCGCATGGAAAGGAGTGATACTGGTGGTGCCACAAATTGAGTGGTTTCACAATAGTTTTACAAAAGTGGGTTAACATCATCATGAAACATATCCTGCAAGTTTTTACTTTGAAGAGTCAATTTCATTGAAACTTTCAGGGAATATTTCAGGCACTCTTTTAGAAAAAAATAAATAATTTTAAACTTCAAAATGGCACAAAATCTAGTGGGCGTACCTATGAAGTTATTTTGCTGGACGTGTCTGTCAAATTTTAACTCAATCGGACAAATCAAGTGAGGGCTGAAATGTGGTTTTCAGTTGGGCGCCACCTAGTGGTCGATTTGTATGAAACTTTCCGGATGTTTCAGATACTCTTTCAAGATATCCTGCAAGTTTTGTGATGATTTGGTTTTGTGCGGACCCACAGCATTTTGATACCCTTTGGAAGTTCATAGGTCAATATTAAAAAAATGACATAAGATATCAACGAGATATTAATAACCTTTAATAAAATGTGTCCAATAATGATCCACAGAAAAGTTCCTATCAGACCTACTGTCTAGGAAGAGATAGCAAAAATGTGATTTTCCAAACATTCAAAATGGGGGAAAATGTAACTACACTGAAAAAAGTGAAACGACTGTATCATTCATGTAAAGTATATTTTTAATTTGGTCTAATCGAAAATCATGGTTTTCCAGTTTAAACATGTTTTCTTCACTTTGCCTAAAAGCAAATAGCACTCCCCATAGACCAAATTAAAAGCAATACTTTCAGTAAAATTGTAGTTTCACTTAAGACCAGAGGTTTACATGTCACGTGACCATATGACTTTGCATCTGGTCGCTCCCTGTGAATTCTGATGTCCGCTATTACCTTGCTTCGCCGAACTTCTGAAGTGAAAACCGTCTGCTCTTCAAGGCAACTCATTTAAACAAGGTAATAATGGATATTTGCATATTTATCGTTAGTGGGAGAATGTACAACTACTTTACAGACAGTAAACTGTAAGTCTGTTGACTGCCTTTATATTTTGCACATGTTAGCGAACACTAGCTAACGTTAGCGAATGCTAGCTGCTTTTGTTTCCTCCTTTGAAAGTTAATATTGTTGCTAATGTTATTTAGCTGTCGCTCGCTTTTCTTTAGTGGTAATAAACTGAGAGAAAGCCGGTCCTGCTCTGGGTCTGGACTAGGGACATGTTTTTATGACAGTGACCAGATATGAAGGCCGTAGTGCGTTTTTTGTACACCCAACACATAAATGAGACTGCAGTTGTTTTTGGCTGTTTTGTAACTCCTCCAATTTGGATATAAAAAATGTAAGGGGCTTTTGACTTGCACTGGCATGCTTGGTGTTCAGGTGGCGAAATAAATAAGAGGGCTTCAGACAGCTGTTAGCCAATCCAAGTGAAGCCCTGATCCAAATAATTTTCATCATATTTCCTCTTTTTTTTCCTAGTCTGATGCTCACTCTCGTTTCCTCTTTTTTCACCTTGACTCTGTGATGGGCCTATGTGCTCCCGATTTGTCTGTGCAATCCCTTCCTCCTTTTCGGTCTCCTTCGTCTCATCTTTCTCTGACTCCTGCTCCATTTCTTCTCCCGGTCTCTCTCCAACGCACCACTCCGTTTCTCTCACCTCCGATTCCTCTCTCTTTCTCTCTGTCCCTCTCCTCTTTTATGACTGATAGCTTCAGATGTCCCACCTGACAGTTTCCCCGATTTCAGCCAGTTTAGCATATTTGCATGAATGTTGCTGAATGAATGAAGTTAGCTGTTAGATGATGTTAGCTGCACAAGCTAGGCTAGCTAGTGTGTAGTAAAAGACAGTCTGGCGGCAGGAGCTGAAGTGCATTTGTTTATTAAATTGTACGTTTTTAATATTAAATTTAAATCTTATAAAGGGAATTTTTAGAATTCATGTTTTTATTTTGTGAAAACTCCCAGTTAAATTTTGTTTTCATTATATTTAATATGACTTATTACACCATTAGACCACCATTACATTTTTCCTCTCGCGCACCCCCTAGAGGCAGCTCACGCGCACCACACTTTGGGAATCCCTGACTTAGACCAATAGTGAGCATTGTCTGAGGCCAGGAGGAGACATTTGAATTTCAGCCAGTCACTGAAGCTAATTCTGGATTTTGAAAGTAAACCACTGATTTTCGTGTATACAAACATTGGTCAGAGAGAAGTTATTTAGTTCTTGCCGATCCTATTTTACAGCTAACTGACATTGTGGGCCTGTTGGATAGGGGAGTGTTTGAACTGGGCTTTGCGAATCCTTACTATCGATAGTGTGATTCAGTTTGTAACTGTCTTTTAGCTTCTGTGAATTATTAAATACTTTTTTTATAGTAAACCGGATCCAGCTGACTTTTTGGTGTGACTTCGTTGCTCAAAGAAACATCAGAGTGAGGGGTCTGCGGCCTCCTCACCATCATACATCGCTTTACTGCTTTATTTTTATTTGCTGATTTTGCTAAAATATTTTACTAAATTATTTTAGCTTTCTGTTATTGCTATTATTGCCTTGCTTTTGCTGCTTCGTCTGTTAAAGGACTTTGTAAACTCTGTTTTTGGTGCTATACAAATCATTATCATATCATTGTTAATAAAGAGTAAAATAAACAAAGAAGAAGGGAAAATGGCTCACAAGCAGTTAAGAGGGAGAGTGAGAAGAGTGATAGTTTTATAATAAAAAATATTGTTTTTTTATTTAAAAAAAATAAAAAATAAATTAATAAAAAAATTATAATAATTAAAAGACAGGTGAGGATAGAGTGTGTTTATGTTTCTTGGGTGCACGTTTGTGATGCCTGTGAGTGTATGTCAGATAGAATATGTTGGGATCATGGTATATGTGTAATGGCAGATGAGTTGATGTGTGGATGGTGGACACCAAAAAGAGGTGATGAGTGAAATCTGTGAGGAATTTAAGAATGGAGGGAATTGACAAATGGATTCCAGATTATGGCACAGTCAGCGGTACGCTTCTTTATAGAGGCATATTGTATTTTTCATTGATATGTATTTGATTAGTAAACTTTTCCCAAGTGTGATACTGATTTTGTGCCTTGATTTCCAGTTCATGAGGATAGTTTTCTTGGCGATGATTAGAGCTATGGAGAGTATTCTACTGGACGTGTTGTTTAGGTTTATGTTGGACGTGTCTCCCAGTAAGCAGAGTGGAGGGGAGAATGGGATGTGGCAGCCCAAATGGAGGGAGAGATTGTTGTGAGAATTGCTTAATTGGTGTGCAGTCCCATGTGGTATGCATATAGGTGCGTATACTCTTTTCCCTTTGTACTGTACTCTATGAATAATTGAATGAGTTGCATGTTTGTGTTAGTGGATAGAGAGTAGGTCCAGAAGTCAGCACTGGGGACGATCTGTAGGACTTGTTCCCATTTCTTTGAATGGAGGGATATTGTTAGGTGTAGATTATTTTGTAGATTTTGGATGGTAGTTTATTTCTTGTAGTGATGTTGAACAGGCTTTGATGTCAATGGAGGGAGATCTGAATTAAATGATTTAATATTGATGTAGTGTTCTCATGCAGTCTAATCTCTGATTAAACACCAGGTTAACCGCAGCCAAGAAGACAGAGTAGTAGTAAGTTTGAACATTTACTGTACCATACGTGAGTTAGTGCCTTAGTGATGATTTTGATATCTATATTGAGGAGAGAAATGGGATGGTAACTAGATGGAAGAGTTGGATCTTTGTTTGGTTTGAGGAGAAATGATATACTGGCTGTGTTCATGTTAGCTGGAAATTGCAAATTTTGCTTTATTTCAGTTATCATTTTGTTAAAGAGTGGAGCTAGAATGAACCAGAAGTGTTTATAGAACTCAGCAGGGAAGCCATCGGGACCTGGTGCCTTGTTATTGAGCATAAGATTGAGGGCAGTAAAAAGTTTGTCCTGTGTGTTAATGGTGAGTCAAGTATGTTGGTTTGTATTTGTTAAGCTGTGGTAGATCAATGCTGTTGACAAATGAGTTGATGTCTTCTTGATTTGGGTCCTTTTCAGGTGAATTGGCATAAACATTTCTGAAGATTTTAATCATCATCGTCATCGGGTGAATTTGTGGGCTTCCCTGCTGAGTCCTTAATGATTGAGATTATTGTATTTTCTTTATTTCGTTTAATTTGATTTGCCAAATATTTACCGGATTTATTGCTATAGTGAAAAGTCTGTGTGAGGAATTGAGTTTTATTATTTATAATTTTGTTTATTTGGAATTTGTACTTTCTTAATTCATTCTGGGTTTCCGCTGTTGGCTATACTTGCATTAATGATTTTGAGTTGGTTGATTTGTTGTTCCAGTTCAGCTTCTTGTTGTTTTTCTTTCTTTTTTTTTATAAACGGAGAATGAGATGATTATTCCTCTTAAAACTGCTTTCCCTGTTTCCCACTGAAGGGTTGGTGATGACTCTGGGGAATCATTTTATTTCTAAATGAGGCTGTCAAACTGAGGGTCTATGAGAAGAGATGTATTGAAGCGTCATCTAGTGATAGGTTTATGTATGGTAATTCTGTTCCATATAAATATTACGGGAGCATGGTTGCTAATAATGATAGGATGGATCTTCGAGTCTGAAATATTAGATATAATTGAATTGCTGTTGAGGAAGAAGTCAATGCGTGAGCATGAGTGGTGAACCGGTGAGAAGAATGAGTATTCTCTTGAGTTTGGGTGCTGTAATCGCCACCTATCGCCAAGACCAAAATCGCTCATAAACTTTTTAACGTTTTATTGTTTCTGTGGATTGCCAGGTACGCTTATTATTTATAATATTAGATCTGTCAACTGATGGGTCGATAACTGTGTTAAAATCGCCTCCTATTATGACTGGGCAGTTGCAAATGTTTGAGAAGGATGAAAACAAATTATGAAAAAAGGATGAGTGTCAGTGTTTTGGCCATAAACATTACAGATTGTGACTGGAGTATTGTTGATGGATATGTTTATAATCAGTGCCGTTTCTACATTAGGGGCACGTGGGGCACTGCCCCACCAGATCCAGATGGCGCTGTTGTGCAGAAACCTCAATACATCTTATTTATTTGATTTAATATGCAAAGTAGCGTGAATGTGTGTGTGAATAAACTTGACTCACAAGCTTTATAGTCCTGTTTTGGAGTAATTTGATTCGTGTGTGTTTCTGTCTGGGTGCTTGCTCTGTGAAATGCTCCTCTCTGCTGTCCCTCTCTGCTCTGTGGGGCAGCGGCGCAAGCGTAAGAGTGTTGCCATGGAAACACCAATGAGCGTGAACCACACAGGCCAAAGTTTACATTGGGAGATGGGGCACTTTCGGATGTGCCCCACGAAATCTGCCTAGCAACTCGACTCGAATATTGCGTAAACTGCGAAAACTCTCGTAACGCCCTCTCCATGCTTTCCATTGAAAATCCGTTGGTTCATGGACTGGTGGATTTTAACAGCAAAGTCATCGAGAGGTTTGCTCAAGCAAAGCACCACCGCGCCAACTTCCTATTTAAGTGATCTGCATTGGCGAGTCTAACCTTTTTCTTTTTTTTTTGGAGCTGATGGATGTATCAATGCAACCTGCAAGGATATCGTCTTTTTACAAAGTTTTGCTCATTTAGCAGCATGTTTTGTTGCTGTTATTTGTTTCAGTTGTGCCTTTCGCTTCATATTGTATGCCACACGTGTGCAACAAGCTTAATAAATTATGCAAGTTATTTGAACTATGTGTCTATCTAATCTTTTTACTTTGTGGCAATCATTTTGCTTCCATGCTGTATTATAGGCAACATCTTTGTGTCACGCTGAGCGCTGAAGCATGCAAAATGTATTTGAAATAGGATTTCTGCTCCCTGCTGGCAATCAAAATGCAGCCCATAGCATATCTTACTGGTCTATATAGGCCTACTGCTTATAATAATCAGCTACCTCTATTTTTGTGACAGTGACATGACGTCATATAAAATTGCCCCACCAAAGATTTCAGCCTAAAATCACCACTGTTTATAATGATAAAACCTTCAGGGTGTGATGGTGGAGTTATGGACAAATTAAACTTTTTTGTTAATTAAAATACATACCCCTCTTTGTTTTGTGTTGTAGTGAGCCCAGAATGAGTGAGTTGAATTGTGGTGATTTAAATTAAATTTGTTGTGGTCTGATTCTGAGAGGTGTGTTTCTTGTATTAAGCATATATCTGCTTGCAGTTTAGCCAGATGATTCAGAACTTGTATTTGTGTTGCCTGAGAACCAATTCCACGGATATTCCAGGTTAAGAATTTGATAGATGACATTAATGTTGATAAATGTGTGTGTGTGTGTGTGTGTGTGTGTGTGTGTGTGTGTGTGTGTGTGTGTGTGTGTGTGTGTGTGCGTGTGTGCGTGTGTGCGTGTGAATGACACAGCAGGACCTGCAGACATGAATCAGGGAAAAACAAACACAAATAGGAACATGAACACAACAAAGTAAGTAAAACAATACACAAAACAAAAATGCAAGGGAATGTGTGCTCCAGATCGGAGTTCATACTGTCTGGTACAGTGAGACGTAGGTGCAATACTATACAGTATAATAATCGAAACAGTGCAATGCAAAGAAAAAAGAAGGGGGCATACCTAAACTACGATGGGGGGTTTCGTGTGTGGATGCGGAGTTTTAGAGGCGGGAGAGAGAGAAAGAGAGGGAGGGCGTGGGGGGTCTAGAACAGTCAGGGGGTTACGTCCTTATTGCGGTACAATTGTCCATCTATGTATAGTTTGTCCAGTGATATTATTGCTTTCTTTCCTTCTTTCATCATGTGTTTACGGATTGGAAACTGAACTTTGCCTTGTTATATAATTTCTTTTGGATATTGATCGTTGAGTCCATAATCCGTTCCTTTGAGCTGCCTGCCTTGTTGTCTAAACTGTTCTTTTTGTTTGTAGTGTTTAAATTTAGCGATGATTGGCCGTGGTTGGTTATTGTTGTCTTCCTCGGTCCCAGACCGTGTACGGGGTGGAATGTTATGTTGTTGACGGTCTCTGCGGGTAGTTTGAGCTATATGGACATGAATTATTTGATAGATTTTTTGGGGTCTTATGTGGTTTGTTCATTAATGCCGGTGAAAACTAGATTGTCTCATAATGCATGCTTGTAAATCCAGGATGGTTTGTTTCATAACTTTGTTGTTTGCATTGTCCTTGTCCATGATGCAGATTCGGTCGAAGCACTCGTCAATATATTCTTCCAGATGGTCCAGTTCAAATGATATTGTAGTCCAGTTTTGAGTGAAATAGTTAATGGGTGAAGGGGAAAAGAAAAGATTTTAAGTCCGATGAGAAAAGTTTGTTTCAATAGTAGTCTAGCAGCTGGGGGCCGCCATCTTGGAACTCGCACCGTCTCATGAGAGTTACGTTCAGACACGCATCAGAATCACCAATTGCTTCCCTGTTTGAAGTTGGGTCACAGAAAGCCAGTATTTATCCATCCTTGATCTTCAGTTTTGAAGTGAATCCTGCTGTGTACTGACCCTTGTTGACAAAGAGTTTTCCAGTTGTTGGGACATTTCAGTCAAAAATAAATTTAATCCACTTGGTCTTATGTACAGGGAAACTTTTCTGTTGGTTCTTGCAGCCAACAACAGAACAACTAGCGTACTTTGCTTGTACCGTGTAGCGAGGCAATAACAATGACGGACAGCGAAGTAGATTTATTAATTATTCCATTGTATATTTTTATACAGAATGAATGGTGACTGCATTGAAGCTTTGGGGCCAGTAGAACAGGAGGAAATGATGACGAGAAAACTCAAGTTCAGTGTTTGTATGGGCACCTCACTATTGTTTAAAGACTGACTTGAGAAATTGTAAACCTATCCTTTGATCTGGTTGCACCTCTAAACTTAAGGAATGCCTTAGCTAGTGAAGACTTAAGTGATGTGTAAATTGGTTACCAGGAACCATTTGTAGCACTGTCCAATCAAAAGCAACTATGTAAACAGGAAGTCACTGCTGCTTCACAAGCTGTTATATAACTTCCTAAACTAACAGTTTGAAGATGAAATGTAACGGGTGTAGTAAGGACCCAGGAGCAGTACGACAAACACCAGGGATGATTTGAATCGAAGCTTTAGTCTCTTCAGAACACACAACAGGTTGAATCTTCACAGGAATAGCCCTTTGCCCCGGAGGAAGGGCCCTCATAGCCAGCGCCGGGAACCTGCTGGGTCTTTCTGGCAGGCGTCTTGGTTCTGGAAGGTTGTTCTGGATGCTGCTGATGAAACCGGGCTATGATTCGGGGGTCGGAGATGTTACGAGCCGGCACCCCTTGCCTCTCTTCCGGACCGTATCCTTCCCAGTCGACCAGGTACTGAAGACCTCTCCCCCAGCGGCGGAAGCGAAGCAGGCGATGAACCGTGTAGACAGGGCCTCCTTCAACAATGCGAGGGGGCAGAGGAGGAGGAGCAGCTGGCACCAATGGACTCTCCCGGACAGGTTTGACCTTGGATACATGGAATGTGGGGTGGATGCGCATGGCTTTGGGGAGCTTGTGCCTCACTGCCGGCAGGGTTGATGATCCTCTCGATCTCAAAAGGCCCGATGAATCTATGGCCCAGTTTTCTGGACTCCACCCGCAAGGGTAGGTCCCAAGTCGACAACCACACCCTCTGACCCACCTGGTAGATGGGGGCTGGAGTGCAGTGTCGATTAGCTGCTGTTGCGTAGCGGTCGGCAGACCGGAGCAGGGTTGCTCGGGCCTTTGTCCAGGTCTGGTGGCAGCGGCGGATGAAGGTCTGGACTGAAGGGCAGGAAACTTCCTTCTCCACCGCGGGGAACAAAGGCGGCTGGAACCCATAAGATCACTGGAAGGGTGACAAGCCTGTGGCGGAGCTGGTCAGGGAGTTGTGCGCGTATTCTACCCACATCAGCTGGCGGGACCAGGAGGCAGGATGGCCATCTCCTGGTTCTTCCTCTTCATCTGGCCGTTGGATTGGGGGTGAAACCCAGAGGACAGACTGACGGTGGCCCCCAGCAGAGCACAGGATTCCCTCCAGAAGATGGAGGTGAACTGAGGACCTCGGTCGGCGACTACGTCGACTGGAATCCCATGCAGGCGGAAGATGTGCTGGGATATGAGTTCTGCAGTCTCTTTAGCAGACGGGAGTTTGGGCAGAGGAATAAAATGGGCCATCTTGCTAAACCTGTTGACCACAGTCAGGATGGACGTGTGGCCCTCAGATGGTGGTAGCCCAGTGACAAAGTCCAGGGAGATGTCGGACCACGGACAATGAGGCACTGGGAGAGGCTGCAGAAGGCCGGCCGGAGACTGGTGAGAAGGCTTGTGTTGATTGCAGACTGGGCAGGCGTTGATGAATTCCTTGGTGTCCTCGTTGAGCGAGACCCACCAGAAGCGCTGCCAAAGAGCGTCCTGGGTTCTTCGGATACCCAGGTGGCAGGTAAGTTTAGAGGAGTGGGCCCACTGGAGGACGTCGGACCGAAGGCCCTGAGGGACAAACAGATGGTTAGGAGGGAGCCAGAGGTAGGTTCCTCTTCCCCCTGGAACTAACGGGAAAGGGCATCAGGCTTGACATTGCGGGACCCGGGGCAATAGCAGAGCGTGAAGTGGAACCGTGTGAAGAATAACAACCACCGGGCCTGTCGGGAATTGAGTCTCTTGGCCGTGCGGATGTACTCCAGGTTCTTATGGTCGGTCCAAACCAGAAATGGGAGCTTGGTCCCCTCCAACCAATGCCGCCACTTTTCCAGGGCCAGCTTCACTGCTAGTAGTTCTCGGTTACCAATGTCATAGTTTCTCTCGGCGGGGGAAAGCCGACGCGAGCAAAAGGCGCAGGGATGGAGCTTTTGGTCAGTGGCTGAGCGCTGGGACAGAACACCCCCAACCCCTATGTCGGAGGAATCCACCTCCACCACAAATTGTCTGTCCGGATCCGGGACTTGGAGGATGGGTGCTGAGGTGAACCTGGACTTCAGGTTCTGGAAGGCCTCTTCGGCTGCAGGGATCCACAGGAAAGGGATCTAGGAGGAAACATTGAAGTTGCTTGCGGGAGTTAGGGACAGGCCAGGTAGTGACAGCAGCAACCTTAGCGGGGTCCATCTGGATGCTGCCCTGGGAAACGATATATCCCAGGAATTAAACCGTGGGAACATGAAACTCGCACTTCTCCGCCTTCACAAACAGGGAGTTCTCCAGTCGGCGTTGAAGCACGGACTGGACGTGGTCCTCTTGGTTCTTGGAGAAGATCAAGATGTTGTCGAGGTAGACAAATACGTGCCAGTCCAACATGTCTCGGAGCACGTTGTTAACCAGTGCCTGGAAGATGGCGGGGACATTGGTTAAGCCAAAGGGCATCACAAGGTATTCATAATGTCCTTTAGGTGTATTGAATGCCATCTTCCACTCATCCCCTTCTCTGATCCAGACCAGGTGATAGGCGTTGTGATGGTCGAGCTTGGAGAAGATGGTGGCTCCTTGAAGTAGCTCGAAGGCCGTTGCGATGAGTGGCAAGGGGTACCGGTTCGTAATCGTGATTTCATTTAAGCCCCGGTAGTCGATGCAGGGTCTGAGAGTTTTGTCTTTCTTCTCCACAAAGAAGAATCCAGCCCCTGCGGGAGAGGACGAGGGGCGTATGAGACCGGAAGCCAGGGATTCATTAATATAATTGTCCATCGCTTCTCTTTCAGGAGCCGACAGGGAATAAAGGCGCCCCTTAGGTGGGAACGTACCAGGATGGAGGTCGATGGCACACTCATACGGACGGTGGGGAGGCAGAGACATGGCCCTGGACTTGTTGAAAACCTCCTTAAAGTCCAAGTATTCCACGGGAACCCCAGTAAGTTCAGGCATGGAATTGGTGAGCGCGGGACCTCGTGGAACGGTGGCTCGCTTCAGGCAGACTAGATGACAGGACGGGCTCCAACCCCGAAAAAAAAAAATCGCTGTAGTCCAGTCGATGTGAGGATTGTGTCGACGCAGCCAGGGGTATCCCAGAATAAGGGGGATGTGAGGGGTTTGCAGGATGTGGAAGCTGATGGTCCCGTGGTGGATGATTTGAATCAAAGCTTTATTCTCTTCAGAACAGACAACAGGTTGAATCTTCACAGGAATACAGCGGCAGGCTCTCGTGGTCGGGGACAGAAGACAGTGAATTACCGGGGCAGAGACAAGGCAGGGTAGTCACAAACAGGCAGGGTCGGTATCTCGGGGTCGGGGACAGAAGACTGAGTGAATTAACCGGGGCAGAGGCAAGGCGGGGTAGTCCAAGACAGGCAGGGTCGGTAACGGGAAATCAGTCCAAAGGGAAACGCTGGAAGGTCTTGCATGGAAGCGGAGAACGATCTGGCAGTGAGTGTGTGTGAGACTGGGGTCTAAATAGTAGGTGCAGCAGAGAGAGCAGGTGAGAGTGATTGGGCTGATGAGGTGGGTGTGACTAACAGGTGCACTAAATGAGTTGATTAGGTGAGTGAGAGATAGAGTGACAGCAGAGAAGGGGCAGAGCTGTGACACGAAAGATGTATTTGTAACAGTAGCGGGCCGTACATTTTATACCTGGGCCTTCTGTGCTGTCCTACTACAGTTGAACCACCTTCTAATAACCTCATTATGACGCCACAGCTACGGTTATTATTTGTTTCTAGGGATGTAACAATACACGCATTCGTATTAAACCATTCGGTACGAGTCTTACGAACCAAACAATACGTTTGAATAATACTAGTGCATTTGGAAAATGCAGAAGCTTAAATTGTTGGAAATATAATGTTTTCGGAGGACTGCGCTCAAACTGGCAACCCACATGACGTAAAAGACAGCTGTCTGACACTCCGACCCCGGAAGAAAAACATTCTACACGTGACGCTACGCTAAACTAGCTTAACAGGAAAGCAACAGCAGCACACAAGCTACAAACTCTCCCTGCAGCATTTAGCTGTACCCTACGGATTCAAACAGGGCTAAAGCAATCGCTACACAATCCCCATTTCCCCAGACCATAATTCTTGCTTTGTTAAAGAAAACAAAGCCCCAAACAGAGAATCAAATGTCCGACTCTAACCCCGGGAAGCTGTGTCATTAACGGACTATGCATATAGTAAAAATCTACGTAATTAACACAATGACAAGAGCAAACTCACAAGAACCTTACATATATTTATATGACAACAAAGCATGACAAATCAATCCAACAACACTGTAGCGCAACAACACGTATTCCACCGCACACTGAAGAGCACGGGGCCATTCAAATATTATTCACATCAGAGGGAACAATATTAACCTTATCATAAAAATGACACGACAGACAAATTAACACAGTAGTAATGCTACTGCAGATGTAAAAACAAAGCAGTTCACTTACCAAAGATGCTGTTCACTTAAAGACAAAGTCCATCCTCCTTTCTTTGTTAACAAAGAGCTCAATACCGCAGTTGTTCGTTCGTTGAGTTGTAGATCCATTCAGGTCTCAGCAATAGTTTTCAAAAGCACCATAGCTTGTAAGTGTTCTGCCGTGCTGTGGTGTCGTGTTGCTGCCTTGGTTAGCCTAGCATAGCTCCAAACACCAAGAGCTCAGTTGCAAATGAATCGCATTCTTAGCCGTTAAATGTGCAACACTTTTCCAACGCTGTCAGCCAGAAATACCATTCATACAAATCCTTCTCCTGGCTGGGTCAGGGCTGCTAGCTGTGGGGTTGGCCGACCCTTTCTTGCGATGTCCAGCTTTTCTGGAAATGTCTTTCTTGAGAAATTCCTTTCTTCTCCTCCTTCAGCCATTGAGTGTTAAAAAAACAAAGCTAGGTAAAAAAAAAAGAATCTACACCAAGCAAAACGCTAAAAATGTCATGCCAATGTCATAACTTCTTACATATCTTTCAACTTGAACTCTTACTACTAATACTAACTTCTGAAAGCAGCTTCAGCGTCAAAACAGATATGCTAGCCCACTGACCAATCACGCCGCACGTTAATGCTGAGCTGCATGTTATTGCTGACGTAGTTTTAGGCTACCTAGAATACTCTGGCACGTCAAAGAAATGCGCCCAACATGTCAAACTAAAGATCTGATTGGTTGAAGACTATAACAATCAACAATATCATTCCCATATACTTTAATCTGCAAAGGCTATCCAGCAGGCCTCAGGCCTCTCTTCTTACCTAGAGACATAGGGGTGAAATCTGATTGGATAAAAACTCTACTTAAAACAAGCTGCACTGGAAGCTGCACTGGAAGCAGCGCTGCAGCGCTGGAAGCAGAGCAACTGAGGAAGACAGTAGCTGTGCAATGAGAAAATAAGCTAATGGGAAAAATAATTAGAATACATGTAGTGTATTTATGAAAAATGATTAAATTATAAAATAACTATAATTTTGTGATTCTGTTTAGGCCAGGCCCTGATGGCCCACCACTGATTTGTAATGATATATTGAACTTGATCAACTTTTTCAAATATAGGTATGATGTTGTTTTAGTTATTTATGCAAACATGGCAAAGTGTTTTAGGGAGATAGTTGTCAGATTGCTATTATTGTTATTGGCATTCATCAATTTATTTAAAAAATCTTCCCATCAATTACATCATTAAACAGCATTTCAATCAGGTTTAGGTCAGGTCAGATGTGACTAACACATTTTTATATTACCTCTTACAATCTTACCTCCAAACAAGTTTTTTAACAGCAAACTAATTTGGCCAGTTGGTTCAGTCAGCTACAAAAGTTACTTGGTGTAAAATGTTAACAATAACTTATTTCTATGTAAGAACTAGTTTGTGGGGAGCCATTTCTTTAATTTAGTGATATGTAAAACTTTGCTTACTAAACACTATACATTATTGTAAGGCTTAGTTTGAACTTGTGAACAGCTGGTGCATCTGGCCCATGCTGGCCCATGCTGGTTTGAACCACACATTAAATTGTTATCTATTTTTTTCAATTTATGTGTTGGATTTTTTAATGAAGCAATTAACCTAGTGGTTCCCAACAGGGACATTCAAAGAACTTCAGGGGACGTTTTTTAGAAAGGTGGACGTTGAGGTTTGTCTTTCCATTTCTTAATGACAATTTAGTCATTCAAATGCAGGGATAACATAACTATTTAAATGTAAAACTAGATGCCTGAGAGCCTTCCTGCATTGTATTCCATTATATGTAGTGTTTTTCTTTACATAAATAATCACATTACCACCATAAATTGTTGCATAAAAATTCACCAGAATGCAGGTCATTAGTGTCCCCTCCCTTGTTGAAATGAAAGCTTTCTTTCTGCTTTATGATTGGTCCCTATTTGTGTATAACAAGACCTAACTAAAGTTTTAATGTCAAATGTATAACCGTTGCATTTGTTTAACACACAATATTTATATTCACATGGTTATTTTGCTCCCTGGGAAACTAATGATGAATATATTCCAACTGTCTAATCAACTGTTAATCAAATCTGTTATTCACAATAATTGGTATTAATGTTCAGGGGATTACAGGCACCAAGGGACCCGGATGATGGCTATGGGGCGACAGTCAAAAAAATTCAAGATTAGTGGACTAATCATACAAAAACATCTCAAGGGAATATTATTTTTAGATTCACAAAACTTCAAGGAGTTTCAGGGATGTAAGGGAGCGATTAAGATGCTCCATTTTAGTATGTGTAGTATGTAGCTCAGTGTGGTTTGTATCCAATTCCAGGGTGTCTGGAGTGTGAAGTGTGTGTGGAGCTTGAATGGAGTCAGATCGATATGAAGCTCAGGTTTCATTAGACCCGAGTCTCCACTGGGGACCATATCCAGGGCTGAGGAACGGCTGCAGTATCAACCAATGGCTGTTCTTACCTTGATGAGAGCCTCCAGCTCGTCTGGGGACACACATGGGTGTCTCTGCAGGAAGGCAGCCTTCTCTGCTGTGATGGTGATCTTCTGGTTGTTTTCAAAGGGCTGCTCCAGCGCCCGGAACACCAAGCCCCCTGCCACCAGGTAGGCCACCACCACCACAAACACTGCTAACACCGTCTTCAGCTTCATCATGGTGAAGGGAGCTGAGCCGTCAGCCACCGCTTCCATGCTGACCACCATGCTGGGGGGGCGGGAGGAGACAGAGAGCCGCGGCAGAGAGCAGCCCATTGGGTTCTGCATGGTGGCCACGCTGGCGTGCACCAGGCTGGACTGAAGCATGCCTGGCTGCACCTTCTTGGGGGGGACCAGGTTTGTCTGGACTTCCACTGAAACAAAGGACAAATTAATTGTGTAACGAGTGCTGCAGCGTCTCAATGTTAATTTATTGTCATTGTACAACACAGGGTTGCAGGCCCTTTATGCTACACATTTCCTGTAGTGCATTTTATGAATTTGTATCAGGAGGAATGTGAACAGAAGCAACAAAAACATTGGTAAATTCCCTTGGCAGATAATATGGCCGGCCTTTTAAAAGCCAGAGTGTGGGACTTTTACATATTAATGAACTATTAGGTTAAATTTTAAGTTCCCACAATGCTGATTAAGCCTACCCCCACCACGGAATGCTCTCTGTCTGTGTCAAAATCCCTACGCTGAAACATCCGAAGAATGCATCTCAGAACAAGAAGTTTATTAATGAAAAGTGGGCGATTAATTGGCAGAAATGGAATATAATATTCATATCTATGTTTTGGATATTATAACGACTGTGGCTCAGTAGAGTGGGATGTCCTTCAATCAGATGATCAGCGGTTTAATCCTCGGCTCCGCTAGTCCATGTCGATGTGTCCTTGGGCAAGACACTTAACCCCAAATTGTTGTGAATGCTTAGTTAGTCCTGATGGATAGTGACACATTGCATGTTAGCCCCTGTCATCAGTGTGTGAATGTGTGAATGACATGTAGTGTTAAAGCTCTGGTTGGAAGACTAGAAAGGCACTATACAAGTACAAGTCCATTTACAATTTAACATGTTTTAATCAGTGTATAATCACCTGAAACTAAGAATTGCTGTATTTTTGTTAGCTTAGAAAAAAACATTTTATCTACATAGGAAGCAGGTCCTCTTCCACGGAGTCCACCACCTTGCACCACCATAATTCTACAGCAGCCAAGAGCAGACAAACTGAACACTGGCTCTATATTTTTACGGTATCTGAAGGTAGGGATGGCTACTGAAATGCAATATTAAACAGGCCCCAATGTATAATTATTAAAGATCAGAGTATTGATAAGCCCTGACGTTACTGGTGTTTTTTGTTAGTACCATATAATGTGTTTGTGTCATTTATTATCACACCGCAGCGAACATCTCCTCTTTCTGTCAGGATGAGCTCCTCCAACTCCACACGTACATGGACCCAAGCACACACACTGAAGTGAACCAAGTGAAGTGAAGATTACTCAAGTTGATGGATACTGCGCTCCTTACTGTTAGTGCAATACAATATTTGGGAGTAAAAAGCCAATACTTAATCAATTAATCTTTTCAACAAGCATGGACATGTAAACTAAAGTGAAACCTAATTCAGTCTGCTCTGTCCACAGTCTCTCATCCACTGCAACTATGTTTACCCAAGCACAACACGAAAGGTTGGTCAAACGTAATTTTTGTTTTTTCCAAACAAGCTTAAACAAAAGCTGTTTGTCTGTAGTTTGACTGTTTATCTTAGTCTGTTCTTGTAAACGTCTCTGCTGGCTGAGACAAAGCAGCCAGGGTCCTGTTTCAGAAAGCAGGTTCAGTAAAACCCTGTATTAGTTAACCCTGAGATGAGGGAAATGCTGGGTTTTCAGCTTTAACTTCTCTCTGTCCCCTCTCTCTTTCAGAGCAGACACGCTGTTTCATTTCCTCATTCATTCTGTTTGTATCAAAATGCCTATAGCAGCGCTACAGTAGCAGAGGTTGACCATCTGTTAGAATATAAATACTGGTAGGATATGAGTTTGTTCCTCAGGGAAAGTTAAAGTTACTTATTTTATGTCATGACAGTAATTTCTTTGAACAGCAGATTTTTTTGCGCTCATGTTCAAATATTACACAGAGTCAAGTCAGGCTTAGCACAGAATAAAACCTCTGTGTGTCCTTTTTGCAAGTGGACATTTTTATATGAAAATACAATGCTGTGACTCTGCACACAGCTGATGTCACCTGTCACTGATGGAGAACAATTCAATAATATTTGAGATTATATGTTAATATTTCTGAGTGAGCAGGATTGTGGTGCAGCTGTAGAATGTACTTTGAAAGCATGATGTGAACGTGTTTAACAGCATTTCAGACTGGGTTAAACTTTACTACATTTGTTGAGGTAGCTGAAATAAACTGAATGTTCCAAATAGATCATTTAAACATTTAAAATCCACTGTATTTTAACGTTTAGATCATCAAACATATTATTGCTGAATCCGATTGTGAGCTTATGTCTATTGATCTATATTTTTCACTTTTGGCCCCTGTGCTTTTTACCCGTCAGATTAAGGTTGAACAAATCTATTAAAAATGTAGGCTACGGTTGAATGCACAGTCAGATTCCACCACTTTATCATAATCTGGTAAATAATGAATTAATGGACAATACGTAATTAATCATAATTGTTGTAAATTATTGACACTGCTCCTTGCTCTGATAAATGTGCACAGTCCATACATAATTTACATGCATTAATATATATATGTCCACTGGATCAAAATGGATGCTTGCCTTTTATTTACCTGTTGCCATGGTGAATCGTGGAATCGGCACTCCTTTGATTTTTTTCATTCACTCATGCACAAGCCTAACTAATCTCAGGGTTAGTCAACTCAGAGTTCAGGGTTAGTCTCAGAGTTTGTTAAACTTGCTTTCTGAAACAGGGCCCTGGAGGACAGAGGTCAGATGACAAGAGGACAGGAGGTCAGAGGACAGGAGGACAGAGGACAGGAGGTCAGAGGACAGGAAGTCAGAGGACAGAGGACAGGAGGTCAAATGACAGAGGTCAGAGGACAGGTGGTCAGATGACAGAGGTCAGAGGACAGAGAACAGGAGGTCAGAGGACAGATGTCAGAGGACATCTGATGTCTGTGTTCTTCATTCTTTATAAACTTCACTCAGGAATGTTATTTATTTTATAAACATTTTAGATTAGTTAACAGTGAAATAGTTGTAAATATAACTGTTGATGATCTAGAAACAATATTTATTCTACTGCAGCCTGAGTGCTATTCTGTCTGCATGAGGCGGATATTTTATGCTACAGGTATCAATTGATGTGCGTCAAAGGAGGATCCGCACCGCGATGCAGCCGATTTGTGTTGCACTCGACAGTCAGGATATGTTTAGTTCTGCTGCATTGATGTTGATCAATTGTGACAATCCTTTCAAAAAGTTGTCACTTGCAAGTTCCCACACTTTATGGGAATGCCATTCTATAGTTTAGTAACCCCACCACTGAATCATCATTATAACATCGTTCATACCCACAGAAGTTGGAATAATATACTGAATATCTTAAGGTTTTGGTCTTGGTCTTTTACTATTTTCGTAAATTTCATAGATTTCACATAAACATTGATGGTGGGGATATCTGGCGGATTGAACAACAATGAAAATACTGTAATAATAGGTTGCAGCCCAAGACAAATTATTTTTGACCTTGGAAATAGTATCTAAACAGAAAATCTTACAACCATTTACTAGCTTTTTCCAGAGCTTTCAACTGCATTGCACAATCTTCACCAGCAGAGTTTGCTGATGCATTGAAGATTTTAGTTTTTAATAAAAAACTCTGGCATTGCAGTAGCAGTGATGAAAACAGCTGAAGAGGATTGAGAGATGTGGTTGAAAAAATATGGAAAAAGTTATAAAGTGAACCTGGACGTTATTAAATACTATAATGAACCCATTTGTGTATCTTATTAAAAGTGCTCAGTGTTGCTATAGAAAAGGTAACATAATGCTAAATGTCTCTTGGAACTGTTGACTGTGCTTAGACTCCAATGGTGTTGATTAGCTCCGGGTGTGACTGACAGCCACCAAAACAAAATAATTGGCTTTTGACATTTCATCATCTGTTCACTGTTATGCAAAAGTGGGTTATCGAATCGCCACATGTCTCTGACACTGAGCACGCTTATGAAAACCAATAGAATCAACTGCTTTGATTCATTAATGTAACCAATGAGTATAGAAAACTGCTTTCTCTGCAGCTGCATGTGAATGCAGCTCCCAGACTGAACTAATTGTGTGGGAGCAAAGCTTTAAATGAAAGAAGGCTGTCATATCTCTCTCAAAGGTCATGTTCTGAACAGTAAAATCACCTGTTATTGCCGGGTAAACATGAGCTGATGATGAAGCTGTAGGAGAACGTGACACACATGCAGAATCTTGGTGTTTTTACCCACCAGTGGATGAGGTAATGTTTCAACCATATCTCTCTACTGCATCACATTGAAGCTGTTGTTGACTGACAGTGCCTGTTTAGATGTTCCCGCAAAGCCTCCTTGTGGGCATAATAAGCTCAAACAGATTTCTCTTTTTTCCTTCCCTCCCACTGAATCGTTGCTCATGTATCAACACATGTCCCCCTCGTGTTTAGAGCCCCAGTAAAGACGCAGCTGTAGTAAGCTTTTCAGCATCAGCCTCTCTGTCTTACCATATTCCTCTGCAAGCCTGCAGGAGCTGCCTGATAGAAACAATCACAGTGGTTGCAGACCAGCTAAAGGCTATAAAGACTGTATGAAGGGACAGTTTCAGACTGCAGCATTTCATTTCAAAACACGCAGTAATGAGATGATTTTAAGATAAATTTTCACCACATTCAATATACAATCTAACGGGGGAATGCAGATTGGATAGCAATCTTTTGCTAAAAGACTCACTGCAGTCTTTACGAAAATAATATAAATGATTAATTCATAGTCTAACCTGGTGGAGGGTTCATGTTCCCTGGTTTCCTTGGATTTTCAATCGGAAATTTCATCTTGATTCTCCTGCTCTTTGTGCTGCTGTAGGATGAAATAAATGTTTTTAATCTCTCATGGTCCTTTCGGTGAATTTCGACGACTTTAACCGAGAGAGGATGGAGGACGACAGGGAGTAAACACACATAATCCGCGGCGTGTGCTACTACTGTAGAGGCTGAGAAACTGTTCGATGCAGCTCCTTTTCTCTCATCACCCACGGTGGTCTTCAGGAGCGCATACTCACTGCTCGCCGCATCATTGTGAAGTCGTTAATACCATGGGCGTCCGAAACAGGAGACGATACTAAATTGAAGAATCTAACGTTTACAGTATGATGGTTTGTTTTTTTTATTTGTTATGTATTTACGTCAGAATGCTGCGGGACAGCTCCTCTGTACTGCTAGTTGTTAGGATCCACCTCACTCCGACGCAAAATAGCTAGTAATGCGCTTTGGTTGGGTCTCCACGCCGCCGCTGCGTACTGGAAGACACGACGTCAGCTCACACAGAAAAATAACAGTTGGCGCAGATGAGAGAGCCAAGGAGGGAAAGAAGAAAGGAAATGGAAACATGGAATAATTGGAAAAATAAGAATAGCCCGTAGCACTTTTTTTCTTTAATTGTGTAGTCAAATACGTACAAAACAAGTGCAGACACGTATATGAACAAATAAAGGACTCATGAAATTATACAGGTCTAAAAACAAAGGGGACAAAAGCAAACTGAGGAGAATAACATAGGTTCAGACTGATTGGTATAAGAGTAAGAAACGGAGGTCCAGCAAAATGGATATATATGGATACATGTGTGTGTGTGTGTGTGTGTGTGTGTGTGTGTGTGTGTGTGTGTGTGTGTGTGTGTCCATTTTATGTGTGCTCCAGGTAATGGGTGAGTGAGGGGTGTCCAATGTAGTAATATGGGACACATTCAATATATGCATGAATACAGAAATAATATACATATACACAAATATATATACATATACAAATATATATATATATACATATATATATATATATATATATATATAAAAATATATATATATATATACATATATATATATAAATATAAATATACAAGGCAATATATATATATACGCCAATATTACCAGTAGTATCATTGAGGTCGCTTCTCTCATTTGTGCATTTAAGATTCATAATCTTGGATTGAATCTTGTATTTGTTGACAGTCCACAAATCGCTTGACAGTCCACAAATTGCTCCCGTCATTTCTGTATTTGAGATATACATCTTTGTTTGAGAAACCTTTGGAAAATATTTCTGTATTTGAGATATATACCTTTGTTTTAGATACTGTACATATCATTGGAAATGATGAGAGCAGCTATTGCTTCATAGTAACATGTGTAAGGCAAAAAAAAACCATGAATCAAATCACCAAAATATTATTCTCAACTAAGAGGAAAGACTTGATACGCATTGATATATTTTATGTTTGTGGTATTTAAAATGTTACCATTAGGGCACTTAGAGATGTGGAGCTCGGTCCTCTCTTGTCTGTATCTGAGGTGACACGTGTGCATGTGTGTCACTGGTTGCCACGGTGAGGACGCACCTGGGTGTTAGAGGCAGACTAATTAAGAATGGTTAGAGTAAACAGTGATTTTGAACAAAACCACCTGTCAAACCTCTGCCCCCTATACCAAAACCATGAATCAACATTTGGGTATTATGAGAAAGATAAGACATGCTGAATGCGTTGATGTGGTTTTTATGTTTGGTGTTAAAAATGTGAGCTACAGAGCAAAATACAAAAAACTGGTACCATCTGCTTTCTTTGAGAAAATGGGCATTTTGATAGCTAGCACAGTTTTCATGAAGTCACAGATTAAGTTTCAGGAAAACTTAGGGTCCGTTTCAGATTTTATAATGGGTGTGTATTGCACGGAATGTGCAGCGCTAGAGTGATGACATCACGGTCAGAGTGGAGCAGAGCATGAAAAGTATTCTGTGATTTTTCCAAACAAATTGCTTCTATTCCCACAATTTTTACTCTTTCTAGACAATTTTGGTCAAAATGTGACGGTTGCACGCATGCGTCTGTGGAATCCAATGGACTTACTCATTTGGCTCAAAGAGTCGGAAAGCGACATGAACTCCAACCAACTGCTCTATTAGACTCCATGTTAAATCAGACCACTAATTTCTCAAAGAAAGCAGACGGTACCAGTTTTGTATTTTGCTCTGTAGCTCACATTTTTAACCCCACAAACATAAAAAACAATTCTAGGCGTTTGGCAGAGTCTTATCTCTCTCATGGTCCCCATAATATGTTGATTGGACTCATGGTTTTGGTACAGAGGGCAGATATGCGACTCAGCAGACCACCACTTGGTGCGCGTTGCACCTTACCTGTTGGACCCACTTAGGGAGATATGCTGGGCCAGAGGAGGGTCGCCAGGGCCTCTGAGCTTCCAGCGGGCTTGCTTCGAGCTCGAGTTAAACTGCCTTTTCACCCCTGAGAAGGAGAGACGTGGGAAGAAGGATCAATTCCCCATTCCCGCTGGGGCGCAGTTTTCCCCAGTTCCCCATGTCCAGTGTTGGGCCAGGGGAGGGCCTCTGAGCATCTCTGAGCGTCCAGAAGGCTAAACTCCTCCACCTCCGTGGGTTCCAGTTCCGGCCGCTGCCTCCGCAGGGCCACAGATGACTCCAGCTCCCCGCGTCCTGTCGGTGGTCAGGCCGACTCCAGCTGTCTCCTCAGTGCCGCAGCTATCCCCGGACCTGGCCGCCGCCGCCTCAGCGCCACAGCTATCCCTGGACCCGGCCACCACCGCCGCAGTGGCAACCTCCAGTTCCTGCCGTCGTCATCTCCAAGCAGCGGCGACCGCCAGTTCCTGCGGTCTCCATCTCCGAGCAGTGCCACCTCCAGTTCCTGCCGTCTCTGTCTCCGAGCAGCGGCGACCGCCAGTTCCTGCCGTCTCCAAGCAGCGGCGACCTCCAGTTCCTGCCGTCGTTGTCTCCTCCGAGCCGCAGCCACTCCCGGACCCGGCCGCTGTCTCCTCCGAGCCGCAGAGGGTTCCAGTTCCTGACCCCGCTGCCAGACGCCAGCGATCACTAGTTCCTGACCCCGCTGCCGAACGCCAGCAATCACCAGTTCCTGCCGCTGCCGTCTCCGAGCCGCAGCGGGTTCCAGTTCCTGACCCTGGTGCCGAACGCCAATCTCCAGTTCCTGCTGCTGCCACCTCTGAGCGGCAGCGTCCTCCAGCCCCTTACCCCACTGGGCCATCACTCCGTTCCCCGGAGTCCCGTCTCCGAGAGTCCAAGTCCTGTTCCCCAGAGTTCCGTCTCCGAGAGTCCGAGCCCCTGTGTCCTGAGCCCTTCTGCCCATCGGGCCGTCCGAGCCCCTGTGCCCTGAGCCCTTCTGGCCGAGCTCTTGTGCCAGAGCAGCTTCGGCAGTCCGCCCGAGCTCCTGTGCCCGGAGCAGCTTCGACAGTCCGGCCGTCCCCCAGAGCTCCTGTGCCCGGAGCAGCTTTGGCAGCCCGGCCGTCCCCCCGAGCTCCTGGGCCCGGAGAAACTTTGACAGTCTGGCTGCCCACCTGAGATCCCGCGTCCAGAGCCTTCTTTCCCATCCGTCCCCCGGAGCCCGGTGGCAGTTTGGATCCAGCCTGACTCTGCACCTGAGTCTCTGCTCCACTCCTAAACCCACACGGTAAACTGTGAACCATCACACTCGAACCCCTATTAATTAGCCTCTAACACACAGGTGCTCCAAAAACCATGGCAAACAGTGACACACATGTACACAAGCATGCACACACGCATGGAGTCTCTCTTGACGTCTCCACTTTGCCTCCTTGATGCCAGCTTTCAGTTTTGCTCTGGTGATGATGCATGCTTCCCTGTTTTTTTTCGCTTTGGCTAGTACCATCACCTCTCCATTCATCCAGGCTTTCTGGTTGGGGAATGAGCTAATTGTCTTTGTGATCACCACATCATCAGGAATATTTGTGTAATCATGGTCCAGTGTGTTGTTTCCGAGATGTGGACATGCTGGTGGAATTTAGGTAAAACAGAGCGTTGAAAATGTTTGCTTTTTTTCTGTTCTGAGAAATGGAATTCCTTTCTTTTTAACCCTTGCACAACTCTTCTCTTTAAATACACACTTAACACTTTAATAACATACTTGTTTTGACATACTCTTAATTTGTTTGCTAATCATATTTTATTGTAATTTTCATATTTTCCATTATATAATTATGCTTTTTATTATTTCCTTATGTTTATTGTCACGCACCATTTACCAAGCCAAATTCCTTGTATGTGTAACCTATTTGGCAATAAACCGTTTCTGATTTAGCGTCTTTGGAGTGTGGTGATGCTGAGACCATGTAATGTTACCGAAGTGGCTGAGACTGGAGTTATCCTCGAAAGCGATGGAGTAGGAGAACTGTGGCAACTTTGATGGCCTCTCCGTGAATTGCCTTGTCCTGTTTTTTGTGATGAAGGACGTGAGCATGGAAGAGATGTTGAGGCTTGCTGGAAGAGATGTTGAGGCTTGCTGGACTCACTCTGGACGTCTTTTTAGAATACAGAAAGCAGGATCTCAGGTTCGGATGCGGTGTTGAAGTTTGCGGTTTCCTGTTGCTGAGTCTGCTGCCGCAGGCTGACTGAAACTTCGGACGTGGTCGTTCTGATTTCGTTCTAATAGACTGTCGTTCGATGGGGATAGTGAGATGAAAACCATGCTGAAGATGAGGTGAGTGGATGGATAATGTTGCTCATATATTGTTAAGTTAGGTTTCTCATTTCTTTGAGCGTGCTCGAGGCGCTGTTACGCAACACCTAGACCTAGGTAGCCCAAAATCACAAATTTGAATCAGAGGGCTTTACAATCTGTATACATGCGACATCCTCTTGTCCCGAAACCCTCACATTGGAACAGGAAAAACTCCCCCAAAAAAAACCAGGGAGAAAAGAGGGAGAGACCTGTGGGAGAGCAACAGAGGAGGGATCCCTCTCCCAGGATGGACAGAAGTGCAATAGATGTCATGTGTACAGAATGAACAGCATAACAGAGTTACAACACATTCAATATATATGACAGAACCACAACAGGAGGCAAGACCATGGTCTAGGTATATCCAGGATCCACGGGAACCTGCGAGGCGAGAAAGCACAGAGACTCTGGTGAAGAAGCAAAGTCAGTAATGTGTGTTAATGGTATCGGTAATATAAAATAGTAATGTGAGTAATAATAGAAGTGATATTAGCAATGGGAGTCAGCAGGGCCATGGTGGGAGGAAGGACCAGGGTCCAGATGAAACCACAGTCCATGGAACCTGTGAGACGAGAAAGCATAAAGACTCCGGGGAAGAAACAAAGTCAGTAATGTGCGTTAATGGTATTGGTAATAGGGTTATTAATGAAAATGGTAGTAGGTGTCAGCAGGGCCATGGCGGGTGAAAGGACCACTGTCCAGATAAAACTACAATCCATGGAACCTGTGAGGCGAGAAAGCACAAAGACCACGGGGAAGAAGCAAAGTCAGTAATGAACATTAATGGGACATCAATGCATACAGAAAGAGATGAAGAAGAGGAGAGAGGAGCTCAGTGTATCCAACAGTAGTCTAAGCCTGTACCAGCTTATCTAGGGGCTGGTCCAAGGCAAACCTGAGCCAGCCCTAACTAAAAGCACTATCAAAAAGGAAAGTCTTAAGCCTACTCTTAAATGTGGTGCGGGTGTCTGCCCCCCGGACTGGAACGGGAAGTTTGTTCCACAAAAGAGAATCTTGATAACTGAAGGCTCTGGCTCCCATCCTACTTTTTTAAGACTCTAGGAACCACAAGCAACCCTGAATTTAGGGAGTGCATGTTATGTGGATGGTGTATGAGGTGAACCCAAACGCATACTCGCACAGCAGATTAAATCCAGCCATGGACTTTATTTTTTCATAAGCAGGTTTAAACAGAAAACACAAGCAAAAACTACAGCACCGTGTCCAGCGAACCGAAGCTTTATTCGGGAGGGAAACTCCACCGAACACACACCTGGAAACGGTCTGGACAGTAAACAATAGGACGTGGACCGGTGTACTCTGTGGTACTACGCTGACCGGCCTCTTCGCGCTGGTGAATTCCCGGGGATTGACTCAGTGCGGCAGGAGAACTGATGACAGGCAGAAAGGTTAGTTCGATCTTCACTGAACACTAGAGATGGGCAAATGATACCAGAGCTCCGAAGCTTGTGTCAGTCTACTGAACTGCCGTGTGTCGGCGCAAAGTGTCGGAGCTTGGAGTCACCGGTGCTTCACAAAACGTTTCATTGGTTTGACGCGTTTGACAGCTTGAACGTTTTGGCGCCAAACTCTGCTACATAAGATACTCAGTTTCAATCAACAATGTGGGTTTTGAGAGACGAGATAGCAAGAATTGTGAGTTATGACGAGTATTGGAGGAAAACGGCGTTCCCCAGTGTGGGAGCATTTTGATCTGATAACACCGAATAAGATAAGCTGTGATTGATATTGATATTCAACTTTTATGTGCCAGTGATAACGTTATGATTTTAGTATAACTTGACTACATATATCTACATATATTTTCAGGTGCGTTGTTTGCTGTGCACGCAAGAGTTGTCCTACAACAGTAACACCTCATCCATGTTGAGGCATCTTCGTGCAAAGCATGACAATCATGCTCTGCAAGTGAACAGCACTGAGCCTGTCAACGCTGGCTATCCTGACTGTAAGTATTCTTAAATGATAATAACTTATCTGATTATTTTGTTACGAAGTAAAAATGAGTTTCAATTATGTAGTAATAATGTTTATATAAATTATCTCCTTTACAGTGTCCAGAAAACAAAGGTTGGATGAGGCCTTGCTGGACTTGATTTAAAGAGATTGGGTTCTGCAACCAGGGACATAGTCAAGCTGAGGTGGAAAGGCTGACTCAAGAGTGTGCTGGTGTTATTACCAGCGAGGCGCCAGCAGAAGCGAATCCTGTGGAGCCAGCACCAACAGCGGGGAGATCAAGTCAACACCAGGACTACAACCTCCAGTTGGTCCAACCAACCAGGCCTTGCTGGACACTCATGTGGAAGCACAAAATCAGGGGACCAATTCAACTGCCACCGCCACTGTGGAAGTGCAAAGGTAATGTATTGTGTAGATTGACAATGTACTTTTAGATAATAAGATTTTGTGAATTTTGCAGTAATAATGTCCCTTTTTGTATCCCTAGGTATTTGAAAGAACCACACTTGGGAAGATTAGAGGACCCACTAAAATACTGGCTCCTACCTTTTGAAATTGGCATTTTGTTAGGTTGGCCATGCAGCGGCTGGACTTTAGAAGAGGGAGGACTGACACAGAGATTATGTGCAAACCAACCAGGTGTTTATTTCAACGACAAAACAACAAAGACAAGGCACAGCTCTTTACATGTTGGACCACAAGCAGCATGTGGTCCTGGCAGCAACAGACTAGATTGAATATGGCAGCCTTATATAGCCTGCCACCAACGAGGACCTCCACCCCACTACAAGATTACATTACATTACATTAGGGTCATTTAGCAGACGCTTTTATCCAAAGCGACTTACAATAAGTGCATTCAACATTGGTAATCAAAAGAACTACTAGTCACCAGAATTCATAAGTACATCTCCTTTTCCAAACAAGCATCTAAGAGCATGAAGCAGAGCATAACTCAGAGCCAAAGTACAGTGCAGAAACAAAGAAAAACAGTTAGTGCAAAAAAGTAATACGAATACAATAAGTGCAACAAGCTAGTATGAATACAATAAGTGCTAAGTGGAAGGCTCAGGGTAGCACTTCCTGAAGAGGTAGGTTTTCAGCCTGCGCCGAAAAATGGGCAGCGACTCTGCTGTCCTGACATCAGTGGGAAGTTCATTCCACCACTGTGGGGCCAGGACAGAAAACAGCCGTGACCGGGTCGATCGGCCGCAGGGACCTCTGAGCGACGGGGCAACCAATCGCCCCGAGGCAGCAGAGCGAAGTGGCCGGGCGGGGTTGTAGGGCTTGACCATGGCCTGGAGATGGGAAGGAGCTGTTCCTTTCACTGCCCTGTAGGCTAGCACCAGAGTCTTAAACTGGATGCGAGCTCTTACAGGTAGCCAGTGTAGAGAACGGAGAAAGGAAGTTGTGAGGGAGAACTTGGGGCGATTGAACACCAGGCGAGCTGCGGCTTTCTGGACAAGCTCCAGAGGTCTGATGGCCGTCGCCGGGGCTCCGGCGAGTAGAGAGTTGAAGTAGTCCAGGCGGGAGATGACAAGAGCCTGGATGAGAACCTGCGCTGTCTCGTCAGTGAGGAAGGGACGAATCCTCCTGATGTTGTAGAGCAGGAATCTGCAGGAGCGTGTAACGAATGCTGAGAATGACAGTTGGTCATCCAGGGTCACACCCAGGTTCCTCGCAGTCCAAGTCGGCGTCACCACTGTATCATCAATGGTGATGGACAGGTCCCGGTGCGGGCAACCCTTCCCCGGGAGGAACAGTAGCTTGGTTTTGTCTAGGTTGAGCTTGAGGTGGTGTGTCGTCATCCACTTCGAGATGTCAGCCAAGCACGCAGCGATGCGTGTCTCCACTTGGGTGTCACCGGGGGGAAATGACAAGACCAGCTGGGTGTCATCGGCATAACAATGGTAGGAGAAGTCATACAAGCGAGTAACAGAACCCAGAGATGTTGTGTAGAGCGAGAAGAGAAGGGGGCCCAGGACTGAACCTTGTGGAACCCCCGTAGTCAGCATGCGTGGTTCCGACACGGCCCCCCTCCAGGTCACCTGGTAGGATCGACCTGTCAGGTAGGATGCAAACAGGGAGTGCAGAGCCTGAGACGCCCATCCCCTCAAGGGTGGAGAGGAGGATTTGATGGTTCACAGTGTCAAACGCCGCAGACAGGTCCAGGAGAATCAGGATAGAGGAGAGAGAGTTAGCTCTCGTGGCGTGAAGCGACTCTGTCACCGCAAGGAGGGCTGTCTCTGTCGAGTGACCCACTTTGAACCCGGACTGGTGGGGGTCCAAAAGGCTGTTCTGGTGGAAATAGGAAGACAGTTGGTTAAAGACAGCACGTTCAAGTGTTTTGGATAGAAAGGGTAGAAGACAAACCGGTCTGAAGTTCTTGACGTCAGAGGGGTCGAGCGATGGTTTCTTCAGAAAGGGGGTGACTCTGGCAGTCTTGAAGGCCGTGGGAAAGCATCCTGAAACAAGAGATGTGTTGATGAGGCGGGTGAGGAAAGGAAGGAGTTCAGTCACAATAGACTGAAGAAGAGGGGAAGGGATCGGGTCAAGGGAGCACGTGGTGGGGCGGTTAGATGTAACAAGGTTGAGGACCTCGTTAGGGGAGAGAGGAGCCAGATAGGGTAAGATGGGGCATGGAGATGGGAGGGAGAGCTGTGGGGGCAGGGCTGGACAGGGTGGAGAGGGAGAGAGGGGATGGATCTGATATCGTTTAACTTCTTCTCAAAGAAGTTGGCGAAATCATCAGGGAGAAGGCAGGAGTAGGAGGAGGGGGTGGGGGTTGGAGGAGTGAAGTGAAAGTTTCAAAGAGTTTTTTAGGATTGGAAGCAGAGGTTAGGATTTTAGAGCGGAAGAACGCAGCTTTAGCAGTAGATAGAGAGGAGGAAAAAGTGGAAAGAAGAGCTTGGAAGTTAGGTTGCAAGATCGGTAACTATACCCCTTACCTGTAAATACAATTACCTAAACTACAAAACATACTATAAAATGGATTCCTAACATCCTACGGTCAATTATCCATATGATCTCTATTCTGGTTACACATCACAATAGAGATCATTGTGAGGAATTTAAGTTTAGAAGTACAATAGTTTGATTTAAAGCACACCTAAAGAAAGTATAAAATATCATATGTTCACAAAATATTCTCTTATGTAATGTATAATAGGTTTACAGTATATTCACTTGTAAAGGATAGTATAAGTATAGCATATATTACTTACAAAAGTGTTAAACCACACAATCTTAATCAATTGAATGTATTAGACTAGAAGTATAGTAGTTGACTGTTTAGAGTAGAGAGAGGGCAAGGAGAGGAAGGGCGAGAGTTTCCGAGTTTTTCATGACCATATATGGAGATGTGATGGGTCGGAGGTGAATCGGCGCCGCGGGAGACAGGACGGTGGTCAAGCGGGGGTCGGATGGACAGAGCTTTTACGAGGAGGTGGACCAACGGACATTACCAGGATCATCATATGGACCAATGGAGAGCATTGTCTGAGGCCAGGAGGAGACAATTGAATTTTAGCCAGCCACTGAAGTTGTTACTAGATTTTGAATGTAAACCGTTGACTTTTGGGTATAAAAACATTGTTCGGAGAGACGCTATTCAGTTCTTGGCGATCTTCTTTACTGTAAACTGGCGTTTGTTGGCCGGTTAGGGGGGGAGAGTGTTTGAACTCGATTTCGCGATTCCTTACTGTCGACAGTGTAATTCAGTTTGTAATTGTCTTTTTAGCATTTGTGAATTATAAATACTTTTTCATTGTAAGCTGGATCCAGCTGATTTTTCTTAGCGTGACTTCGTTGCTCAAACAACAACGAAAGAGCGAGAGGTCCGCGGCCTCCTGCGAGCAGAGGTCTCACTCCATTACATCATATATGGCCCGAACAGGGAATTCAATTTCATTACCATCCCTCCACTAATCAACACATGGTCTCTCCTGGAACTACAAAATGGTGCTCATGTACCCTGGGAACTCTTTTGGCCGAACACCCTGGAGAGGAGACACAGCAGAGGTAAGTGATTTGAATATGCATGTTATTTGATAGCACTATTAACAACAGTTTATATTCAATCCTTTTGGTAAAGATAACAAACCAATAATATGTTTGTATCTTCAGGCCCGACCTTCAACATCTATACCTGGGAACATATCAGAACCACAACAGTACAATAAAACATTAAACCCTTAGTGTGTGTGCCTTATTGTCTTAAAACAGTCCACAAATGCTGGTAATGGAGAGGGTCTTCATTATACATGTAAAATAATTTTTTCAAAGGCTGGGGAAATTGTCAAACAGAAAAGGAGCCACCTGAAGCCCAGCACAGTGGAGAAAATATTATTTCTAAATAAAAATCTGTGAAAAATACAATGTTGCACAAATCACTGCCACTTTCACCATGCCCATGTTCATAAGCACGTTCCACTGCCACTTCTATGACATCTTGCCTCACTAATATAATAATAATAATAATAATACATTTTATTTATATAGTGCTTTAAAAGGCACTCAAAGACACTTTATATGGTTAAAAAAAACAATAAAAGCATTTATAATAAGAACAAAATCATAACAGTAAGGAACAACACGAAAAGAAAGAAAGAAAACATACATAACTGACTTTACAGGTTAAAAGCAGATTTGAACAGGTGAGTTTTGAGTGCAGTTTTGAAAGTGGCGAGTGAGGGAGAATGTCTGAGGTGTTGAGGAAGGGAGTTCCAGAGGAAGGGGGCAGCAGTGGAGAAGGCCCTGTCCCCCCAGGTCTGATGCTTGGACAGAGTAGGGGGTTGGCGTCGGTGGATCTGAGGTTGCGGTTGGGAGTGTGACGGTGCAGGAGGTCGTGAAGGGCTTTATATGTGATGAGGAGGATCTTGAAGTGGATTCTTTACTGTATGGGGAGCCAGTGGAGGTTTTGGAGGACTGGGGTGATGTGGTCTCTCGTACGGGAGTGGGAGAGCAGACGGGCAGCAGAGTTCTGGATGTATTGAAGTTTGTTGATGATTTTGGTGGGTGAGCTGTACAGGATGCTGTTACAGTAGTCCAGTCGAGAGGTGATGAAGGCGTGGATGAGTGTTTTGGCGGCAGCGGAGGAGAGGGAGGGGCGGAGAAGGGTGATGTTTTTGAGATGAAAGAAGGCGGTTTTTGTGATGTGATTGACGTTGCGTTCATAGGAGAGGGTTTGATAAAAAATGATACCAAGGTTACGGACATGTGTGGAGGCAGGAACAGTGGTGCCATCGATGCAGAGAGAGAAGTTGTGGTGGGATTTGTTTAGTGATTTGGGGCTGATGATGAGGATTTCAGATTTGTCGCTGTTGAGTTTGAGGAAGTTGGCTTGCATCCAGGTTTTTATTTCTGTGAGGCAGTTGGTGATGGTGGAGTGGGTGGTGGGGGAGATGGATTTGGTGGAGATGTAGAGCTGGGTGTCATCAGCATAGCAGTGGAGACCATGGTGGCGGATGATGTCGCCAAGGGGGAGCAGGTAAAGGATGAAGAGGAGGGGACCGAGTACTGAACCTTGGGGGACACCGTGTGAAACCGGGGCTGTCAGACTTGAATTTGTTGATGGTAATGAACTGTTCACGGTCGGAGAGGTATGATTTGAACCAGGAGAGGGCTGTGCCAGTGATATGGAGGGAGGATTGTACAGCATGCTGTAAATTGGCCGCTAGCAGGCTGCTACCCAGCTTGTTAAAATTAATATAATAATCAATAGCAGATAGGCAACATAATGGTGCCTGACCAGTTCAGGCTTTGTAGGTAAGTAAAAGGATTTTAAATTCTATTCTAGATTTTACAGGGAGCCAGTGTAGAGAAGCTAATACAGGAGTAATATGATCTCTTTTCTTAGTTTTTGTTAGTACACGAGCTGCAGCATTCTGAATCAGCTGGAGAGATTTAAGAGACTTATTCGAGCAGCCTGATAATAAGAAATTGCAGTAATCTAGTCTAGAGGTAACAAATGCATGAACTATTTTCTCTGCATCACTTTGAGACAGGATGTGCCTGAGTTTTTAAATATTACGTAGGTGAAAAAAGGCAGTCCTAGAAATTTGTTTTATCTGAGAGTTAAAAGACAAATCCTGATCAAAGGTAACTCTTTACAGTGCTGCTGGATGCCAGCGCAATGCCATCTAGAGAAACTATATCATTAGATAACTGATGTCGGAGGTTTTCTGGGCCTAGTAGAATAACTTTAGTTTTGTCTGAGTTTAATCAGGAAGTT
Source organism: Cebidichthys violaceus (assembly GCF_023349555.1). Taxonomy (NCBI): domain Eukaryota; kingdom Metazoa; phylum Chordata; class Actinopteri; order Perciformes; family Stichaeidae; genus Cebidichthys; species Cebidichthys violaceus. The sequence goes on along the minus strand of NW_027176307.1, from coordinate 6,122,085 downwards.
GCAGGTCATCCAGGTTTTTATGTCCTTGCAGTTTAGTGAGCTGGTTGGTTTCATCTGGTTTGATCGATAGATATAATTGAGTATCATCTGCAAAACAATGAAAGTTTATAGAGTGTTTTCTGATAATATTGCCTAAAGGAAGCATATATAAGGTGAACAAGATTGGTCCAAGCACAGAACCTTGTGGAACTCCATAACTAACATTGGTCTTCATCGAGGTTTCATTGTTTACATATACAAACTGAGACCGATCTGGTAAATAAGATTTAAACCAGTTTAGTGCGGCTCCTTTGATGCCAATATAGTGTTCTAGTCTCTGCAACAGAATGTAATGGTCAATGGTGTCGACCGCAGCACTAAGGTCTAATGTAATGTTCAGAAATTTCTCAAACAGAGAGGAAGAAGGCCATAGTGGAGAAGAAGGCCACTGAAGAGAAGAAGCAGCAGCCCCCCCCTTTGCACTCTTTGTTTCATCAGCAAGCAGGGCAGGAGTCAGCAGGTCCAGGTCAAAATCAGAAGTATTTAATATTGTTAACAGAAGCCAAAACAATCACAAACCAAATTACACTACCGATAGTCAAATATTTCAAGAAATATGAGACCCCGTTCATACCACAGGACAGATTGATGTATCTGCCCCATGGTACGAAGGAAGTCTGATTCTCTCAGGGGACAAACAGCTCCTTTGCCCCCCCAGAGTTACATTCCTCAACCTATCGATCAGCTCCACGATTGGCTGAAGTCCAATGGGCTCCTCCTTGGATCCTGACCCATTGTCCTGGGCAGACACCTCTGTGAACTACCCACTTGCCCCGCAGATTTACACCTTCTGACATTCCTCAAACCCCCATCACAGACTCAATATACATTCAATGACCACACTCCTGTATCATGATGTGTAAGCAGAATAGGTGTTACAATTGACATGTTAAAAACAATAGACAACACATTGTGCCTCTGAGGCCACATAGTTCTTGATGTTTCATCGTCATCCAATGGTGGTGAATTGAGTCTGACTTGCTGCCGGTCCGACATGTCCTTCCACACCATTCCTGGGCCTCGTACCAGAATGTCTTAAACAACTCAGATTGTGTGGGAGACAGAAACAGAGACAACAGCAGTATTTCTTCCAATAAACTCTCATTCTACCATTAGAACATTTCCACTTCTATCCCTTCTCTAAATCATACTTCCTCTAACCTTTAACTTCCTAAATCCTTCAATTTCATTTGAATACATGTGCTATGTGGGTGTGAGTGGTGTTTGTCTAATTTCCAATGTGTGTATTGCATGTACAAGTTTGTCATCTAAAGAATCTAAAGTTAACTCACCCTCTGTGTTGTAATGTGTGCTCGTCGTTGGTCCATCACCAGGGTCCAGTCCGCTTGCCTGCTGCCCCTCCCCAGTCTAATGGCTGATTGTCAATCCCTCCCACCACTCCTTGCTCCATGGAGAATGAGCAGCCTCTTCTCCAATGTCCAAGCGGCCACATTTATGGCAACCAAAGTCTCCAGTTGGTGTGTGTCAAAGTCTCAAAGTCTCTGCCCCTCTTTCAGCTTGCTCTCTCTCATGACCTGATACATTATCAGCTGGGCATCCTAGTGCCTGTGCTGACTAAACTTCTCTGTCCATCTCACACAACTTTCTTGTGTGATGTTTTCCAGGCTCATAGATGGCGGAAAGCCTTCAGTCAGGGCCGACACTGTAGATCTTGAATGAGTCTCTTTTGTCTTCTTCATCCTCGAGTGTTGAGTGGTGGGTGTAGTTCATGATGTTTGTGCCTGGGGAGCGTATGGCAGCAAAGCGGAGTCCCCAGATCAGGATCCACTGACCATGTACCTCAACTAAAAAACAAACGAAACAAAACAAAAACTACCCAAAGATCAGCAGTAAACGTTAGAATACATCTTCGCTAATCTATAGTTGAGTACAACGTTGTCTCATGTAAAGATAAAATTTACAATCCAATTCTTAGATGTGTGTGTGTGTGTGTGTGTGTGTGTGTGTGTGTGTGTGTGTGTGTGTGTGTGTGTGACACCCCCCTTTCTGCTCCTGCATTCCTTTCTCTCCACATATCATTTGCTTTCCAGTCCACTTTAAACATTTCTTTCTTTCCCTCTTGGACATCATTTCATTTTTATCTGCTTCACCTTTTTCTGTGCTCCAAACACACTCCAAGTTGATTTAATTTTTCGTAGGCCAAAACTTAAAATTGATAAATCAAAAAAACTGAAAAATGATAGATTATAGAATTAAAAATGAAATCATAAAACAATGAAAATTCTAAAATAAGAAATCACTCTAGAATCACTCTATTGTAATTTCCTTTCTGATCCACTGGATAATATACATTTTGTAGTTCTATGTAATTGCCCCTAGGGTTTCTGGGTAATGGAGTTTTCTGTAACTATCAAGCAATTACTCCTCCTGTCCGCTAGTTGGCGGAGTTGTTTCTTTTCTTCTTCTACGTTTTTAGAAAGACATGGGCTTTGTAGCTAACACAACAGGCTAGGCTAGCGGCGACCACATGGCTGCAGCTAGCACAAAAGCTAGGCTAAACAAACCTCCTCTGGGCTATCCCAAGAGGCCATGCTGCCACAGGCATGAATTTGTGCCAACACAACAGGCCATGCTACCACGAACATGAGCCTCCTCCAATTAATCACGCTATCAATTGTTCTTTTACTTCAATAGCCTGCCAAATCCACACACTCTATTTCACTAGACCGGACCTTGGCCTTTCACCAACGTACCAGTTATTTCTCATAATCTCCTCTTTTATCTAAATATATAAGGTTAGACACCAGAGCCTGCAGCCTCCAGTACAACCAATTAATTCACGCCTTACTCAATCACCATAATCTCCTTTACAATGCAATTTCAACAACACAACAACACGCTACCTATGTCCATACACAATAAGCCATTAACACAGCTAAGCTGTACTCTTGCTGGACTACAATCAAATATCACAATGCGGCTTTAGCCGTAACTAGTCTCATCACAATAGATTTCAAGTTATTATACTTCACCGGCCTCCTGCAGCTTCTCCCAGCAGCCAGTTCTCAGAAACGCAGACTGTCGGACACCTCCGCGAAAAGTGTCCACCGATCCACGTCCCCTCAGCCCTCTCCCAGTTCTTCCAAGAAATCACGTCAGGGTCACCAAATTGTAATGTTCAGAAATTTCTCAAACAGAGAGGAAGAAGGCCATAGTGGAGAAGAAGGCCACTGAAGAGAAGAAGCAGCAGCCCCCCTTCGCACTCTTTGTTTCATCAGCAAGCAGGGCAGGAGTCAGCAGGTCCAGGTCAAAATCAAAAGTATTTAATATTGTTAACAGAAGCCAAAACAATCACAAACCAAATTACACTACCGATAGTCAAATATTTCAAGAAATATGAGACCCCGTTCATACCACAGGACAGATTGATGTATCTGCCCCATGGTACGAAGGAAGTCTGATTCTCTCAGGGGACAAACAGCTCCTTTGCCCCCCCAGAGTTACATTCCTCAACCTATCGATCAGCTCCACGATTGGCTGAAGTCCAATGGGCTCCTCCTTGGATCCTGACCCATTGTCCTGGGCAGACACCTCTGTGAACTACCCACTTCCCCCGCAGATTTATACCTTCTGACATTCCTCAAACCCCCATCACAGACTCAATATACATTCAATGACCACACTCCTTGGTTTAACACTTCCTAAGTAAACACACTGTGACACATAATATCCAGCACTAGGAATGCTTTAAAATTTAAAATTCCTCACACTAACTAGACAAGAACAGAGACCAGTCCTTTGTCTGATGCAATTAGGAGGTAATTAGTTATTTTTACCAGAGCTGTCTCTGTGCTATGATGCTTTCTAAATCCTGACTGAAAATCCTCAAATAAACTATTGTTACGCAGAAAGTCACACAATTGATTCACAACTGCTTTCTTAAGGATCTTAGAGAGGAAGGCAAGGTTGGAGATCGGTCTATAGTTAGCCAACACCTCTGGATTGAGAGTGGGCTTCTTAACTCGGTGATGACTCTGGTGACCTGGTGGCAGGCAGAGAAGGACATGGTGGCTGATGCAGAGATGCTGCATGTTGTTTACTGCACCCTGACAGCTGTGAATCCTCTCTGTAAAAAAAATACAGATATATAAATAATATATTACTACTAAGTTCATTGAAAGAAAGTTCTCACTCCCTTTCAACTTTCTTCCTCCAGATCCCCCACACACAACAAGATATATATATATATATACTTCATTCATCCCTGGGGGAAATTTGTATGTTACAGCAGCAAAGAAACAAAGTAACAGAGTAAAAGTAAACAATAAGTGACGGTCACATTTAGCTAACGTTACGCACAAAGTGCACTATTACTGTAAATACACTTACCCATCTTCAAATTGATCCCTCTTATTTTGTTATTCCTCTTCATCGTAGGAGTCAAATCCATTAGGCTCTGAAGTTCCTCCGTCATCCTCACTGCTGCTTTCCCAAATCGCTGAAAGTACTTCGCCAACTTTTAGCTTTCTCTTTGCCATTTTCTCTCTGACCTCTGTGGTGGAAAAAAAATCCTATACCCGCTTTGCGTGAGTCTTTTCATGCTGAAATATATCATACCAAAAACCAGGTTGTCTTTTAAGTATTTATTCTCTGCGCAGAGAAGGTTCAATCATCACAACAGAATGCGTACAGTCTCAGTGAGGAAGAAACAAGAAAAAAGTGAACAAGCATTCTTTATACAGAATGAGCAAAGGTGGGGGCCGATGGCCAATGTTACAGACATTTCGGTCTCAGACTTTTGGTCTCAGACTGATAGGAACAACAAGTGACAACAAACGGCCAGCAACCAAAACAAGCGGCCCAAAGGCCTTGGCATGGAACATTCTCATACAACACACAGTTGGTTATTTATGTGAACAGGCAAGGGAGAATCCTTCTTCTGCACAACAGAGACACGGTGAAGTTCAACAAAAAAAAAAACGCTTGGTTAGTCGTAGCATCAGCTGCAGCATTTCCTGTTGAAATGGGATCAGAAGCGTTAGTGTGAGCATCACATTTCATAACACAGACAGTTTTAGGGAATACATTCTTTACTTTTCATCTGAATATAAGGAGTCTTCCTAGCAACTATGACAAATTAATTCATTATTTGTCTTAACTTAAGCATGAATTTGCATTTATTGCCCTATCAGAAACATGGTTTACTGAGGACTCTAGATACATCTTTAAAATAACAAAATACAGTTCAGTTCACCATGCAAGAGAGAATGGATCTGGAGGTGGAATATCTCTGTTTATTCATGGTGACTATGAATTCAAAAGTTTGTCTTTACTCTAGTTACTTTTTCCTCTTATTCATAAAGCAACATGAGTTCCTGAAAATTCAATGACTTTGATTGACAACATCTTAACCAATTCTTTGAGTGAAGGAACAAAATCTGGAGTCTTGTATTCAGACTTGTTAGGTAATTTTCCCATTTTTCAGTACTCTGTATTCAAGATTAATAGAGCTAAACATAGTAAGAAAATAATGGATAATATATCGTTCCACAGTAATGTTAGGCACATCTAATGTATTAATCTAATCTAATGTGTGAAACAGCAGAAAGGAACCATGAGCTCCCCATGTTCCTGAGTCAAAACTGATGTCATGTAACCGTCTCTTTCGTCCACGTACTGTGTGAACGGTGTGTCAAGTTTAGGTAGTCCAAGTGTCAGAGCTGACAGTAATGCGTCCTTTATGTCATTAAAGGCAGCAGTCGAGCAGTCAGTCCAGGTCAGTTTGTTCTGCGCAGAAAGATGTTTACCATGAATCATGGAAGAGAGGAATGCTTCTCTTTCTGAGTAGTTTAGGATCCACTGATCTAATATGACGTCATTCTATAAAGCTCATCATGTTTCTTAGTTGTTTTTTAGGCACATTTTGAATTGCCTGTTTTCTCTTGGGAGAGAGGGTTTTGCCCTCTGCTGTGATCACATGTCCCAGATATGAAACTTTATCGAGAGCAAATTTCAATTTGACGGATAGCCTTGTGACCATTTGCAGCCAAAATTTAAGTAGGATAACTGTAATTGTAAATTACTCTATCTGCATGCTTCTTCTGTGGGGCTGCAAATCATGATGTCATCAACATATTGTAACAAGGCAGAACCATTTGGTAACTATAAATTAGCCAGATTGTCTCTCAAGGCACTGTTAAAAATACCAGGGCTTTCTGAGTATCCCTGAGGACACTGGGTCCCTTTAAATTAGAAGCTACCCAAAATTGACTTTGTGCACAGGTACAGAAATACAAATATTTAAAAAAACATTGGCCAAGTCGAAGACGGAAAAACTGTGTCTGGAGGGATGAGTGACATAATGGTGTGGATTGGAAATTTGAGGTGCTCGCGGTGCACCAAAGCATTAACTGCTTGTAAATCTTAGACAAATAGTCACTCAGTCGGTTCCCCCAGGTCTTGAATTTTCTTTACCGGAACGATTGGTGTGCGCACCACCAGAGAATCATCACAAATCAGATTTTGGGTGAACCACCAAAGGTGTCACACCCCTCACCAGTCCTACGTCATATTTGTGTGCAGACCATAGAGAGGAAGGCACCTCAGACAGCTCAGCCATGTTTACAAATGGAACATTTCATACCATGGTGTGTGTGTGTGTGTGTGTGTGTGTGTGTTTTTTTTTTTTTTATCAAACATATGTTGAGTTACTCTTTTACTGTTAACATTGATGTACATCATATTCTATACTGTATACATCACCCTTATTACTGAAGTGAGTTGAGTCTTACTGTGCAGCCAGTCAGACATGTTCTTCCATCTCCAACAATGGGTTTTGTGCATAGGACACATGTGTGAACTCCCTCTTAAACAACTCAGATTGTGTGGGAGACAGAAACGGAGACAGCAGCAGCATTTTCTGTCCAATAAATGTCCATCATACATAATTTCTCTACCTACTAAATTTATAGGGCAGTGATCAGACAGTAGAAATGAATGTTTGTCTGTGATGTTATCTAATATACAGGATAAGGGCTTTGTGTACATCTCACTAATTGGTATTCCCCTGAGCCAATCAAAAATGTAACATATTACCTTTAATAGTTTCTTGTGGTAACTTTCTAAAAACTTAATTTTTGTTCGAGTACATCTGGTATGTGGGTGTGAGTGGTGTTTGCATGGTTTCTAATGTGTGTATTGAAAGTACAAGTTTGTCATAGGCAGAATCTAAAGTTAACCCTCTGTGTTGTAATGTGTGTGCGTCGAATGGTCCATCACTGAGGTCCGCCCCACCCCGCCGCGCCTGCTCCTCCCCTCTTGACTGCTGATATTGAGCCCTCCCACCAGTCCTGCCTCCATGGAGATTGTGGGCCGTCCCTTAGACAATGTCCAAGTTGCCACTTTTATGGCACACAAAGTTTTCAGCTGGTGTGTGTTTTCCAAAATCAATTTTCCTCCTCGCCTGTCATTGCCTGATTACATTGTCAGCTGCGCATCCTCAAGTTTGAGCTGATGAAAGTCTTTGCTTATTCTCTGTCGTACTGCTTCTCAGCGTGTTCAGCATCTTGTAATATGGTTGCAGTCTTCCATATCACACAACTCTCTTTAGTGTGATGTTTTTCAGATTCATGGATGGCAGGAAAGCCTTCTTACAAAGTTCTGTCGTATATAACATATTCCAGGTTGATTACGGCTGGTGTGAATGCCGCACATATTTTATGATAACGCACAAAGGAGGTCATAGTTCTCTTGAATTCTGTGAAGTTGCTCTTTGAACTCTCCACATGAGTCATGGCTTCTTCTTCTTCACGTCTTCTTTCTCTGTTGTAATGTCCTCATTTTCTCGTGTTCAGATAATCCAGGTTCATATTGCCACCAGTGTCCATTGACGGGCTTGTAGCTGTAAGCGTTGACATGGTGTCTTGTCCTTCTTCATCCTCGGAGTGTTGAGTGGTGGGTTTGGCTGTAATGTTGTTTGTGCCAGGGGAGCATACAGCAGCAGCGTTGCGGAGACCAGATCAGGATCCACAAATACAAAACAAAAACAAAAAACAAAGTTCAGCAGTATATTTTCCTTTTCTATCAGTTGTATGTGTCTTATTCAAATACATCTGTTTCTTTCTTTACCTCTTGGACATTACTTCATCTGTTTCTGCTTCGCCTTTTCCTCTCTGCTCCAGACACGGTTTGAGTTGATCCAATTTTTTCCGTAGGCTAAAGTTGCCTTTTCCAGGAACCTCAATTTTATCAATTCTTCTAATTGTTAGGCCGTCTGATTATCTTTGTCCCACATGTATTTTAATATTGGAGGTAAGACCATGGCATCGGGCTACTCAGGCTCATTCTATGACTTTTTATCATTTCCAAATGTTTCACCTTTCTTTTTTTATTAGGGCCCGAGCACCGACGTAGTCGGAGCGGAGGACCTATTGTTATTCTAATGTTTTTTATTATTATTATTATTATTATTATTAGGGCCCGAGCACCGACGTAGTCGGAGCGGAGGACCTATTGTTATTCTAATGTTTTTTATTATTATTATTATCGTACCAGTTTCATCGCAAAAAGGAGGTGCTTGGGATACTGGGAATCTTTTGAAATTTGGCACAAAATTCAATCGTGGTGAAAATTCCAGTATTATTGGGGTGTCCAGCTGCGGCATGACATTTTGGCTCGATAGCGCCCCCTACAGAGTAGCCCCAACTTTGGGTTTCACCTAGCTGTATGAAATTTGGTAGGTATGTGGAACGTGATGGGACGTACAAAAAAGTCAAAAGGAGGTATATCCTAAACCAAACAGGAAGTCGGCCATTTTGAATTTTATGACGTTTTTGGACCGTTTCAAGGCGCCGTACTTTAACGAACTCCTCCAGAGATTAAACCCGATTGCCTTCAGATTTGGTCAGTATGCTCTTGAGACCTTGGCAGTGAAACGATACTCAAAGATCAAAAAGTTATCGAACTATGTGTCCGTGGCGTGGCGGCAAAAAAACACCATTCGCCATGAAACAGGAAGTTGTTGTAACTCGGCTGTACATTGCCTAATCTGCTCCAAATTTCTCATATGTCATAACATCCTGACCCTGAACACATGTATATGACAATTTTGAATCATAGTCATAGCGCCACCTTCTGGCAACAGTAAGTTAAAGTCTTTACACTTTGGCTTGTTTCTCTTAGTTGGAAAATCAGATCAACATCAAATTTGTTCCACACAAATGTAAGAAGTTCATAATGCCAGTTCTCCAAGCTTTTGATGTTTTGTCGAACGCCGTTGCCGTGGTAACGCAGTCTTCGCCGTGAAAAATTATGGTCATTTGGAGAGGTTAAAAAAGCTCGAAACACAAGCAAACTTGACACACAGATCACAAGGCCAAAATGTAGTTATATAATATGATTTTATTCAATCAGAGTGTCAAATCGGCTCAATAGCGCCCCCTACAAAATTTCGACAAAGCAGCCCTCGCAGTACGTTTCACATAGAACAACATTTGGTAGGCACATGTATCACATGTGGACTCAAATAAAAGTCTCTTGGGGCCATGCCCTAAACCCAACCGGAAGTCAGCCATTTTGAATTTAGTCTGAATTTCTCGTGTCGTTTTTGCAATTTCCAGGCGCTCTACTTTAACAAACTCCTCCCAGGGAATTAATCAGATCAACTTAGAATTTGGTCAGAACAATCTAAAGACCTTTGTGATTAAAAGTTACTCAAAGCTTGTTGTTTCGTGAAATGCCGTTGCCGTGGCGATGCATTCCTCGCCATGAAAAACAAAGGTGTTTTTGAGGGGCTAAAAATACTCAAAACAAAATCAAACTTGTCACACACATTTAAAATCCTGAATGTAGTTATCTGATGTGATTTTAATGCTTCAGAGTGGCAACTCGGCTCGATAGCGCCCCCTACAATATTTCGACGATGCAGCCCTCGCTGTACGTTTCACCGAGATGTATGAAATTAAGTAAGCAGGTGTATCACATGTAGACTTAAAAAAAAGTCTTAGGGTCCATGCTCTAAACCCAACCGGAAGTCAGCCAATTTGAATTTTGTATGAATTTCTTGTGGTTTTATTTCCTTTTCCAGGTGCTGCACTACGAACTCCTTCTAGGGAAATAATCCGATCAGCTTAGAATTTGGTCAGAACAACCTAAAGACCTTAACGATTAAAAATTACTAAAAGCTTGATGTTTCATCGGATAACATGGACTTGGTGTCGCGGCAATTTTACATGATTCGCCATCATCCATCAAGCTTTTGTAACTCAACCTTACTTTGTCAAAACTGACCCAAACTTGACATGCTTGATTGCTGTTGTGATTTTAGGACTTCTGCATGCCAATATTAACTCATAGTCATAGCGCCACCTACTGGCAACCACGGACGTAAACAGAATTCTGTAATAACAGCGGCCCAAACAGGGTTTGTGGGCACACCATGAGAAAAAGACTTCTCTGATCTAAATATGTGCAAACTAAGATGCTTGGAGAACAAAAGCTAATCAACAGTGTTTTTCAAACCATGTCAGTGGGCATTAGTATAAATGATCTGTCTAGAGCTTCTACATGAGAATCAGGTTAAATGTTACAATGAATGCTTCACACTATAATCTAAAGTTACAGAAGAGCTTAAAATGAAAACAGTGTCAAATTAAAGTGTTCAAGTAAAAACAAATGACACTGCTGTTCTGTTAACTTTCATGTAAGTCCAAATACAATCAGTAGGACACTGCAGGGAGTTGAACTCCATCCCAGTAACCTGACAGTCTGTTATGTTACAAATACTGAAGCACATTCACACGTTCATTTTCTTAATGATCTTAACAGGCTTACATTTATGATTGTATCGGAGGTACACTCAAAACATTTGAGGCTTAAGACCTGGCAACATGGTCTTGCTATGCTGCTGGTCGACGCAGGAAATATCATCTAACTTGTGCATGCAGTGTATGATGGTCACAGAAATGCATTGCCGCATCAACCAGAGTCCTGCCAGTACCCTCGACGTGTGTGACGTTGCGAGGGCCCGATCAATGCTGCTTGCAGCTTTAATAACTCTTACAATTTCAATAGGGCCTTCGCTGGCCCAACGTTGTCGGTGGCTCGGGCCCTAATAATAACTCTTACAATTTCAATAGGGCCTTCGCTGGCCCGACGTTGTCGGTGGCTCGGGCCCTAATAATAATACCCCATACAATTTCAATAGGGCCTTCGCTGGCCCGACGTTGTCGGTGGCTCGGGCCCTAATAAAAATGAAAATCCCTACAATTTCAATAGGGCCTTCGCTGGCCCGACGTTGTCGGTGACTCGGGCCCTAACCAGTACAATTTCAATAGGGCCTTCGCTGGCCCGACGTTGTCGGTGGCTCGGGCCCTAATAATCCTTAGAAACTCAATAGGGCCTTCGCTGGCCCGACGTTGTCGGTGGCTCGGTCCCTAATAATACCCCATACAATTTCAATCGGGCCTTCGCTGGCCCGACGTTGTCGGTTTGCTCGGGCCCTAAAAAACATTTGAATTTCAATAGGGCCTTCGCTGGCCCGACGTTGTCGGTTGCTCGGGCCCTAATTAGAACATATGTACAGTTGTGGTCAAAAGTTTACATACACTTGTAAAGAACATAATGTCATGGCTCTCTTGAGTTTCCAGTTATTTCTACAACTCTGATTTTTCTCTGATAGAGTGATTGGAACAGATACTTCTTTGTCACAAAAAACATTCAAGAAGTTTGGTTCTTTCATGACTTTATTATGGGTTAACAGAAAAAGTGACAAAATCTGCTGGGTCAAAAATATACATACAGCAACATGAATTAGCAATTTTGGTGACTTAGAAAGTTGTGTCAATGAAATGAGCTTCATAGCATGGCCTCTTAACTTCTTGTGAGTGATTATGAGTGACTACAGCTGGTGACTTCTCTGAGGCCATTTAAATAGGGCTCATTGGATACAAACGCCCACAAACGCTACAATGGGAAAGTCAAAGGAGCTCAGCATGGATCTGAAAAAGCGAATCATTGACTTGAACAAGTCAGGAAAGTCACTTGGAGCCATTTCAAAGCAGCTGCAGGTCCCAAGAGCAACAGTGCAAACAATTGTTTGTAAGTATAAAGTGCATGGCACTGTTTTGTCACTGCCACGATCAGGAAGAAAACGCAAGCTGTCACCTGCTGCTGAGAGAAAATTGGTCAGGAGGGTGAAGAGTCAACCGAGAACCACCAAAAAGCAGATCTGCCAAGAATTAGAAGCTGCTGGAACACAGGTGTCAGTGTCCACAGTCAAGCGTGTTTTGCATCTCCATGGACTGAGAGGCTGCCGTGCAAGAAGGAAGCCCTTGCTCCAAAAGCGGCACCTTAAGGCTCGACTGAAGTTTGCTGCTGATCACATGGACAAAGATAAGACCTTCTGGAGGAAAGTTCTGTGGTCAGACGAAAAACAAAAATCGAGCTGTTTGGCCACAATGCCCAGCAATATGTTTGGAGGAGAAAAGGTGAGGCCTTTAACCCCAAGAACACCATGCCTACCGTCAAGCACGGTGGTGGTAGTATTATGCTGTGGGGCTGTTTTGCTGCCAATGGAACTGGTGCTTTACAGAGAGTAAATGGGATAATGAAGAAGGAGGATTACCTTCAAATTCTTCAAGATAACCTAAAATCATCAGCCCGAAGGTTGGGTCTTGGGCGCAGTTGGGTGTTCCAACAGGACAATGACTCCAAACACACATCAAAAGTGGTAATGGAATGGCTAAATCAGGCTAGAATTAGGGTTTTAGAATGGCCTTCCCAAAGTCCTGACTTAAATCCCATTGAGAACATGTGGACAATGCTGAAGAAACAACATGTCAGAAAGCCATCAAATTTAACTGAACTGCACCAATTCTGTCAAGAGGAGTGGTCAAAGATTCAACGAGAAGCTTGCCAGAAGCTTGTGGATGGCTACCAAAAGCGCCTAATTGAAGTGAAAATGGCCAAGGGACATGTAACCAAATATTAGCACTGCTGTATGTATATTTTTGACCCAGCAGATTTGATCACTTTTTCTGTTAACCCATAATAAAGTCATGAAAGAACCAAACTTCATGAATGTTTTTGTGACAAAGAAGTATCTGTTCCAATTACTCTTTCAGAAAAAAATCTGAGTTGTAGAAATAACGGGGAAACTCAAGAGAGCCATGACATTGTGTTCTTTACAAGTGTATGTAAACTTTTGACCACAACTGTACCATACAGAGGGACAGTAAAGAATTGCAGCGCCTCAGGAGGAACTATTGACACTGGAGCAGTTGTGCGCAGGTTGCTTTAGGGTGTGACTCCCGCGCATTCCTCAGATGTAATTTGGAGGAAGAACTGAATGCCTCTTGTCTTCATTTCTGCTGAACTTTACCTGTATCCTACAGGTTAGTACTGGTGAAAACGGCCAATGTTCACTCTTGGGAAACAATACTGTATGTGCACGTTCATTTTGTAAGGCTTTGTGAAGTTATTGTGAGCATGAAGGTGTAAATATGTATTTTACAAATCCGCGACGGTCTCGAGCAAGCAGCAGGTAAACTAGCTGCTTGCCGCGCTAATATGGGTTGTTTTACCTGAATATTGTCTTGCAGGGATGTCGCTAACGTGATCTACGTTCCCACAGTAATTATTTGGGCTCTCACACTGCTGTTCGTTACAGTAAGTGTTAATATGTTTCAGTGCCTTGTGAACAAGTATATTTTGGAGAGTTAGCAGTCAGTTAATATGAAATGTTAACTTGTGAATGTAGGAAAAATGAATGTTGTAGATTGAGAGTTTTGTTTACTACACTGAAGATGAGTGAAAAAACGTGTGTACAATGTGAGTAATTTTAGTTCAGAACAAGTGCCTTGAGTTTCAGAATGGGTAAAGACAGAATTGCACATTAGTTAATGGTTAATGACAGTTAATAGAACTTAAAGCTGCACATGCTGCTGTTTAAACGTTCTTTAGTGAAATTGTTTTGTATCTCTATGTGTGATATGCAGGTCCATCATAAGTGTCGAGGTCAAATCTATTTTCAGACTGGTTATAAATACGGTTGAGAATTGCTGTAAATTGCACTGTATCTTTACAGTTGCCCTAAGTCACTTGTGTACAGGTGATTAAGTGTACTTTATGTTGAGTATCGTGGAATACTGTGAGAAGTACACTGAATATGTATTGTGCCAGTTGCGGTGAATACATTTTTGTCTAGAATTGTAAGATAACCAGACTGTTTGACACTTATACATTTCAGAGACAGTAGGAGACTGTAATAGAAACTGCTGCAACACACAGTGGTGTTACATTGAATGTTGTTTTTGAAGTAAAGAATGACATGTAATCTGGAGGAAGAACTGAATGCCTCTTGTCTTCATTTCTGCTGAACTTTACCTGTGTCCTACAGGATATTAATTTTGTTGCTGTGGTACCATTTCTGGGACCCGTAACGCACGCTTTCGTTACAGTAATGTTAACGTTAGCTTTTCAAATATTGTGCTAGCAAGCTAATAAAAGAGAGAACAGCCTTACCTTACTTGGTTTAAGGACAGCAAATGGGTTCAAACCACCGAAAATCTGCGCTGTGAGTTTCTCTCTTCACTTTCTTAACTTCAGTCCCAGACAGACAGGTGTGTGGAAAATCCTCTCCTCCCCGGCTGAGCTGGGTCAACGTGCCGTGTAACGTTACGCCTGGCTAGTTAAACTTCACACAAACAGCAGCATGTGTGTGCGCTGCGTTGATGTGAACTAGATTGCTTGTGCTAAAGTAAAATTGACTGGGGAACATCATTGCTGTACCTAAAAAAGGAACATAACAGGAGGGTTAAGACAAGTGTCTGATGCAAGATATCCTATGGGTGAAGGTATCTAAAAAAAATTGTATTCGAACGGTCTTTCAAGATAGCGTGTACTATAACGTGTGACGTTGGTACGCTGAAATCAGGGACGTGCGGTCAGGGGAGGCAGAGCCTCAGCTGTCATCATGACAAGTAAAAAACAAATAATGCTAAAATAAATATTAATATTTCTTACTTACTTATCTGTGCAATAAATGTAATTTCTGTATGATTCCAGTCATTTCAAGCCTTTTTATAATCAAAATCGTTGAATTAGCGCATGTCCTGTTCAAACAGAGAGGAGACACGTGAGGTGAGGCAGCGACGAGCTGTGCCTCATCTCAGATTGTGCAATCCCTCACAAACTGGGTTGAGCGCATGCCATTTGCTCTCTCATTGTTTGTCACCTCTGTAATATTTATAGACACATTTATTATATGTACTATCTTTACATAGAATAGGTACTGTATTTCACGTCTGTGTAGAACATATTTAGTCTTACTGGTCTGACAGAAACCGCAGTGAAAAAGCACACAGGGGAGGCAAACAGTATCTCTGCCTAAAAGAAGAGGCATGCGAGAGCCCACGGGTCGGGTTTATGCTTGTTCTGTCATTGCTCTTCTTCTACACTTTCCTTCTTCTTATATTTTGCTTTGACCTCTAAAATGTAAAATTATATATCCAGGCTTAAAAATGTCTCAAAAAACAAGGAAATATGAACAAATCAACAGCAATCAACAGCAATTCAACGTGAGACAGGTAAAGTGACCTTTTATGTGTTTGTTGTTCTCTTTATCCATCCGTGGTTGTTACACAGATTATCGCGGAATCTCATGATTTTCGCGGGTGGCGCCCGCAAGCGCTCCACTTCTGAAACGGTCCTGGTGGGGCAGATCGCAGCGCACACGCTCCCAGTGGAATCAAATATGTACCTTACCTATGTGTGTGTAAATAATGCCGATATGAAAAACAACCAGTAGTCAATGTGCAAGCTGCCAATTGAATGGTGATTTAAGCTACTCTATTGGGTTCATATATTTGTAAATCTGACTTATGTAGTGTCAGTGCCTCACCAGCCACGAACCTCACCGCACGTCACTGGCTGAAATAACGTTAAGCTATCTCACTGTTCACTCAAGACCGATGTAAAAATCATTATCACAGGACATTTATTCTTGCAAGAAGGAGACAGAGTTGAAACACATACAAGTCATGCATCAAGGCTGCTCAGAGGTTTGTCTCTGAGTCTCTGATATTTATACTTCGGATAACACACAATTGCACTGACACAGAATAATTTGCATAAAGCTACGTGACCTGTCTTGAACTTGTTCTTCTGCACAACCAAACTTCATCTTGACGTTTAGTAAGATATACAATCGCCCCTTACAGAAGGTCACAGCGACTGCTAAACATGGAACATATGAGATAACAAGCGTGAAGAGTGTTCACACAGGAGCCACAGACTTCACGGAGCCTTGTATGTTAAACAATAAAAACGGATCACTCTAAAAGTTATTTTTCTCCAACACTAACCTAGGCTAATGTGCTAATGTTAGAAAGTTGATTGGCTGACTGACGCCTCGCAAATCACATCAACCATTATTGCTGGTTACAATAACGGTGTTATCTGATAGTACAGTGTTTATTTCTCGGTAACTTTTGAAAAATCTAAGCGAAAAAACGCTGGAAAATGTACATTTACAGACACCTGTCTTAACGACAGATCAAGGATCAAGACAGCTATCTAAGTTTTCGAACACAGCCACTGTCTATAAAATCAATTTCGTTCAAATGAGTTAATACAACACATTGGAATTGATACACATAACTTGAAAGTCTACCAGAAGTTGACCAAACTCCAAATGACTGAGTCATTATGACTGCAGTTCACATTCGAGTTCATGTTAGTGTATCACTCAAGTAACTAAAACTTCTATGCCATTTAAGTTGGGTTAGCTTACTTCTTTTATTAAGATGAGCTGGTAGGTTTTACTCTGTAGTTAGAATCCTCATTGATCCTTCTCTAATGGGGAAAGTGCACATGTTAACAACATAACTTGACAGTAAAAAAAATGTGAATACTGGGTAACTGGAAAGTCTGGAGAACCAGGAAGGAACATCTGGGAGCTTTAGCTGGAAAAGCAGGAGCAATAAACTGGTGTCCTGGGAAAGAAAGACAATTAAATCAACTGAAGATAAATGAAAACAGAAGAGTTGTACTTACCTTTTTGTCTGTAATCAACCTGCGTATTGAATTTAAACATGGCAGATCAAGCTACTGGGAATTCAGTCAAGCAACTCAAGGTGGAGCGAACCACAGCAAAACGATTATTTACACGTCTGGTCAACAGCATTATCAGGACTCATAAGGACATGTCTGAAAAGGAACTCAGAGACAGTTTCAATAAACTCACAGAAGAAGCTGAGAAAGTCATGGGAGCAAATTAAGATGTGGAGGCTGGATTCATTGCAGAACTGGAGGCGAAGCTAGATATAGATGAATATGCTGTGTTAACTGAACAGCAAAAAGCTGACCTAGCAAGGACTTCAAATGACTGTAATATGAAAGTGAAGGTAAAAAGTCAGATTCAGGAGGCACTTTAACCAGGAGACATATGAATTCATGCTTAACCACCTGCAAGGACTTTTAAAGACCTCAAAGGAGATGCACAGTCGGTGGAAGCAATGTATCCCACCAAGTGAGCAAGAGGACTTTCAGTGTCACCTAAAGAGGCTTGAACTCCTCCTTCCCAAGTTGGTTTCCAGAAAGGCTGACTACATACAGGCTAGGAGAAAGGAGGCTACTGAAAGTGTGAAGAATTTAAGTTTAGAAAGCATTCCTAGTATGTTTAATAGCACCCCTAGTGGTGGATATCTTATGTCAATGTTTATTTATAAGTTTTAAGCCAACGGTATTATTATATAAAATGTCATAACATGTTTAATTGTAGAAGTGTTAAACCATAAAAGCATAACCATTGAATATATTAAACTAAAGGTATAGTGTTGAGCCGTGCGGGAGAGACAGGGACCTTTTGAGATAGGCTTTTCAGATTCGTAAGCTTATGATGAGTAGATATGGTGATAAGTTTGAAGAGGCCGGCTTCAGAAATGTGAAAAGGTGTGAGCCAGTGAGGGAAGGGTACCTGCTGGCCAAAGGAAGATGACCACAGGATAATGGGCCATAGGCCAAGGGGAAGCTTATTGGATTTCAGCCAATCACAAAGCTGATAATGGACTTTTAAGTTTCAGGTGGGGACTTTTAAGTATAAGACATTGTTACCGAGGATTTCTCTTCAGTTCTCGTTGCTGGCCATCTTACAAGAAAGTCAGGCAGCTGGCCTGTTGGATGGGGGTGCGTTAACTCTGATCCGCAGAACATATTCTATCGATAGTGTACTTTAGTTTGTAATTGTATAGCTTCTGTTTGTTATTAAATATCTTTTGATTTTAACTTGAACCAACTGATTTTTTTGGCCCTGCTCTGCTGACAAAAGATGCAGCAGTAGGAGGCATGTGGCCTCCCTTTGTCTAAGAGAGAGAGTTGACACCCTTAAACAAAAGGACACTTGGGGCCATGACTTCAAATTACCCCATGCCAACCACCATCAGACTCAAACCTACAGCTCTTCCAAAGTTCACTGGAAATAAACGTGACTTCCACAGGTGGAAAAAGGACTGGGAAGCACTCCAGAGGCAGGGTGAGCCGACCGGTTCAAGAAAGGTAAAAAAGTCTCAACTACTGGACAGTCTTGATGACAAAATCACAAGAGACCTTCGCCTTACCACTGCAGGTGATATTTTCCGTGTCCCAGAAAACCGCTATGGCAATCAAATTACTATTGCTATTGAAATAGTGGAGGAGTTGCAGAGAATGCCAGCTGTCAGAAGTCGTCAGCCATGGAAAATAGTGGAATTAATCCAAGCTGTGGAGAAGGCACTTCAAGATTTGAGCTATCTTGGAGAAACAGGCGCAATCAAAAATCCTCTGGTAACGAAGTCAATTGAAAGTAAACTTACAGAAACTCTAAAAAAGGAATTGCTCATCTATGTCACTGACAGGAGAAATGCAGTGGCACCAGATAATCAATTTGACAGTCTCCTGACATTCCTCAAAGGGCAAGAAAGCATATATGAGCAGCTCGAGCAACTGAGGGATGAAGAGCCAAGTAGAAAACAAACCAGGATCGAGCCAAGACATGCTAGAACCAAACCTACCAAATCAGATGATGACCATTTAGGGTGTGTAGTCTGTGGTGATGGAAAGCATAAGAAGAAGCTCTACTTTTGCAGACAGTTTCGTGAACAGTTTCGTGAACTGAACTGAAACTGGGAGAGAAAAAAACTGTAGTAAGAGAGTTGGGAGCATATCTTCTAAAGATCAGAATCAGCTTTATTGGAATTTGACTCCGGTTTCCACTCCGCTCTCAATGTACATACACAATTTTACAATAAACAAGGAAAAATATGTAAAGAATAAAAAAGGGCAGCAAAAAAGTAGAACAGATGTAGCTATAAATATTTAACAGCTATATACAATATAAGTATAAATATTTATCCCAAAAAAAGTCTGTTTCTGTAGTCCGTTTCTGTCCTTTTTGGTGGCCGATCCAAACCACACAGTGATAGAGGAGCAGAGAACAGACTGGATGATGGCTGAGTAAAACAGGATTAGCAGCACCTGAGGCAGGTTGTACTTCCCATCTGGCGCAGGAAGTACAACCTCTGCTGGGCCTTTTTCCTGATGGTGTTGATGTTTGGGGCCCACTTCAGGTTCTGGGAGATTGTGGATCCCAGAAACTTGAAGGTCTCCACAGCGGACACAGTGTTGTTGAGTATGGTGAGGGGGGGCAGTGTTGGGGGGTTCCTCCTGAAGTCCACTGTCATCTTCACAGTTTTGAGCTTGTTCAGCTCCAGGTTGTTCTGACCGCACCAGAAGACCAGCTGTTCAACCTCCCGCCTGTACGCAGACTCGTCACCGTCCCAGATGAGGCCGATAACCGTTGTGTCGTCTGCGAACTTCAGGAGTTTAACGGGTCCTCTGAGGTGCAGTCGTTGGTGTAGAGGGAGAAGAGCAGTGGGGAGAGCACACATCCCTGGGGGGCGCCAGTGCTGATAGTCCGGGTACTGGATGTGATTTTTCCCAGCCTCACCTGCTGCGTCCTGTCTGTCAGAAAGTTTGTGATCCACTGACAGGTGGAGGCTGGCACAGTGAGCTGGGAGAGTTTGGGTTGGAGTATTGCTGGGATGATGGTGTTGAACGCTGAGCTGAAGTTCACAAACAGAACCCTTGCATATGACCTGTTTGTTCGGTAGGCAAACTGCAGGGGGTCCAGCAGGGGCCCTGTGATGTTGTTTAGATGGGTCAACACCAGTTTCTCAAAGGATTTCATGACCACAGACGTCAGGGCGACGGGCCTGTAGTCATTTAATCCTGTGATTGAGGATTTCTTGAGAACCGGGATGATCGTGGAGCGTTTGAAGCATGAGGGGACTTCACATAGCTCCAGTGATCGGTTGAAGATCAGTGTGAAGATGGGGGCCAGCTGGTCAGCACAGACTTTCAGGCACAAGGGTGACACACCGTCTGGGCCTGGTGCCTTCTTGATCTTCTGTCTGTGGAAGAGCCGACTCACATCCTCTTTGCAGATCCTCAGTGCCAGTGGGGGGTCGTTTGGGAGAGGTGAGAAGGAGGCAGGGGGTGTAGGTGGTTGTATGATGATAGGGCAGTTGGGGGGTGTGAAAGTGGGTTTATCAAACCTACAGTAGAAGACATTCAGGTCGTCTGAATGTGATCAGAGAGGGAGAGCTAGAAACAAGACAAAGAAACAAAAACAGAAAAAGTACGAGAGAGCGCAGCACAGAGGCTGCCATCTGATCAGGGTAAAGACTCCAAAGGGTACTCGTAATCCTCATCAATTGGTTTGTTATAGACTAGACAGAATTGCAAATGTCCACAAAAATGTGACACCAGAGCAGCTGCACAAGTTCTTCCCAGACATACCGCTTGATGAACTTGTGAGACCCAGAGAAATACATTTGCTCATAACCCATAGAGAAGGTCAACTAGTGCCACAAAGAACCAAAGCTGTTGGAAATCTCTTACTGTGGGACGGACCACTTGGGAAGACAGTTGGCGGATTGCATCCTGATCTCTTTGAGGAACGTACTGTGTCAACCCACATGTCCAAGACACACTTTGCAAGGTCAATGAGAGCAGCGGCTGTAAAGTACAAGGAGCGTCAGGTGCTCCAAGAAGACGGCTACGTTGATGACATTCTCATATCCTACAATGATCTTGACCAGCTAAAAACCATCCCAGCAAATGTAAAGCAGATCCAGAAAGCTGGAGGTTTCAAGCTCAAGCATTGGGTATTTTCTGGGCAAAGTGGGAGGATGGGTTGGAAGGAGAAGCTGGAGAGGATCAAGACAAAGACCATGGTCCTGCCAAACCAAATGAGCGATAATGACAATAAGGCGTTCGGCCTGGGCCACGATCATTGTCATGATCGCAATCAATTTCTCGAAGAGAAAGAAAAAGATGAGAATTGACCATGACCTTCAGCAAGGACAAGTTAGAGATCAGATACCAAATCCCCTGACTCGAAGAGAACTGCTCAGCCAAGTTTCAGGGTTGTAGGACCCAGTCGGCCTGGTAACTCCTTCTAAGCAAAAGGGAGATAATCTGGTGTGAAGGGCGTTTCCAAGAGGCTAAGAGCGAAAGATGTCCAGTCAAAGACACATGGGACCTAGCACTCTCAGACGGCCTCAGGGAAGATGCAATTAAGCTATTCAAGGAGTACATCAAACTTGGCATAGTCAAGTTCACCAGAGCACTAATGCCTCTATGCTACATTGATAAACCGTGAGCAATCACATTCTCTGATGGAATCGAGCATACCTGTGGAAGCAGTGATGTACCTAAGGTGGAACTCGGATCAGGGCCCAATCGCTAGGCTGGTGGAGTCCAAAGCAAAATAAACTCCCTTATGCTGTGTTCACACCAAACGCAGTGCAAATTATTCGCGTGACGAGATTACATACAACGTCTATGCACAGACGCAAAGAGACGCAAATTTGCAATGGCAGCGTGATGGACGCAAATTTGCTTCAATCGACAAAACACCCCAAACGTGTGAGTTGAAATTTATCATCTCCGGCGAAAAAATTGCGTGACGCTGCGGCGCGATAGCCTATCAGCATTGAGATGTTTCTCCTGTCATCACTGACATCCTGCCGTTGTTGAATCAGGAAATAAATACTGTATCTGAACTGTAACCAAACTATGTGTATAAATGTATGTGTATAAACCATATGGTACAAACAATGAAACATTTTTGTCCACCAGGACATCAGTGTGTCCAGGCAGGAGAAGAAAGCCATACTGGAAGACAAAAACAGCCAGAAAGCTATGCTGTGCGAGCCTCTGACTGACCGTGTCGCCTCTGCCGAGAAGGAGATAGTCCTCCTGAAAGCGAACCTGGTGAAGATTCTAAACATTCTGAATCTGCAAACACCAAGGACCTGCAGGCCTCGAAGTCGCAGCGCAGTGCCAAAGACGAGAAAGATCTGCCGTTGGAGAAAGCTGAAACTCGGGAGCTGCAGGGGAAGTTGAGCGTGATCAAGGCTCCTACAAAACGGAAAGAGGGGGCTAAGAAGACTGTGGAAAGGAGCCCGGCGGTTTCCTATCCAGCCCAGCTGGAGATCGAAAAAGTCACCGCTACCCTGAAAAGGAAAGCGATGGAAAGTGGATTCGATTCGACAGAGACCAAACGATGGAGATCAAGCGATCCACTCGATCAAAGGCAGAGGGACAAGAGTTGCCACCTGGATGAGCCGGAAAAATCCAGAAGTGCGTTACTTGCCCAGGCGGCGATCTATGAACGAGAGAAAGATCAGTTCATGGCCGACCGTCTCCAGTGGGAGCACGAGAAAGTCCTCCTGCTGGAGGAGATCAGAATCTCCTGTTTGGCTCAACAGGAACTGAAGATCCAGATTGCTCTGATGGCAACCGGTGAGAAGCTGATCAATATGAACTTATTCAGCAATCACACAGAACCAATGGAAGTTGAGACGACACAGAGCGGATACACTGATGTCCAGCAGGAGACAGAGCTGAAAGACATGGATCGTAGAGATAACATGTCGAGGCGGGAGAAGAAAGCCATGCATAAAGAGAAAAACAGTCAGAAAGCCAACAACGCCAACACCGAGGACCTGCAGACGAAGAAAGAGAACAAGGCCTTGAAGTCGCAGCACAGTTCCGAAGAAGAGAAAGATCTGGCTTCGGAGAAGGTTGAAACTCGGGAGCTGCAGGGAAAGTTGAGCGAGATGGAGGCTCTTCCAAAACGGAAAGAGGGGGCTAAGAAGACTGTGGGATCAAGCCCGGCGGCTTCCTATCCAGCCCAGCAGGAGGAACATACAGCGGACATCAAACCAGACACGGCTACCCTAAAAAAGAAAAAGGATAAATCGAAATTCCATCCGTCAACCATCCGTGATCGCACTCAGCTCTCATTTTTCTTCTGTCTTTGAGGGAAACACATGGTGGGTTTGGTCGACATCTAATCGACATCACTGGATTCAACAGCTGATCCAACAGCCCCCAAACCTCTTCCATTTGGCCCATTGCGGTGATCGCCTGAGACTAGATGGAGACTGAGTGCGGTGATCGCACTGTTTAGTAACTTACTAAGCTTTGTTTAGTTTGGAAGGCCAAACTAAACAAAGCTTCTGACCTTAAAAGGACAATTCAATACCTAATGCATGGCAGAGAATATAAAACAGAGGTGCAAGGTACTTTTGATAAATACACAACTCTTTGCAATGAAGCAAAGGAACAACATCAATCTCTGTCACAAATATTCTCTCATGAACCAACCACATCGTCAGTGTCCAAAAGAGTTTCAACATATTTACAAGAATAAGTATAAAAACATAAATAGAACACGTTTTGATGAGTACATTCACATTAAAGAGTAAAAGTAATCTTTAATGGAGTACTAACAAAGTATATATATTAAGTATTAAGTACGTAATATATATACTTATATTATAAATCAAGTTGTACTTGAATACATGTGTTTAAGTATTCCTACTGACATTAAGTTTAATTTAAAATATGCTTTTTAATTAGAATATTTCGCAATTTAAAGACATTTCCAGTATTGTACTTTCACTGTATTTCAGTACAATGATTATAAAATAAATTTTTCTGTATTCTTATATCATATAATAACAATTCTTGTACTAAAGCAAAGATTACTAATACCACACATAGTACACGGTACTCAGCACGTACATTTATAACTAATACCACACATAGTACACTGTACTCAGCAAGTATATTTATAACTAATACCACACATAGTACACGGTACTCAGCAAGTACATTTATAACTAATACCACACATAGTACACGGTACTTATCACGTACATTTATAACAAATACCACACATTATAACTGTATTTTAACTGATACTGTGTGAAGAATACTACTGTTAAAAATAACCTGATTTGTTTAAAGTGATTCAAACCAAATGTTATTGTACTTTTGTTCATATAGCAGTACTTTAAAATAAAAAATGTAATCATTGCCAGCACTCGTTGTTACATTTTTATACTTTCATGTAAATGTAAATTGCACTAGGCTACATTACAAATCTGCAATGATTGAATTCATAAGTGCTGCAATTATAGTTGTCATTTGTATTTAAACATACATGAAATGAGTGTTGCAGGTTTCCAATTGTTGGGATTCTACCTCTCTCGCTATGGAAGGCCGCAGCTCACGCTCTCTACTGTACTTTTCGTCAACAGAGTCGTATCAAATAACCAGCTGGTTCCGATTTACAATCAAAAGTATTTAATAACTAACAGAAGCTAAACAATTACAAACTGAAGTACACTATCGATAGAATATGTTCCGCGGATCAGAGCTAAATCACCCAATCACGCTCCACCCAGCAGCCCAGGTTTCCTGCAAAATGGCAGCGTCGATAACTCCCGAGAAATCCTCGGCAACAATGTCTTATATTCTACAGTTTCCTCCTGAAACTGCAAAAGTCCATTATCAGCTCTGTGATTGGCTGAAATCCAACTGTTCCCTCCTGGCTTCGGACAGTGTCCACTCTCGGTTGACCTCCTTGGCTTGGTCCGCCCCTCGTTCCATAGGGCTGTGTTCCTCAACATCTCTGCTTGTCCTTCCCCCGCTGTGTTCACACCTTTTAGCATTCCTGTAGTCAGCCTCTCGAAACTCATCACGGTAGTATCTGTTAAGCCTCTCTCAAAATCCCTGTCTCTCCCTCACAGCTCATCACTATACATTTAGTTAATACATCCAATAGGTAAACACATGATACACATATACTATCTTCTTCAAGTAAATATACTGTAAACATATAATACATTCCACAAATCAATATCCTGTGACATTTTAATACATTGTAATATTACATTCCTCAAGGTGTGTTTTTAATCATCCTAAACATGCTTCTAAACTTAAATTCTTCACAGCAGTTAATCTTGGGACTTACCAAATGCAGCATTATGGATCAGACTGTGACCTTTTCATGGACCAACAGTAAACCTGTAAACAGTACAAGTTGCAAAAGAAAGCTTATGTTGCTGCGTTAACAAGAGCCAAGGCAAAAAAAGCAGAACCAAAACAAAATCAGAACCAGGCACAATCTGGACAAAGGAGACTACCTGCGGGGTCAGCCATGCAAGGCCTTGTGGACATCAAGAGGTTCAGGGAGTTTAACCCGATTGGTCAAAACACTTGTATGGATCTGGAGAGTAGCAAAAAAGTTCATTGGACAAAAGAAATCCCTGAAGAGTTCAAAGTGCGAGGCAGTCTCTTTAGCAGGACTCGTCTCAGTAAGAGAACGAGAAGATGCCCTGAGAGACATCTTTCTTGCAGCACAAGAGGGCACAACCTTCCCAAAAACCACGACAGACAGGCTGGTAGTCTATAAAGAGAAAGACTCTGGGTTGTTGGTTTGTGGTGGTCGAGTGCAAATCTTCAAAGAAGATCAAGTTGTGGTCCCTATCTTACCCTATGACGCATGGGTGTCCACACTGCTAGCTCAGGAGGCCCACAATGAGAGTCATGACGGAGTGGCCGGAACCCTGCTCAAGATGAGAAGGAGAACATGGGTCATACGGGGAAGGAGGATCGCCCAAAAAATTGTGGATGGCTGCATGTTCTGCAGGAAGGCAAAGGCATGGAAATGTCAACAAGTAATGGGAGACTTGCCACCAGAATGAACAGAACCTCTTGCTTTGTATTCACAACAGTAGATCTTTTCGACCCATGCCAAGTAGGAGATTATGTGAAGAAAAGAGTGAAAATAAAAGTCTGGCGGGTTGTCTTTTGCTAGTAGAGCCATCCACACAGAGTTAGTAAACACTCAATCGACTGAAGGAGACTCAAGAGTAGAATCATCGTGATGTTGTGATGTTGATAATCTGGGACATGATTGACCTCCCCACGTTTGGGTCTTTTCAGGGTGAATGGACTGTCATCTTCATCTCCCCCTTTCCTTTTTCTGTTGACATCCACCACAATGCAGCCCGTCTGACGCAGCTTTGACCTGTAGTTTCCAAACTTGTACTTGATACTTGTTTTCCATCCATCATAGCCCTTAATGCTACCTGGCTCCTTCAGGCACGGATACTTGAGAATGTAACAAGATCGTAGAAAAGTATGAAAGCATAAAAGTATAACCATCACATCATATATCTTGTTTGCTTTTTATAATCATTAAACATATATATTGTTTTATTTCTTGATGGAGGTGATTAACCATATAAACTGCATATACGCCTTATGTAAAATAGTCATTTCAAACTTATATCTTTCCTCTTTAGAACAGGATCAAACCAGTTACAACCAGTTACATTCTGTGTCTGACTTAGAAGCAGGAGGACTTGTGTTTGAGTGACGCATGAACTTGAAGGAGGTTCCAGCTTTTTAGCAGCATAAAAAGGAGCAGAGAATCTGTGAGTTTGGGCTTTTTCCCCCAACTAGACTTAGGGGTCTTACCCCCTCAGAAAAGAGGACAAGAAGACCCTTTTTGCTGTCTTATCCACTGAGAAGTGTGGACCAGAAGACCTTTCTGCTATCAGAGGACAGCAAGAAAAAAAAGGAAAAACTCACAGACGGAGAAGAGCCTGCAAAACAAGCAGAGACCAGAGCAGAGAGAAGAAAGAAGAGGAGGGAGATTTCTAGGGATGAGACTAGATATACCTCATAGCAAATCAGTGAAAGCTGATGAAGAGGAAACCCCCATTACAGTAGGAGTGTTAGAATTAGTTATTGTAGCATAGAGACTGTTTCATTGACTTGAAATTGTGACTATGTGTAATATGTGACTATTGTGTGAAAAACTTTAATAAAATCACATCCTTACCATTTTGTAAATGACTGAAACCAAATAAAGTATTCTGGTTCTTTAAAACAATTTAACCTTCTTCCCTGTCCGTAAACCGTGTAATCTGAAGTGACGACTGAAGCAATCAGAGGAGCTTAAGGTAAATTCCCTGAGGAAAAGACAAATGGCAGTGTTAGTCATAAAATTGGGGAGGGGAAAATAGGCAATAGTAAAGCACGGACAAAGTACACAACTATTCATACTGGTAGCTAGGGTTGCTTCCCACTGAGAACACCTAGGGCATTAGCCGAAAAAGAGATTCAGGAATTCAATTAATCCGAAATCCTAACGATTTAGCAACGGGGTGAGATAAAAGGCCTGAGGTATTGTGCTGACACCACAGCAGAGGAACGTATATCCTCTCAGGTGCGACAGCCGACGGCGTTACCACCGTGTTAGATGCAAACTACTTCCCCGCCTAGAAACGGGGCAGGAGCCGCTCACGCTACAAGAACCAATGAAGAGGCAACTGATTCAAGTTCATCTTTCTCAGGGTAGCTTTTGATTTCAAAAATTGCTTATGCAAGTTTATCCAAAATTTTCATTTTAATGTCTCTTGTCACATCAAGCCGTTCTTTGACTTTTCATATGTCTCATTGCCCGTATGCAATTTCAGTTCAACATCATATGAGAACTTAGGAATAGGGAATGGAGGGCCACTCTGCAACATGCCTTAAATTGCTCCTAATAGAATCTGAATGGCTAGAAATCGATTCAAGGTAGCTAGCTAGTTGAGCACATTGAATTCATCTGTTGGTTGAAATAGGTCAGTGCACATTCATGATAACATTGGTTGTCTAGTAAAAAACACTTGCCTAACTACGGAAACTTCAGGTCGACAAATAGTTCGACAATCTCCAACTTTGGTCCCACGTAGACTTGCCGTCCACAAGATGTCCGACCACCACGCTCCGCATTGCTTTCAGTGCCGACTCAGACGCGAAAACCCTGTACATGTGTGCCATCGTTACGGGGTTTCCGTCAAGGAAAATAAGGCTCCACTCAGAAATGCTTGTTAAACCTTTTTGAAATTACTTATTAGGTCAACGATAGGGAGAAGTTTGCTGGCCAGGCACGTTTTTGTTAGTTGCATATGGCAAAGCTTTGTTCCTGAGTTAGGTTAAATTGAAAACATTTATGAGATCAACAATTGCTAGTTGTCTTTTTTACAGTGTAAAGGGGCAGGGCTGCGCAGAGCACTGAGCCGAGGTGGTGCTGGCAGGAGAAGAATTCTATTTGCACCCAGACCGTCTTTCCTTCAATTGGCCGGTTTTCAAACCAGTGAAGTAGCTTCTATGCCCAATAGTGAAAAAGAAGATTAGGTAAAGCTAAACCTCCTGTGCGTTTTGGTCTTTGGACTTGGGTCTTGCTGATCTGACTAGGTTTGGTCCCCCATATAAAAGAGATGATATTTTTATCAAGATTTTAAAAAATATATGTTTTGATCAGGATAGGACTATGTTGGAAGAGATATAAATACTTATGTAATACTATCATTTTAATTAGGTTAACGTGCCGCACTAATGATAATGGTAACAAGGCCCAGTGATTCATATCCTCTTTACACTTATTCAGAAGGACAATGTAGGTTTAAGCAGTGGACCGTGCATTTTATACCTGGGCCTTCTGTGCCGTCCTACTAGACTTGAGCCATCTCCTAATAAGCTTATTATGACGCCACAGCTACGGTTATTTGTTTCTAGGGGTGTAATAACACACGTATTCATATTTAACCGTTCGGTACGAGGCAAACCGAACAATACGTTTGATTAATACTGCATTTGGAAAGAAGCGTAGCGTAGCTCCAAACAGCTCCAAACACCAAGAGCTCAGTTGCAAATGAAACACATTCTTAGCCATAAAATGTGCAACGCTTCTCTGCCGCTGTCAGCCAGAAATACCGTTCGTACAAATCCTTTTCCATGCTGGGTCAAGGCTGCTAGCTGTGGGCTTGACCGACCCTTTGATATGATGTCCAGCTCTTCTGGAAATGTCCTTCTCCAGAAATCCATTTAAAAACGCTAAAAATGTCATGTCAATGTCATAACTTCTTACATATGTTTCAAATTGAACTCTTACTAAACACTAAGATCAAGTGTCTCATTAAGAGGTGAACATCAACAGGGAGTTCTTGTCAACTTCTGACTGTTGTG
Organism: Cebidichthys violaceus; assembly: GCF_023349555.1. Taxonomy (NCBI): domain Eukaryota; kingdom Metazoa; phylum Chordata; class Actinopteri; order Perciformes; family Stichaeidae; genus Cebidichthys; species Cebidichthys violaceus. The sequence continues at coordinate 6,092,670 of NW_027176307.1, read as the reverse complement.
ACTGTTGTGACTGTTCATTTGTAACAGATTTGAAGAGCAATTTATGGTTCTGCCATGCACAAAAATTCCATCGTAAACCCATCAGGACCTGGGGACTTGTTGTTTTCTATATGTTTTATGACCATGATGATTTTAGCAACCGAGATATCTGTTAGTGTTTTGTTCTTCTGACATGGTGGGGTTAGTCAAATTCTCAAAAAAGGTATATGAGGGGCCGAGGTCATTGCTACATTCTGATGTATAAAGGCTAGAATATAATTGTAAAAAGGCTTTATTTATGTCATCATGATCGATCAACATTTCTCCTGTGTCTGATTGAATCTTTGTGATATTGCGGGTGGTAGCCACTTGACGCTTGCATAGTAATTTCCAAACTCATAGACATTATGTGGATTTCAAGATGAGAAGTGTGCCTCGTCAGTAGATAAAAGATTAAATTCAGTTGGGAGTCTTAACCGTTCTTTAAAAAGATCTGGAGTCGGGGATTGAGCATATCCAGGATCTGTTTGCAGTCAGTCTGGAGTTTTTTAGTTTTTTTGATAGTAGAGCAATAAGTTGTATTTGGACTGAAATGAACTCCACAAATCTGTTGTCCGATAGTATGAGAGGGTTGAGTCTCCAGATTCTGTTTGGGGGGTGGGGGGGTTTGGAAGGTCAAATAGGACGGCGCTGTGATCCGATATCAAAACCCCCAAAAATTGCTCCCTAATAGCTGTGCCTACGGTATATAGATAGTTACTGAATTGTAAGTTGCTTTGGATAAAAGCGTCTGCTAAATGACTGTAATGTAATGTAATATCATAATACTATTATACGAGCAGGACTAAACCTTAGGCATGCAGTCTATTATCGAGTAAGAAATGCGGGTGTAGTTGCGTTGCACATCAGAGAAAAAGGAGTAAACTCTGGTGTTGGGAAACTTATGCATGAAGTCATTCACAACTCCAGTCGACCTAAAGAGATTCTGAGGGTTCTGTGAAGACCTGTTTAAGGTGTCATCCAGTGCAAGACCTTCTATTATTAGGAATTAATTATCAAGGTGATGTAACCAGGTAGAGAATTTGAGTCCCTAATATCTTTACTTTTAGGATTATTTTTCTATTTATGGTTGTATCCCAGCAGATAATTTAAGTCTTTAATGTCATTTTAATTTAACCTTATTTCTCTTGTTTAACAAAGTGTCAATCACACCAGTTTTACCCAGATAAGCTTCTCATTGGTTATTTTGGGAAATGCAGACTCCCGATTGGGTAAAGGAAAATATGCCCCGCCCTACCAGAAAGACGTCGACGTTACCGAGTGAGAGAATATGCGAGGGAACAAGCGCTATTTGTTTCATAAACTAGTTCAGCCGTCACAAGTGATAACTGTTAAAACTGTCCGAGACACAGCGCTTTGTGAGACTGCACTCATGCAACGTGAGAGAGGTGATTCAGAGATCTTTGTGCCACGAATTTACAACTTTTGGCAGCGTCTTGGTGAGTTTTTTTAAATTAAGCTAGCATGCTAACTGCATTAGCCACGTTGTCTGTCGACATGAAGGCATTGATATGTGAAGCTGGCGCTAAAACGACTGCTGTGAAATGGAGAGTGTTACATGTTTATTTAAAGCAGCATATTTTTGCATTGATAATTTACTGGTAAATGTGGATATGGTTGTAGCAAACTTATTTGCTTTTAGTTGTTCTGCTACTCTTGTTGAGACTATCTTAAAAACATGAATGTGAAGTTGGTAAAACTATTTTTGTTGTTGTTGCTCAGTTCATGATTTAAAACAGAAACAATATGTTTAATCCATGGTTAAAACGTTAGATAATCATAATTCATGGTTAAATAGCTTAAAAATAAATCCTAATTGGTTAAAGAAGGATAAAATGCTCCATGTGATAATTGATATGTATTATTTTGAGAAGTTTGATATGTAATTCATTATGGCCATAACATAGATTGGAATTTCTTGATAGTAATAGCCTTGTCTTATACAGGCTAGGTTTTTGATGTTCCCTGGATACCTTTGATTCTGGATATTGAACTCTTCCTGATAAGGGAGATGGCAAGCCACCACTGAACAGATCACCTTCTTACCCCGAGGAGTAGGATCAACATTCTCTTTGTTGCTGAGGAGAAAACAAACGTTTCTTTGTTTCTCATCACCTGAGTGCACCAGTGTGGTAGGATTAAGAAAGCAACGCATCTTACTACTTGACTTATTCTTTTGACTTTGGATCTGGAACTGACTGTTGACTATTTGAACCGACTGTATAAGGAAACAAGGAAGGAACTTGAACTCGCAAGGAACAAACTGAAGGAACACTGCACTTCAGAGACATTTTTACCCATTTCAATGGAAAAGTGCTGAGTAATCTTTTGAGAAGAGCATTGTAAACGTTGTATAAGATGTCAATTTAAAATATTTTATTTTTATTTTCACAAAGTTCAATATATTCTTTGAAGTCAAACCATTCTGAGGCTCCAGTTCCTTTGTGTGTCTATTATTGTCTATAAACCTCTCCCTATGAACCTAGAACCTGGTCCAACAAATTATCTGAGTATTCTGCAGATTCTAAGAGGGTTACACTTAGGTATGCAAAAAATAGCTTCTCAAAAAAGTTACTAAAACCACAGGACAATTTGATGAAGCACTGACTTGTGACTGACAAGTGGATGGCTTGAAAATGTTTTTGACAGAGGAAATCAGAGTCCGTGGCACTCATGCCAAAGTGCTTTTTTCAGCAGTCCAAACCAGCTGAATGTTTCACCTTCTAGAGCAGTGGTTCTCAAATGGGGGTACGTGAAGGCACTCCAGGGGGTACGTGAGATTTTTTTAAATATATTTAAAATAAGCATCCATTCAAAAATCCTTTGAAAATAGTTATTTAATAAATATTCAATAAAATATAAGTGTAAGTTCATAAACTGAAAGTAGGCTATTCAATTTCATTATCCTAAAAACCCAGAGTCTCTCCCATACCAGGATGGTTTGACCCAACCTGGCACACACCACCTGGCATCACTTGCCAATCACTGCCGCCTTGAAAACTTAAACAATGGAGTCGTGGTTGAAGCGTAGCAGCAATGCTGCTGAAAACACGGAGGGACAAGTGCCAAAGAAGGCGAAACCAGAGCCGTCAGTATTCCGAAGAATATGTTTTAATGGGATTTACGTCCACGACTTGCAACCCACCAAAGGCTTTGTGTTCTCTGTGGGGATAGATTAGCCAACAGTAGCATGAAGCCAGCACATTTTCAGCGGCATCTCAAGACAAAACATGCAAGTCATGTTGGTAAGCCACCATGAGTTTTTTATGAGGAAACTTTCTGAATTTGGGTCATCTTAAGACACGATGCGGAAAGCCTCCACGACATCAGCCAAAGCCCTGGAGGCCTCTTATGCGGTGTCTTTGCTCATAGCTAAAGCCAAGAAACCATTCACTATAGCCGAAGACCTGCTCCTTCCCGCTGTTGTGCTGGCTGAGACCATGCTGGACACAAACGCAGCGGAGAAGTTAAAGACAGTGCCTTTGTCAAATGACTCTGTGTGCTGCAGAGTAGATAAAATGGGAACAGACATTGTCGAGCAAGTTGTGGGAAAACTTAGCAACTCTTTCTCACTCCAGCTGGATGAATCCACAGATGTCAGTGGAAATCAACAACTTGTTGCTTTTGTGAGATACATCGATACAGACGACATTTATGAGCACATACTATTCTGCAAAACTTTGGAGGGGAAAACAACAGGAGAGGACATTTTTGATGTTGTCAACACCTTCTGTGAAAACGGCATGAGCTGGAAATCCTGCAGCAGCATCTGCGCAGACAGAGCAGCGTCAATGATGGGCAGTGCGAGAGGAGTTCTAGCGCACATTAAAAATGAAAACCCCGACATGAAGTGGACTCACTGTGTCATACACAGGGAAGCATTGGCGTCCAAGAAAATAAGCCCCGTGTTACATGACGTTTTGAACGACAGTATCAAAGTGATCAACTTCATAAAGTCAAGGCCACGCTGGATTGGGTGAAAAACCCATTTTTCTTGTCCGAAGCAAACGGAAGCAAGCTACCTGTCACTTATCAGGAAAAACTTCTGAAAGTGTCATCTGACCGTGGCCTCCAGATGAAGTTTGCCACATCCAAACTCACACAGTTTTAGGTGTGTGTGAAGCAGGAGCACCCTGACCTGTGACATTACATTACAGTCATTTAGCAGACGCTTTTATCCAAAGAGTCTTACAATAGGTGCATTCAACATGGGTAATCAAAAGAACTACTAGTCACCAGTCATAAGTACATCTCCTTTTCCAAACAAGCATCTAAGAGCATGAAGCAGAGCATAACTCAAGAGCCAAAGTACAGTGCAGAAACAAAGAAAAACAGTTAGTGCAAAAAAAGTAATACGAATACAATAAGTGCAACAAGCTAGTATGAATACAATAGCTGTGTCTCAATTCAGGGGCTGCATCCTTCGAAGGCTGCATTCGTAGACCGGTTGCGTCACAGCGCTGCGACTAGACCGTCCCATTTCGCAAGTTTGTTGAAGACTCCTTCAAATGCAGCCGACGAATGCAGCCTTCAGGTCCCAGATTTGGAGGACACGTCTGATGTATCCTTCGCGGCCCAGCATATCCCAAGATGCATTGCATGCCAATGAAGATTTTATTTGAACCAACATGGCGGTGATTGATGCGGGAGCTGGAGAAGCCGCAGGATTTACTTTTAAATGTAAGTATTGGGTTTCAACTCACTAGAATGTCACCGATACTAATGTTAAAGCCAAATAAGCGATCTTATAACATCACGTGTGTTAAAATGATCGGTTAAGTTTTGTGACGTTCGTAACTGACAAGCTAACTAGCGTAAGCCGCTGCGCTATTACCAGCTTGTCTGCCTGCATCCGACCGTAGTTTGTAAAGTAACTTTTAATAACTTAATAACTTCACTTTCAAACCTCAGAGGTTCGTCACAATCTCTTACTGAGATTGTGATGATTTTACAGATGATTTATACTTCACATTAACGGACCAACATGAGCTGTAGACAGGTTGTCAACCTGAAATATCATTTTGAAGTCCGGTAACGTTACAAATGTTGAGATTAATTACACGAATACACTGAATTTGAGTATTTTGCTAATTCTGTTCTTGTTTTGTTACAGGGAGCCAGGAGCTGAGGGGGAGAATGATGGACAAACATTCAGCAACCATGACTTTGAATTAAGACATTAGTCCATTTGTAATATCTACATTTGACCATCCTGTACTTAAGGTTACAGTTACATTATTTCTCATCCTGTACAAAGCCTTTACTAATAAGACAACCAGTAGATCCTTTTGATGTGTTATTGTTACTATCACAGAGATGGCAGTTATGTCACCTTTTTCTTTTATTTATTTAAATTGAAATAAGACATCCATGTAAATTATATGTGAATTTGTGTATATTTTGCTGTGTAAAATGTGTCAATCTTTTAAGTTTGCATCCTTGTGTTAACTTTATTGATAACTGTTTAACTTTTCATAATTTTCTCAATGTGATTTGGACAATTTTGGAGAAAATGTGCCTGCAGGAGGGGGTGGTGATTTATATAAAACATATAATGTATGTGCATATGTGTTACTGCAAGTTAATAAACATGTTTGCTGACATTTGTTTTGCTGCTGTTGTTAATAATGTTAACTGCCTTGATTGATGTCCTCTGCCTTAGGATTTCTATACATATATATATGTGAATGAAATAAAATAAATTCATTGATAAATACATTGTTTTAATTCACTACAACTGATTGAAAATTAGTTATTTAACATAGTAACTGATTATTAATTTAGAAAAACAATATTATGAAAAAGAACTATGAATGTAAAATAAATTTTTTTAGTTTAATGTATTTATGTGTGTGTGTATATATATATATATATATATATATATATACACATATATATATATATATATATATATATACACATATATATATATATATATATATACACATATATATACATATATACATATATATATACATGTATATGTATGTATGTATGTATATATATATGTATATACACTATAAATATATATATACATATAATACTGCTGAGCAGGGATTCTGCTACGGGAGCAGCAAGGGGGGGCTGGAACAGCTGGTGACGCAAACAGGAAGTCCTCTGTAGCGTAGGCCGTCTCATTTCGGAGACCGCCCGGTCCAGCCTTCGCGGTCCTCAAAGGGCGCGGCCGACGTAGACCGCAAAGGCTGGGTCCTCCGAAGGATGCAACCCCTGAATTGAGACACAGCTAATAAGTGCTAAGTGGAAGGCTCAGGGTAGCACTTCCTGAAGAGGTTGGTTTTCAGCCTGCGCCGAAAGATGGGCAGCGACTCTGCTGTCCTGACGTCAGTGGGAAGTTCATTCCACCACTGTGGGGCCAGGACAGAAAACAGCCGTGACCGGGTCGATCGGCCGTGACAGAAAGCTTTGGAGCAGCTACTACCCTTTGCCTCCACATATTTATGTGAGGCCTACTTCTCTTCAATGACTGTGATCAAAACAAAGCAAAGAAACAGACTGTGCCTGGAGAAGAGCTTGATCACAGCATTTGTCTCCCTTCCACCAAGACTGACAAAGATCCTCAGTGAAGCACAAGCACAAGTTTCTCACAAAAATGTAAATGCAAAAGCACTCAGTTCAATGCAACAATGCCTCATTGCTTCAGTGTTGACAGTTTAATAAATGAGACATTGATGGTACAGCGCTGTGTATTACATCTTTTTTTCAACCAAAAATGCTTTGCGCTGGTTAGGGGGTACTTGGCTGAAAAAATATTTCACAGGGGGTACATCACTGAAAAAAGGTTGAGAACCACTGTTCTAGAGCATTGTGGTCGGGAAAGGCTTTGGGCACGAATACACATCCAAACTGTCACCTTGTTATCGAGGGTGAGCATTTGCAATAGTAGGGAAGAATGGCAGGGAGTATTTTGGGCCAAAAAAAAACTAAATCATTCTATGGATTAGGAGTCAGACTGTTCCAATACGGAAATGGAGCATCAGTGAAGGCGAGTAGGGAGGACAGAGGCCATCATATTTGACAAATCTGCATCAGCTGAAGTCATAGTCTGCACTGCTACTTCAAAACCAATTTGTGAAAGATTCAGTCCCATCCCCTTTAAATACAGGTGCAATGTCAATCTTCAGAGCACTGAAGACAGTATGTCTGGCTAACAGCAGCACCAGCCCTTGTAATATTCACTGACCTCTGTTGTGTAGGAGCAGAAAACTGTTCTTGCACAGATTCACTTTCATCATCAGACATGGTGGGAGAAATATATGTGATTCAAAAGTCATAACAAGCATGACAATTGGGAATAAACTGCAAAAATCCATAATACCTCCAAAAACTATAAGCTTTCAGTTCATCAGCTGCTCTCAAACAGTGAACAAAAAATTACAGGTGCTCAAAAGTAACAATATACACAGTTCTGGGAAATAAAACTCACCAAATTCACAAAATGCTGCAATTGATGTGTGGTGGTTGAATCACTATTGTTGAGAAGAATCAGCCGGATGAAGACAGATAACTTTTTTAAGCAGCACTTTTTTTATACTCGCGCGGCACCGTATCGCGAACCTCTGCAGATGGCACCTGAGCTCCGAGCATGCAAAAAGGTGTTTATACTCAATGCATTGTTCATTGCATTGTTCTCAGAATTGCCAGAGGGAGTACCAACAAAGTTACTGTGAAGAAGCTGTAGTGTGAGCGGCTCCTGCCCCGTTTCGCGGGAAAGTCTTACGCACCTAACACGGTGGTTACTCTGTTGGCTGTCCCACCTGCGAGGATATACGTTCCTTTTGGAGGTGTTGGAACAATACCATAGGCCTTTTATCTCACCCCGTAGCTAAATCGTTAGGATTTCTGAATTATTGTCTTTTTGAAAGTCTTTTACGGCTAATGCCCTAGGCGCTCTCAATGGGATGTAACCCTAACACCCTGTATATAATAGTTATGTACATCGTCTATACTTTACTATTGCCTATTGTGAACATTCTCACCATTTTATGACTAAGACTACATCCACACTACTCCGTTTTCATTTGGAAACGCATATGTTTTGCTACGTTTACACTGAGCGTCCACACTACGCCGGCGTTTCCGAGCACCGTAAACGGAGGAGTTTAGAAACGATCCCGAAGCCGGATAACTTTTTAAACTCCGGGTAGCGTATTTGTGTGGACGGACGGAAACGCATAAGTTTGGAAACGATGACGTAGACACCCGCGATCGACTACCAGGTTAATTTAACGCGGACAACTGATTACAGGCATTGCTGACCCTGTTGTCTTTACTAGCAGCTGTTGTCCAGTTAAAGTCTGCATGTCTGTGGAGGAAACAGCTGTTATTGTAGCGATCAGTGAGCGGCGTGAGAGAGAGAGAGAGATCAGTGAGCGGAGAGAGAGAGAGACCCGCAGCGCTGTAACTAACGTTAAGTCTGAAAAATAAAACTTATTAAACTTTCCACAAACTGTATCTGTTTGAGTTTATAGAGGAAGATTTGAGAGAAGATCTTAAGTATCAAACACGTATTTACGATCATTAAAGACTACTTTATTACTCTGGTTGCTTAGTTACAAAATACGACAATCTACTTCCTGTTTACATCGGCGCATGCCCAGTGTACGTGAAGAGTCACGTGATATTCGTTTCCAGGCGTGTGGTGTGGACGGAGATCATTTCGGAAACGATGGCTGAAACGCCGTGTGGACGGAGATTGTTTTCGTTTGAAAACAATGTTTCCAAACCAAAACGGAGTAGTATGGATGTAGTCTAACACTGCCAAGTCTTCACCCAGGGAACATACATTAAGCTCCCCTGGAAGCTTCAGTCATCACTTCTGATCACACCGTTAACGGACAGGGGAAAAGAGTTAAATTGTTAACCAGAATACTTTGTTTTACTTCAGACACTTACAAAATGTAAGGCTGTGTTTTTATTTAAGTTTTTCATACAAAAATCACATAAAATAATTTCAATTCAATGAAACAGTCTCTGTGCTACAATAAGTAATTATAACACTCCTATTGTAATGGTGTTTTCCTCTTTATCAGCTTTCACTGATTTTGCTATGAGGTGTATCTAGTCTCTCTCATGGAAATCTCCCCCTCTTTCTTCTCTCTACTCTGCTCTGCTGTCTTCCTGTAAGTGCAGGCTCTCTCAGTCCGCTCTCTGAGACTTTTTTTTTCTCATGCTTCCCTCTTTGATAGCAGAGGAGTCTTCTTATCCTCTATTCTAAGGGGGTTATGACCCTTAAGGGTCTATTCCAGAAGTCTATCCTATCCCCTAGTTGGGGAAAAAGCCCCCTCTCACTTCTAAGGGGGGTAATATCCCTAAGTCTAGTTGGGGGGAAAAAAGCCCAAACTCACAGATTCTCTGCTCTTTTTTATGCTGCTAAAAAGCTGGCACCTCCTTAATTTCATGTGTCACTCACACATGATTTCTCCTCTTTCTAAATCAGACACAGAATGTAACTGGTTTTAACTGGTTTGATCCTGTTCAGAAGAGGAAGGATACGTTTTGAGTGACTATTTTATATAAGGCGTATATGCAGTTTATATGGTTAACCACATCTATCAAAAAATAAAACAAGTTATAGGTTTAATCACTTCTATCAAAAGTTTATAGGTTTAATTGTTATACTTTTATGCTTTCATACTTTTCTACGATCTCTTAACAAAGCAAAGAAGACAATGAGTGTAAACGTAATAAACCAACCTCCACAAAGCCGAGGAGAAATTGTAATTAACTGTAAAATCATATCTCATATTCATGGACTACTTTATCACCTTTATACAAGATCTGTAAAGAAAGATGTCAAGTATTAAATTCATTATAAAGAAACAAAGGATGAATATCCTGTAAACAATTTGATTTGGCTTGCAAAATATATACTGAAATGTAGATTTTTTTTTATGACCTCCTGTTTCTAAATGATCTAAAATGAATTGGCCATCTTTGTTGAATCCACAGACATGTTAATAGTGCTTTTGTCAGTGAATATTTGGGACAGTCACGTTTGAAAAGCTCTAATCACGTGTGCCACATGCTTACAGTTACAAAATTTAGAAGTGCACGACCAAGCACAGCATCCATTTGCGAGGCCTATGAAGTCTCCTTGTTTTATAATCCAGCCCATGGCGGTAGTGTCATGCAAATTTCACAGCAGAGTTCTCTTCATGTTTGGGGTGGGAGTACAGTGCAAACAGAAGGGGGCTGGTCACACAGCCCCAGAGGAAGTTTGGCTGAAAGTCTAAATGCAGAGTAAGGTACTCAAGCCAGTTTCATGGGGGAGATTGTGTTGAAGACTGAGCTGAAATCAACAAACAATATTTTGATGTAGCTGTTGTTATTGTTTGGTTTCAATTAAATATACAACACCTAATGCAACCTTTTTTCCTTAATGGTACTGTTCCAGCATCCAGTCTGAGTCATGAAAGCTCATGTTAGATGAAAAACGATTTACTGTATTTGAAGTTTAATTGTGGACGTTGAATATGACTAAAAGCAAAAGTTAGACCTGCATGCCCTTTAATCTCCCCCAATACCAGAAACTGTTCAATAATTACTGCTCTATCCTATTCCTTTATTCAACATTCTTCAGCTCTTCATTCTGCAGTTCTCCCCACTTTTTCTGTTGATTTGTACATTTATTTAGTTTTTTCTTTCCACTCGGGTACATACTTTTTTTTCTTTTCAACCATTAAGTAGTTTCATCAGTATTTGTGGATAATAAGCTTTCCATAGGGCCTTTACTCAACAGTGATCCAAAAATGATATAAAACACATTAATAAATAATCAATTAGAAATGTAATATAAAGTATAATTAGTGATTGAAATTATTTAATTTATTTGTGCAGCCCAAAATTTCGAATTTGCCTCAGAGGGTTTTACAATCTGTACAACATACAACATCCTCTGTTCCAGGACCCTCACATCAGAACAGGAGAAACTCCCCCCAAAAAAGGAAGAAACCTCCGAGAGAGCAACAGAGGAGGGATCCCTCTATCAGGATGGACAGAAGTGCAATAGATGTCATGTGTACAGAATGAACAACATAACAGAGTTACAACACATTCAATGCATATGATACAAATTATTCATATAATGAAAGTAGTAGGCAGATGGAAAAATCACAACTACTAATAATAACAGCAGCAGCAGTGGATAGAATATGATAATCATTATAATAAAAGCATTAATGGTTGACATTCAGTTTTTCCAAATTTATCTTTCTGTGTTGAGCTAATATTCAGTGTTTTACCACCACTTAGTGGACAAATAATAGAACTACATTTTTTTAACTCTGATTTTTTTAACATTGACTGGACTTCTGGAGAGTGATGCCTTTCCATCACCGTTGATGCATTCTATAATGGTTACAATAATATAGTGAGCTGAGCCTAAACTTAAACCTTGTGCTGTAATGCTATGTCTCTTAACTATTGCCAACCCCAATTTAACACTTTAAATAGACATTCCCCACAACAATTAGACTCAAGGACTCAATATAGTCAGTTAATAAAGTGCAGCTCCATCTTTGTCTGTGCTGAAAACATGCACAGATAGTACAGGAGATGCACAGTAAAGGTTTCCACCAGCAGGCACAGTTATGTTAAACCTGTTGGATATTTCTGTCCCAAGTACACTTTTATGTAAAACAATAGATTACGTATTATACATAGGTGTCAACAAAAAATCTACGAAGATAAAAAGCCTTGAGAAAACACACACACACACACACACACACACACACACACACACAGACACACACACAGACAGACAGACAGACAGACAGATAGATAGATACTTTATTAATTCCGCAAGGGGGAATTATTTTGCTACAGTAGCATTTATAGGTACAGGGAAAATTTAAAGCAAAGCAATACAAATAACTGAGTAAAAATATTAAATATAAAAATGCACAATATATACTATAAAATATAATAATATTAAATTAACTAACTAAACAACAGTGCAAGATTGAACCAAACAAACAACCAACAGTGTTATAGTTTTGTGAATGATTTGGCCAGAGGTGATTTATTATAAAGTCTTATTGCAGTGGGCAGGAATGATCTCCTGTATCTGTCCTAAGCTGAGGGCATCTCCTCTAACTCCATCTATGCATGTTAACATGTTTATCATTTATCATTTATGCTTGTGCAAACAGTGACACATGACAAGGCAGTGACACTGTGCTTCCTATTAATCAAATTAGGCCATCTGTCACTACCATGAGCAGTGAGGCAGCAGCATGAGGCCTGCTGCTCACACACTCGCACTATAGTTAGACATCTGCATTGCTCCTTTTGATATCGATAGGGACTGATCCTCACAGGGCAGCTCCATCAGACACGAATGTAACTTGTTGCAACCCCTGGACTCTGTGTTAGGTAGAAAAGGATGAGCAGGAGGCTTGTTCATCCATTTATTATCTGGATAGGAGCAGAATATATAATGGTCAGTCATACAATTGGCCCGCTACAGCTCACACACAGCACACTACAAAAGAACAGCGGGTTATTTTAGCACAGAGCCTTGCTAGGTAGCTTAAAGAGTGCATTATGTCGTCATTTCAACATTTTAGCATTTAAAACGTACAGCAGCCCACTCGTAACTCTTCTTATTGACATTTCCATAAAGGTATGTCCAGCGTATGTTTATACGGTGGACATATGATGTTCATACATGCACTCCCCCATGAATAACGTTTCAAAACTGACACTTTTTATAACTCTGAGAGTGTTGTATTAACGCATTCAAATCCTCTGTCAGGTATCACAAAACGACAGACAAGAACCCAATAGCACGACACAGAAAACAGTTCAGGTGTAGAAACCGGGTTTAATAACCAGCAGATGTCAAACCAGGTAGTAACCCGCGTGGCAAACAAATCCAGTGGGAGCAGGCAAAAGAGAAGGTCCAAAGTCCAAAAAGGCAGGTCAATACACGGATAATCAGGATCAGAATCGGAATGACAGGTTGCTGGATAGCAAGGGAAACACACTAGACAATCTGGCAGAGAACTGAGGGAAATGGGCCGGTACATATACACTGAGGGGCTGATTGCTGATGAGGAGCAGGTGAGTATGGAGGTGGGGCAGGCCAGGTGAAATGAAATCAGCAATTAGTGCAGAGCGGGGGGGAGTGGCAGATTCTGAAATGACATGAGAGTTAGTGTGGCAAAACAGGAGACAGACAAATGAAAAACTAAAGCCTGGCTGAAGTTGTGACAGAACCTCCCCTTCTAGGGACGGCTCCTGACGTCCCACCGGGCTGGTCAGGATGGTCCCTATGGAAAGCTGAGATGAGGTCAGGGTCCAAGATGTTACGAGCTGGAACCCATGAGCGCTCCTCAGGGCCATAACCCTCCCAATCGACCAGGTATTGAAAACCCCTTCCCCGCGGTCGTGACTTGATGAGACGATGGACAGAGTAAGCAGGACCCCCGTCAATGAGCCGGGGGGGTGGCGGGGGTCTGGAGGAGGGCTGGAGCTGGCTCTCCTTTACGGGTTTGATCTTGGAGACATGAAAGGTGGGATGAATTCTCATGGAGCGAGGAAGGCGGAGACGGACTGCAGCAGGGTTGATGACCTTAGTGATGGAGAACGGGCCCACAAACCTTGGGGCCAACTTCCTAGACTCTACCCGGAGTGGGAGGTCATGTGTGGACAGCCAAACCTTCTGACCAGGAGTGTAGCAGGGTGCAGGGATCCGACGGCGGTTGGCATTTCTCTGGTACCGGTTGGACGAACGCAGGAGAGCAGAACGGGCCCGCCACCAGGTGCGCCGACAGCGCTGGATGAACGCCTGGACAGATGGGACCCTGGCCTCTCGCTCCTGCTCCGGGAACAGTGGAGGTTGATATCCCCGAGAGCACTGGAAAGGAGAAAGCCCTGTTGCTGAGCTTGGAAGCGTATTGTGAGCATACTCCACCCACAGAAGCTGTTTGGACCAGGAGGTCGGTGTCTGGGATGCAATGCAACGCAAGGCAGTCTCCATTTCCTGGTTCATCCGTTCCGTCTGTCCGTTGGATTGAGGATGGAACCCAGAGGATAGGCTGACCGTGGCCCCCAACAGCTGGCAAAACTCTGTCCAGAAACGAGAAGTGAACTGTGGCCCCCGGTCTGAGACAATATCACAGGGGAGGCCGTGCAGACGGAAAACATGATGTAACATAAGTTCAGCTGTTTCTTTGGCAGATGGTAATTTTGGCAACGGAACAAACTGAGCAGACTTAGAAAATCTGTCCACAATAGTCAGAATGGTGGTGTTACCCTCTGAGGGAGGCAGTCCGGTGACAAAGTCAAGTGAGACATGGGACCATGGACGATGAGGAATAGGCAGTGGCTGAAGAAGACCAGAAGGGGCATGGCGAGCAGTCTTATGCTGAGCACAAATCTGGCAAGCGGCGATAAACTCCTTGGTGTCCTCTTCAATGGAAGCCCACCAGAAACGTTGCTTTAGCAGAGCTAGGGTGCGCCTAACCCCTGGGTGACAGGCAAGGCGAGAAGAATGTCCCCACTGGAGGACCTGAGAGCGGAGACTCACAGGCACATACAGACGATCATCAGGGCAGGCACTGGGAGCCGGGTGGTCGGCCTGGGACTGTTTTACCTTGTCCACAATGTCCCAGGTAACTGCACCGATGACCACCTTAGTGGGGAGGATACTCTCAGGCTGTGTGGGACAGTTGTCTGACTGGAACTGACGGGACAGGGCATCTGGTTTGACGTTCCTTGTACCTGGGCGATAAGACAGGGTAAAATCAAAGCGATTAAAGAATAATGCCCATCTGGCCTGACGGGAGTTCAACCGTTTGGCTGACCGGATGTACTCCAGGTTTTTGTGGTCCGTCCACACCACAAACGGATGCTTTGCCCCCTCCAACCAGTGCCTCCACTCCTCGAGAGCCAGTTTGACAGCCAGTAACTCCCGGTTTCCGACGTCGTAATTCCTTTCTGCTGGGGACAACTTGCGGGAGAAAAAAGCACATGGGTGTAACTTTTGGTCCTCAGCTGACCGCTGAGACAGGACTGCCCCCACCCCAGAGTCTGACGCATCCACTTCCACAACAAACTGGTGTTCAGGATCTGGAAAGATGAGAATGGGAGCAGAAGAGAACCGTGATTTTAACTCCTTGAACCTCCTTTCTGCAGCAGGGGACCATTGGAAGGCTATCTTCTGGGAGGTGAGGGCTGTCAGGGGAGCTGCCACAGAACTATAGTTGCGGATAAACCTACGATAGAAATTGGCAAACCCAAGGAACTGTTGAAGCTTCTTCCGAGTGGTGGGAACCGGCCAATCCGCCACCGCTTTAACCTTGGTGGGATCCATATGAATACGTCCAACTGAAATGATGTATCCCAGGAACGACACCTCAGTGGCATGGAACTCAGACTTCTCCACTTTCACAAACAGCTGGTTCTCTAGGAGTCTCTGGAGAACACTGCGGACATGCTGCACATGTTCCCGTTCAGTCTTTGAAAAGATGAGGATATCGTCAAGATATACAAACACAAACACATTGAGAAAATCCCGGAGCACATCGTTCACTAAGGCTTGGAATATTGCAGGAGCATTAGTGAGTCCGAAAGGCATAACCAGGTACTCATAGTGGCCTCTAGGGGTGTTGAACGCCGTCTTCCACTCATCCCCCTCCCGGATGCGAACAAGGTGATAGGCATTCCTGAGATCAAGCTTGGTAAACACAGAAGACCCTTGTAACAGTTCAAATGCAGAAGAGATGAGTGGGAGGGGGTACCGGTTTTTAATGGTGACATCATTCAGACCGCGGTAATCGATGCAGGGTCGGAGGGATTTGTCCTTCTTATCCACAAAGAAAAATCCGGCTCCAGCAGGGGATGAAGAGGGACGGATGATGCCTGCTGCCAGTGAGTTGTTAATGTAGTCGTCCATGGCCTTGGTTTCAGGGGCTGACAGAGAAAAGAGTCTCCCCCTTGGCGGTGATGAGCCAGGGAGGAGGTCAATGGCACAATCGTACGGGCGGTGTGGGGGAAGCGATGTGGCCCGTACTTTGTTGAACACCTCCCTTAAGTCATAGTACTCGGATGGGACACCTGAGAGATCTGGGAGCTCATTAGAGGAAGAGGTGTTGAAGGCAGGTAGCAAAGCAGATTTCAGACAGACCGCATGACAATGTTCACTCCATTGTAGAATGGAACCAGTCCCCCAGTCAATATGTGGATTATGTTTTATTAACCAAGGAAACCCCAGGATGATTGGGTGCTGAGGAGTATTTATCAGGTGAAAGGTAAGTGATTCAGTGTGGTTACCAGATATGCCCAGATGAAGAGGAACAGTGCGGTGGGTTACTGTGCAGAGGAGGCGCCCATCCAGAGCAGTCGCCTTGATAGGCTCGACCAAGGGTTCCTGGTTAATACCCAGTTGCATGGCAAGACCACGATCCAGAAGGTTGGCATCGGCCCCGGAGTCAATGAGGACAGAGACAGCGTGTGATTGTCCATTACAGTTGAGCTGGGCGTGAAGTAGTGGACGAGAGGGCATTTCAGAGTTCATGATATGGCTCACCAGCGCCCTCTGGATTCCTGGTGAGCCCTGTCTTTTACTGGACAGGAAGACACATAATGACCTCCCTGCCCACAGTACATGCAGCAGTTCTCCCTTTGGCGCCGCTGTCGTTCAGCCGCTGACAGCCTGGTCCAGCCAAGTTGCATGGGTTCAACCGGGTCTCCAGAGGCACCGGTGGGAGGAGAAAACATTGAAGTGGGAGGCGACGATGGAGGACGTGGAAGGCTCCGGGGAGTACTGATCAGCGCTCTCTCTCGTCTCCTTTCTTGGAGACGCCCGTCAATGCGGATGGCCGTGGCGACGAGCGTGTCCAAATCAGTCGGAGGATCCCGAGCCGCCAGCTCATCCTTGATGCCATCAGAAAGGCCGTTGTAGAAAGCGTCAGTCAGGGAGGAAGCGTTCCAGTCACTCTCCGCAGCAAGTGTCCGGAACTCAATGGAATAATCAGTCACTCTCCGGTTCCCCTGAACCAGGTTTAACAGTCCACGAGCAGCCTCTCGACCAGGGGTAGCGTGATCGAACACCTTCCGAAGACCCTCAGAGAAGGCAGTCACAGAAGAACAGAAAGCCGACTGCTTCTCCCACTCAGCGGTGCCCCAGTCCCGAGCCCGCCCAGTAAGCTGGGTGATCATGAAAGCCACTCTTGACCTCTCAGTGGGATATGTGAGAGGCTGAAGTTCAAAAGTCAATTTGCACAAAGTCAGAAAAGAGCGGCAGGTACCTGGAGCTCCAGAAAAGCGCTCCAGAGCACTTAAGCGGGGTTCTGGACCCAGAACAGTGGGAACAGAAGGACTGGTGGGTGGTGAAACCGCTGGCGTTTGTCTGGGCTGTATGAGCTGCTGAAGCTGATTGCTCAGAGCCTCCAAATGTTGGTTGTGGCGTGCAGAAGTCTCCTGGAGAGCCGTCGCCATAGCGGTGAATTGCTTCTCATGATGGTGTAGGGCAGCAGCTTGTGCTGCCATTTCCTGCCTTATTTTCTCCATGTCGGCTGGGTTCATTTTTGGCCAGATTGTACTGTCAGGTATCACAAAACGACAGACAAGAACCCAATAGCACGACACAGAAAACAGTTCAGGTGTAGAAACCGGGTTTAATAACCAGCAGATGTCAAACCAGGTAGTAACCCGCGTGGCAAACAAATCCAGTGGGAGCAGGCAAAAGAGAAGGTCCAAAGTCCAAAAAGGCAGGTCAATACACGGATAATCAGGATCAGAATCGGAATGACAGGTTGCTGGATAGCAAGGGAAACACACTAGACAATCTGGCAGAGAACTGAGGGAAATGGGCCGGTACATATACACTGAGGGGCTGATTGCTGATGAGGAGCAGGTGAGTATGGAGGTGGGGCAGGCCAGGTGAAATGAAATCAGCAATTAGTGCAGAGCGGGGGGGAGTGGCAGATTCTGAAATGACATGAGAGTTAGTGTGGCAAAACAGGAGACAGACAAATGAAAAACTAAAGCCTGGCTGAAGTTGTGACATCCTCTAATGTTCTGCATTAATAAATACCTTAATTTAAATAGCCGCTGCATCAGAACTTGTTGCAGTTGACTGCCTATATAAGTATTTTAATAGTTATTTAAATTTTCACTTTAAAAGTTTCTATATTCACTGCAGTTCAAGTCAATTGTATTTCTAAAACCTAATATCACAAATATACAACATCCTCTGTCTTGTAACCCTTGCAGCAGAAAAGGAAAAAATATTAATAACAGCAGCAGTGGATTTAACAGAATAATATTAGTGGCAGTAATAGTAATAGAAATATGACTAATTATAATAGTAGCAGTGAGTGTGAGTATATGTTTCATTAACAGATAAAACAGAATAACAGAAAACTAAAACATACAATATTTGCAAGACAAATATTTATTATTATTTTTCCTCAACTAGATTTATATTGACTCTTAGGATTGCTTTAGACAATAATTGTTATTGATGGGACATACACCCCACACCCCTTGGACAGGAGACTATAAAACTAGAAGAAGAGCATCACTCTCTTCTCTTCCTGGCCTTTCTTTTAACTCTCCCGACCTGTTGCCTATGCCCAGCTGAATTACGGGCCCGCATCCAGCAACTTTTTCAAGAAACTCAGAACTCAACAAGATCCGGCAAAAGCCTCCACCGCTCCCTCACCCCAGCCAATTGGGGTGAGCCAAGATCAGGCTGATTGCCGAGAGGCCGTTGTACCACGTGAGCCCGAGTGGACCTCGTTAATTAGGGCCCGAGCACCGACAACGTCGGGCCGCGAGGTCCCTATTGAAACTGTAGGAATTATTATTATTATTATTAGGGCCCGAGCACTGACGTAGTCGGTAGCGTAGGATCTATTGTTCTTCAAATGTTTATTATTATTATTATTATTAGGGCCCGAGCACCGACGAAGTCGGGCGAAGGCCCTATTGTAATTCAAAGAATTATTATTATTAGGGCCCGAGCAACCGACAACGTCGGGCCAGCGAAGGCCCTATTGAAATTGTATGGGGTATTATTAGGGCCCGAGCCACCGACAACGTTGGGCCAGCGAAAGGCCCTATTGAAATTCAAATGTTTTTTATTATTGGGGCCCGAGCAACCGACAACGTCGGGCCAGCGAAGGCCCTATTGAGATTCTAATGTTTATTATTAGGGCCCGAGCAACCGACAACGTCGGGCCAGCGAAGGCCCTATTGAAATTGTATGGGGTATTATTAGGGCCCGAGCCACCGACAACGTCGGGCCAGCGAAGGCCCTATTGAGATTCTAATGTTTATTATTAGGGCCCGAGCAACCGACAACGTCGGGCCAGCGAAGGCCCTATTGAAATTGTATGGGGTATTATTAGGGCCCGAGCCACCGACAATGTCGGGCCAGCGAAGGCCCTATTGAAATTCTATGGGGTATTATTAGGGCCCGAGCCACCGACAACGTTGGGCCAGCGAAGGTCCTATTGAAATTCTATGGGGTATTATTATTTAGGGCCCGAGCACCGACGTAGTCGGAGCGGAGGACCTATTGTTATTCTAATGTTTTTTATTATTAGGGCCCGAGCACCGACGTAGTCGGAGCGGAGGACCTATTGTTATTCTAATGTTTTTTATTATTATTATTATTATTATCGTACCAGTTTCATCGCAAAAAGGAGGTGCTTGGGATACTGGGAATCTTTTGAAATTTGGTACAAAATTCAATCGTGGTGAAAATTCCAGTATTATTGGGGTGTCCAGCTGCGGCATGACATTTTGGCTCGATAGCGCCCCCTACAGAGTAGCCCCAACTTTGGGTTTCACCTAGCTGTATGAAATTTGGTAGGTATGTGGAACGTGATGGGACGTACAAAAAAGTCAAAAGGAGGTATATCCTAAACCAAACAGGAAGTCGGCCATTTTGAATTTTATGACGTTTTTGGACCGTTTCAAGGCACCGTACTTTAACGAACTCCTCCAAGAGATTAAACCCGATTGCCTTCAGATTTGGTCAGTATGCTCTTGAGACCTTGGCAGTGAAACGATACTCAAAGATCAAAAAGTTATCGAACTATGTGTCCGTGGCGTGGCGGCAAAAAAACACCATTCGCCATGAAACAGGAAGTTGTTGTAACTCGGCTGTACATTGCCTAATCTGCTCCAAATTTCTCAGATGTCATAACATCTTGACCCTGAACACATGTATATGACAATTTAGAATCATAGTAATAGCGCCACCTAGTGGCAACTGGAAGTTGTACGTTTTGTACTTTGACATCCTGCTCCTCACTGATTATTCCAATCCCTCTAAAGTTTTGTCAGAAAAGCCTTAAGATGTTGATAATGCTTCATTGTGAAGATTGTAAGAAGTTGTCGAAGGGCGGCGACGTGGCGGCTCGGCGAACTTCGATCCTTCGCCATGAACGAATAAACTGATGTAACTCGACTCCGCATGATCAGATCTTTACCAGATTTCACATGTTTGATTAAACTCCAGGCCTGAAGACATCTGCAAGCCAATTTTGAGTCATAGTCATAGCGCCACCTACTGGCAACAGTAAGTTAAAGTCTTTATACTTTGGCTTGTTTCTCTTAGTTGGAAAATCAGATCAACATCAAATTTGTTCCACACAAATGTAAGAAGTTCATAATGCCAGTTCTTTAAGCTTTTGATGTTTCGTCGAACGCCGTTGCCGTGGTAACGCAGTCTTTGCTGTGAAAAACGATGGTCATTTGGAGAGGTTAAAAAAGCTCTAAACACAAGCAAACTTGACACACAGATCACAAGGCCAAAATGTAGTTCTATAATATGATTTTATTCAATCAGAGTGTTAAATCGGCTCAATAGCGCCCCCTACAAAATTTCAACAAAGCAGCCCTCGCAGTACGTTTCACATAGATGAACAAAATTTGGTAGGTACATGTATCACATGTGGACTTAAATAAAAGTCTCTTGGGGCCATGCCCTAAACCCAACCGGAAGTCAGCCATTTTGAATTTAGTCTGAATTTCTAGTGTCGTTTTTTCAATTTCCAGGCACTCTACTTTAACGAACTCCTCCCAGGGAATTAATCAGATCAACTTAGAATTTGGTCAGAACAATCTAAAGACCTTTGTGATTAAAAGTTACTCAAAGCTTGTTGTTTCGTGAAATGCCGTTGCCGTGGCGACGCATTCCTCGCCATGAAAAACAAAGGTGTTTTTGAGGGGCTAAAAATACTCAAAACAAAATCAAACTTGTCACACACATTTAAAATCCTGAATGTAGTTATCTGATGTGATTTTAATGCTTCAGAGTGGCAACTCGGCTCGATAGCGCCCCCTACAATATTTTGACGATGCAGCCCTCGCAGTACGTTTCACCTAGATGTATAACATTTGGTAAGCAGATGTATCACATGTGGATTTAAAAAAAAGTCTTAGGGGTCCATGCTCTAAACTCAACCAGAAGTCAGCCATTTCTAATTTTGTATGAATTTCTTGTGTATTTTTCCCATTTCCAGGTGCTGTACTACGAACTAGTCCTAGGTAATTAATCAGATCAGCTTAGAATTTGGTCAGAACAATCTAAAGACCTTTGCGATTAAAACTTTAGAATTCATCAAACATGGACTTGGTGTAGCGGCCATTTTACATGATTCGCCATCATCCACCAAGCTGTTGTAACTCAACTGTACTTTGACAAAACTGTCCCAAACTTGACATGCTTGATTACCGTCATGATTTTAGGACTTTTGCATGCCAATATTAACTCATAGTCATAGCACCACCTACTGGCAACCACAGAAGTAAGCAGGATTCTTTAATTACAGCAGCCCAAACACTGAATTTATTTAAAGGGTTCGTGGGCACACCATGAGAAAAAGACTTCTCTGATCTAAATATGTGCAAACTAAGATGCATGGAGAGCAAAAGTTAGACAACAGTGTTTCTCAAACCATGTCAGTGGGCATTAGTATAAATGATCTGTCCAGACCTTCTACATGAAAATCACGTTAAATGTTACTATGAATGCTTCACACTACAATCTAAAGTTATAGAAGAGCTTAAAATGAAAACAGTGTTAAATTAAAGTGTTAAAGTAAAAGCAAGTGACAATACTGTTCTGTTAACTTTCATGTAAGTTCAAATACAATCAGCAGGACACTGCAGGGAGTTGAACCCCATCCCAGTAAACTGACGGTCTGTTATTTTATAAACACTGAAACACATTCACACATATTCATTTTCTTAATGATCTTAACAGGCTTACATTTATGATTGTATCGGAGGTACACTCAAAACATTTGAGGCTTAAGACCTGGCAACATGATCTTGCTACGCTGCTGGTTGAGGCAGGAAATACTGTTTAACTCGTGCACGCAATGTACGATGGTCACAGAAATGCATGGCCGCGTCAACCAGAGTCCTGCCAGTACCCTCGACGTGCGTGAAGTTGCGAGGGCCCGATCAATGCTGCTTGCAGCTTTAATATTATTATTATTATTATTATTAGGGCCCGAGCCACCGACAACATCGGGCCAGCGAAAGCCCTATTGAAATTCTATGGGGTATTATTATTAGGGCCCGAGCCACCGACAACGTCGGGCCAGCGAAGGCCCTATTGAAATTCTATGGGGTATTATTCAGTGTGGCTTTGTGGCACAAGGCAGTAATACTGCCTCTGCCAAAGCACACTGACTGTAATCCTGCGGGCTTATTCAGTGTGGCTTTGTGGCACAAGGCAGTAATACTGCCTGTGCCAAAGCACACTGACTGTAATCCTGCGGGCTTATTATTCAGTGTGGCTTTGTGGCACAAGGCAGTAATACTGCCTGTGCCAAAGCACACTGACTGTAATCCTGCGGGCTTATTGTTGGAATGCTGATTCAGCATTCCAAGTATTGTTCTTCGAATCTTTATTGTTGGAATGCTGATTCAGCATTCCAAGTATTGTTCTTCGAATCTTTATTCTTCAACTATTTCTTCCGTACGTATTTTGGCACTTAATAACGTCCACATTTCTTAAGCTACAGAAACCGTTCAAATATGAAAATGTTCAGCTTTTTCAGGAGAGGGGTGCTATGTCTTTTTATGTTTCTAATCTTTCAACTTTTTTAATTATTAAGCATTTTGCAATTTTTTTTTGAATGGGATGTCTATGGAGAAACTTTTCAAATCCTCTTAAACTTGTTCAACTTGCAGATCATTCTACTTCCTCATACTTTCAGCTACAGACACCATTTAAACTTTCAAATGTTGAGAAAACCCTGATCAATGATTGTATGTTATAATAATTTTGATATCTTTTATACTTTTTGAGCTGTAGCAATTTTGCTTTTATGTGTTTTTCAGTCCTTTTCTGCTTTTATAATGGGTGTGTATTGCGCAGCTTAGAGTGCGTGATGTCATCGCTAGAGTGAAGAGAAGCCTGAGATTTCTGTGAAAAAAATATTTGTCTTTTGCGACTGAATCCTCAATTTTCACTCTACATGCATAATTTTTGGATGGAAACGTAGCTAATCTTGTCCTTGTCGTAGACATATGACTATGGAATCTCACAGATTTACACATTTGGCACAAAAGCCTTTACTTGAGAGGAAAACCAACTTTCTCCTCCATAGACCCCAATGTTAAAACGTACTTCAAAAAAGTCTTGCACAGACAACCGTACCCCATTTCTAAATCGCCATTGAAGCCACTTTTTTTTACACTACAGACACAATTTTCGCATGATCTGTTCTTCAAGTCATCCTCCCTCTCGATTATTCATTTTGGAGCAATAGGGGCTATGGTTATGGTGTTTTTTGGGTTTTGTTTGACAGGTGTTTTCCAGTTTTTTTCTCATGAAAAGGCGGCAGGCTCACAGGTGTTCGTGCTTGAGCTAATTACTGATGTTTATAAACACACAGACTCACAGACACAAGCCTCTCTCTCTATCTCTCTGTGTGTGTCTCTCTCTCTGCGTGTGTATCTCTCTCTCTCTGTGTGTCTCTCTATCTCTCTGTGTGTCTCTCTCTCTCTGCGTGTGTATCTCTTATACAGTCATTCAGGTATTAAAGACTTTTAGAGGACCCCCCCACACACTCACACACACACACACCATTTTAAAGTACAAGCCCCACCGAATGAATTCCAACTGAAATGCTTTTGATGAAGCCTGTCATTTAATAACCTGTTTGTGTTTATCTAACATTATGATTCAGTCTCCTCTCCTCCTGTCTAACCCACCCAGCCCCACCTTTTCAAAATAAAAGCCCCATGGATTAACTGTATTTAAACATTAAGCTCAAAATGAGGCTTTTTTGTTGAAATAATTAATGTTCTTACTAATACTATGACAACTACCACTACTGCTGCAAATATTTCTCGTATTACTACTACTGCTACTAATACTACTTCTACTACAACTTTTTACAACTTTTGCTGTTGCAACTATTACCATTACTACTACTGCTATTATTACTACCACTACTGCTAATACGACCAGTACTACTATTACTTATACTACAACTGCTACTACTACTACTACTACTACTACTGCTGCTATTCATACTACTACCAGTACTAATACTACTACAGCTATTAGTATGAATACTACTAGTATTTCTACTACTGCTATTACTGCTACTTCAAATACTGCCATTACTATTACTAATACTACTACTTCTACTACTACTACTGTTATATTAAATACAACAACCACTGCTACAGCTATTACTACGACTACTTCTACTACTTCTTTGAATTACTAATACTTCTACGACTAATACTTCTATTACAACTACAACTTCTACTACTACTATAAATATCTCTAATGCTACTAATACTTCTACTTCAAACAATACTTCTACTACAACTTCTACAAATATCACTACTGCTGACATTTTTTAAGCCACAGAAACCATTCAAATATCAAAATGTTCAGCTCTTTCAGGAGAGAGTGATATGACTTTTCATATTTATAATCTTTACATTTTTGAATTATTAAGCTTTTTGCAATTTGTTTTGAATAAGATATCTATGGAGAAAATCTTCAAATCCTGTTAAACTTCTTCAATTTTCAAAGCATTCTTCTTTCTCATACTTTCAGCTACAGACACCATAGTTAGACGTTTCAACTAGAAGGGTTTTCAGCAGTGCAGTTTAAATGTTTTCGGGCTTCAACATTTTTCAGACAGGTAGTCTCTCATTTCTGTATTTTCAGCAATGTTTTTGCAATTCATTTCAGCTTTCAGCATTCCAACGCATTTTCAGCAGGAAATGCATTTTCTAGTTGTTGGAATGCTGATTCAGCATTCCAAGTATTGTTATCCTAATCTTTATTCTTCAACTATTTCTTCCGTACGTATTTTGGCACTTAATAACGTCCACATTTCTTAAGCTACAGAAACCGTTCAAATATGAAAATGTTCAGCTTTTTCAGGAGAGGGGTGCTATGTCTTTTTATGTTTCTAATCTTTCAACTTTTTTAATTATTAAGCATTTTGCAATTTTTTTTTGAATGGGATGTCTATGGAGAAACTTTTCAAATCCTCTTAAACTTGTTCAACTTTCAGATCATTCTACTTCCTCATACTTTCAGCTACAGACACCATTTAAACTTTCAAATGTTGAGAAAACCCTGATCAATGATTGTATGTTATAATAATTTTGATATCTTTTATACTTTTTGAGCTGTAGCAATTTTGCTTTTATGTGTTTTTCAGTCCTTTTCTGCTTTTATAATGGGTGTGTATTGCGCAGCTTAGAGTGCGTGATGTCATCGCTAGAGTGAAGAGAAGCCTGAGATTTCTGTGAAAAAAATATTTGTCTTTTGCGACTGACTCCTCAATTTTCACTCTACATGCATAATTTTTGGATGGAAACGTAGCTAATCTTGTCCTTGTCGTAGACATATGACTATGGAATCTCACAGATTTACACATTTGGCACAAAAGCCTTTACTTGAGAGGAAAACCAACTTTCTCCTCCATAGACCCCAATGTTAAAACGTACTTCAAAAAAGTCTTGCACAGACAACCGTACCCCATTTCTAAATCGCCATTGAAGCCACTTTTTTTTACACTACAGACACAATTTTCGCATGATCTGTTCTTCAAGTCATCCTCCCTCTCGAGTATTCATTTTGGAGCAATAGGGGCTATGGTTATGGTGTTTTTTGGGGTTTTGTTTGACAGGTGTTTTCCAGTTTTTTTCTCATGAAAAGGCGGCAGGCTCACAGGTGTTCGTGCTTGAGCTAATTACTGATGTTTATAAACACACAGACTCACAGACACAAGCCTCTCTCTCTATCTCTCTGTGTGTGTCTCTCTCTCTGCGTGTGTATCTCTCTCTCTCTCTGTGTGTCTCTCTATCTCTCTGTGTGTCTCTCTCTCTCTGCGTGTGTATCTCTCTCTCTGTGTGTCTCTCTATCTCTCTGTGTGTCTCTCTCTCTCTGCGTGTGTATCTCTTATACAGTCATTCAGGTATTAGAGACTTTTAGAGGACCCCCCCCCACACACTCACACACACACACACACACACACACCATTTTAAAGTACAAGCCCCACCGAATGAATTCCAACTGAAATGCTTTTGATGAAGCCTGTCATTTAATAACCTGTTTGTGTTCATCTAACATTATGATTCAGTCTCCTCTCCTCCTGTCTAACCCACCCAGCCCCACCCTTTCAAAATAAAAGCCCCATGGATTAACTGTATTTAAACATTAAGCTCAAAATGAGGCTTTTTTTGTTGAAATAATTAATGTTCTTACTAATACTATGACAACTACTACTACTGCTGCAAATATTTCTAGTATTACTACTACTGCTACTAATACTACTTCTACTACAACTTTTGCTGTTGCAACTATTACCATTACTACTACTGCTATTATTACTACCACTACTGCTAATACGACCAGTACTACTATTACTTATACTACAACTGCTACTACTACTACTACTACTGCTGCTATTCATACTACTACCAGTACTAATACTACTACAGCTATTAGTATGAATGCTACTAGTATTTATACTACTGCTATTACTGCTACTTCAAATACTGCCATTACTATTACTAATACTACTACTTCTTCTACTACTACTACTGTTATATTTAATACAACAACCACTGCTACAGCTATTACTACGACTACTTCTACTACTTCTTTGAATTACTAATACTTCTACAACTAATAACACTTCTACTACAACTTCTACAAATATCACTACTGCTGACATTTTTTAAGCCACAGAAACTATTTGAATATCAAAATGTTCAGCTCTTTCAGGAGAGGGTGATATGACTTTTCATATTTATAATCTTTACATTTTTGAATTATTAAGCTTTTTGCAATTTGTTTTGAATAAGATATCTATTGAGAAAATCTTCAAATCCTGTTAAACTTTTTCAATTTTCAAAGCCTTCTTCTTTCTCATACTTTCAGCTGCAGACACTATAGTTAGACGTTTCAACTAGAAGGGTTTTCAGCAGTGCAGGTTAAATGCTTTCGGGCTTCAACATTTTTCAAACAGGTACTCTCTCATTTCTGTATTTTCAGCAATGTTTTTTCCATGGGAACCAATGACACACACACACACACACTCTCTCTCTTTTTCTCTGTCTGTCTGTCTCTCTCTACATACTCAGTACATATAACTGTCTGTCTGCCTCACTCACTCACTCAGTTCATATAACTGTCTGTCTGCCTATCTCTCTCTCCCACACTATCAGTCCATCTAACTGTCTGTCTGTCTGTCTCTCTCTACACACTCAGTACATATAACTTTCTGTCTGCCTCACTCAGTCACTCAGTTCATATAACTGTCTGTCTGCCTATCTCTCTCTCCCACACTATCAGTCCATCTAACTGTCTGTCTGTCTTTCTCTCTCTACACACTAAGTACATATAACTGTCTGTCTGCCTGTCTCACTCACTTACTCAGTTCATATAACTGTCTGTCTGCCTGTCTCTCTCTCCCACACACTCAGTACATATAACTGTCTGTCTGCTCTTCTCACTCAATCCAGATGACTGTCTGTCCTCCTGTCTCCCTCACTCACTCAGTACATATAACTGTCTGTCTGCCTTTCTCACTCTCTCACACTCATTCATTCAGTCTCTTTATCTCTGTCTTCCTGTCATTCTGTGTTTCTCTCTCTGTCTTTCTTTCTGTCTCTCCCTCTCTCCCTCTGGCTCTCTCTCTGCTACCACTACTGCTGCTATTCATGCTACTACCATTACCAATACTACTACAGCTATTAGTACGATTGCTACTAGTACTAATACTACTGCTATCACTTCAAATACTGCCATTACTATTACTACTTCTTCTACTACTACTACTGTTATATTAAATACTACGACCACTACTACAGCTATTACTACGACTACTGATACTACTACTTATACTGCTTCTTCTAATTACTAATACTTCTACTACTAATAATACTTCTACTACAACTACAACGTCTACTACTACAAATATCACTACTGCTGACATTTTTTAAGCCACAGAAGCTGTTCGAATATCAAAATATTCAGCTTTTTCAGGAGAGGGGTGATATTTTTCATATTTGTAATCTTTAAACTTTTTAAATTATTAAGCTTTTTGCAATTTGTTTTGAATGGGATATCTATGGAGAAAATCTTCAAATCCTGTTAAACTTCTTCAACTTTCAAAGCCTTCTTTCTCATACTTTCAGCTACAGACACCATAGTTGGACGTTTCAACTAGAAGGGTTTTCAGCAGTGCAGTTTAAATGCTTTCGAGCTTCAACATTTTTCAGATCGGTAGTCTCTCATTTCTGTATTTTCAGCAATGTTTTTGCAATTCATTTCAGCTTTCAGCTTTCAGCATTCCAACGCATTTTCAGCAGGAAATGCATTTTCTAGTTAGGGCCCGAGCACCGACGTAGTCGGAGCGGAGGACCTATTGTTATTCTAATGTTTTTTTTTATTATTATTATTATTATTATCGTACCAGTTTCATCGCAAAAAGGAGGTGCTTGGGATACTGGGAATCTTTTGAAATTTGGCACAAAATTCAATCGTGGTGAAAATTCCAGTATTATTGGGGTGTCCAGCTGCGGCATGACATTTTGGCTCGATAGCGCCCCCTACAGAGTAGCCCCAACTTTGGGTTTCACCTAGCTGTATTTAACGAACTCCTCCTAGAGATTAAACCCGATTGCCTTCAGATTTGGTCAGTATGCTCTTGAGACCTTGGCAGTGAAACGATACTCAAAGATCAAAAAGTTATCGAACTATGTGTCCGTGGCGTGGCAGCAAAAAAACATCATTCGCCATGAAACAGGAAGTTGTTGTAACTCGGCTCTACATTGCCTAATCTGCTCCAAATTTCTCAGGTGTCATAACATCCTGACCCTGAACACATGGATATGACAATTTTGAATCATAGTAATAGCGCCACCTAGTGGCAACAGGAAGTCATAGGTTGTGTACTTTGACACCCTACTGCTCACAGATTAATCGGATCCCTCTCAAATTTTGTCACAAAAGCCTTAAGACCTTGATAATGCTTCATTGTGAAAATTGTAGGAAGTTGTCGAAGCGTGGCGACGTGGCGGCTCTGCGAATTTCGATCCTTCGCCATGAACAAATAAACTGATGTAACTCGACTCCGCATCATCAGACCTTTACCAGATTTCCCATGTTTGATGAGTCTGTGGTCCTGAAGACATCTACAGAACAATTTTGTATAATAGTCATAGCGCCACCTACTGGTAACAGGAAGTAAAAGTCTCTGTACTTTGGCATGTTTCTCTTAGTAGATAAAGCTGATGAACATCAAATTAGTTCCACACAAATTTAAGAAGTTCATAATGCCAGGTCATGAAGCTTTTGATGTTTTGTCAAACGCCGTTGCCGTAGCGACGCAGTCTTCGCCGTGAAAAACGAAGATGCTTTTGAGGGGCTAAAAATGCTTGAAACATATGCAAACTTGGCACACAGATTTAAAGCCAAAAGTTTAGTTACATGTTATGGTTCTATTGCTCTAGAGTGGAGAGTCGGCTCAATAGCGCCCCCTACAATATTTCGACAAAGAAGCCCTCGCAGTACGTTAGACCTAGATGTATGAAATTTGGTAGGAATATGTATCACATGTGGACTTAAATAAAAGTATCTTTGGGCCATGCCCTAAACCCAACCGGAAGTCAGCCATTTTGAATTTTGATAGAATTTCTAGTGTCGTTTTTTCAATTTCCAGGTGCTCTACTTTAACAAACTCCTCCTAGGGAATTAATCAAATCAACTTCAAATTTGGTCAGTACAATCTAAAGATCTTTGTTATGAAAAGTTACTCAAATGTTGTTGTTTCGTGAAAAGCCGTTGCCATGGCGACGCATTCTTCGCCACGAAAAACAAAAGTGTTTTTGAGGGGCTAAAAATGCTCAAAACGTAACCAAACTTGTCAAACACATTTAAAATCCTGAATGTAGTTATCTGATGTGATTTTAATGCTTCAGAGCGGCAAGTTGGCTCGATAGCGCCCCCTACAATTTTTTGACGACGCAGCCCTCGCGGTACGTTTCACCTAGCTGTATAAAATTTGGTAAGCAGATGTATCACATGTAGACTTAACAAAAAGTCTTCGGGGTTCATGCTCTAAACCCAACCGGAAGTCAGCCATTTTGAATTTTGTATGAATTTCTCCTGTTTTTTTCCATTTCCATGAGCTGTACTACGAACTCCTCCTAGGGAATTAATCCGATCAACTTAGAATTTGGTCAGAACAATCTAAAGACCGTAGCGATTAAAAGTTACTAAAAGCTTGAGGTTTCATCAAACAACATGGACTTGGTGTAGCGGCCATTTTACATGGTTCGCCATCATCCACCAAGCTGTTGTAACTCAACTGTGCTTTGACAAAACTGTCCCAAACTTGACATGCTTGATTACCGTCATGATTTTATGACTTTTGCATGCCAATATTAACTCATAGTCATAGCACCACCTACTGGCAACCACAGAAGTAAGCAGGATTCTTTAATTGCAGCAGCCCAAACACTGAATTTATTTAAAGGGTTCGTGGGTACACCATGAGAAAAAGACTTCTCTGATCTAAATATGTGCAAACTAAGATGCTTGGAGAGCAAAAGTTAGACAACAGTGGTTCTCAAACCATGTCAGTGGGCATTAGTATAAATGATCTGTCCAGAGCTTCTACATGAAAATCACGTTAAATGTTACAATGAATGCTTCACACTACAATCTAAAGTTATAGAAGAGCTTAAAATTAAAACAGTGTTAAATTAAAGTGTTAAAGTAAAAGCAAATGACAATCCTGTTCTGTTAACTTTCATGTAAGTTCAAATACAATCAGCAGGACACTGCAGGGAGTTGAACCCCATCCCAGTAAACTGACGGTCTGTTATTTTATAAACACTGAAACACATTCACACATTCATTTTCTTAATGATCTTAACAGGCTTACATTTATGATTGTATCGGAGGTACACTCAAAACATTTGAGGCTTAAGACCTGGCAACATGATCTTGCTACGCTGCTGGTTGAGGCAGGAAATATAGTTTAACTTGTGCACGCAGTTTATGATTGTCACAGAAATGCATGGCCGCGTCAACCAGAGTCCTGCCAGTACCCTCGACGTGCGTGAAGTTGCGAGGGCCCGATCAATGCTGCTTGCAGCTTTAATTAGGGCCCGAGCACCGACGTAGTCGGAGCGGAGGACCTATTGTTATTCTAATGTTTTTTATTATTATTATTATCGTACCAGTTTCATCGCAAAAAGGAGGTGCTTGGGATACTGGGAATCTTTTGAAATTTGGCACAAAATTCAATCGTGGTGAAAATTCCAGTATTATTGGGGTGTCCAGCTGCGGCATGACATTTTGGCTCAATAGCGCCCCCTACAGAGTAGCCCCAACTTTGGGTTTCACCTAGCTGTATGAAATTTGGTAGGTATGTGGAACGTGATGGGACATACAAAAAAGTCAAAAGGAGGTATATCCTAAACCAAACAGGAAGTCGGCCATTTTGAATTTTATGACGTTTTTGGACCGTTTCAAGGCGCCGTACTTTAACGAACTCCTCCTAGAGATTAAACCCGATTGCCTTCAGATTTGGTCAGTATGCTCTTGAGACCTTGGCAGTGAAACGATACTCAAAGATCAAAAAGTTATCGAACTATGTGTCCGTGGCGTGGCGGCAAAAAAACACCATTCGCCATGAAACAGGAAGTTGTTGTAACTCGGCTGTACATTGCCTAATCTGCTCCAAATTTCTCATATGTCATAACATCCTGACCCTGAACACATGTATATGACAATTTAGAATCATAGTAATAGCGCCACCTAGTGGCAACAGGAAGTCATAGGTTGTGTACTTTGACACCCTACTGCTCACAGATTAATCGGATCCCTCTCAAATTTTGTCACAAAAGCCTTAAGACCTTGATAATGCTTCATTGTGAAAATTGTAGGAAGTTGTCGAAGCGTGGCGACGTGGCGGCTCTGCGAATTTCGATCCTTCGCCATGAACGAATAAACTGATGTAACTCGACTCCGCATCATCAGATCTTTACCAGATTTCACATGTTTGATTAAACTCCAGGCCTGAAGACATCTGCAAGCCAATTTGAATCATAGTCATAGCGCCACCTACTGGCAACAGTAAGTTAAAGTCTTTATACTTTGGCTTGTTTCTCTTAGTTGGAAAATCAGATCAACATCAAATTTGTTCCACACAAATGTAAGAAGTTCATAATGCCAGTTCTCTAAGCTTTTGATGTTTCGTCGAACGCCGTTGCCGTGGTAACGCAGTCTTCGCCGTGAAAAACGATGATCATTTGGAGAGGTTAAAAAAGCTCGAAACACAAGCAAACTTGACACACAGATCACAAGGCCAAAATGTAGTTCTATAATATGATTTTATTCAATCAGAGTGTTAAATCGGCTAAATAGCGCCCCCTACAAAATTTTGACGAAGCAGCCCTCGCAGTACGTTTCACATAGATTAACAAAATTTGGTAGGCACATGTATCACATGTGGACTTAAATAAAAGTCTCTTGGGGCCATGCCCTAAACCCAACCGAAAGTCAGCCATTTTGAATTTAGTCTGAATTTCTAGTGTCGTTTTTTCAATTTCCAGGCGCTCTACTTTAACGAACTCCTCCCAGGGAACTAATCAGATCAACTTAGAATTTGGTCAGAACAATCTAAAGACCTTTGTGATTAAAAGTTACTCAAAGCTTGTTGTTTCGTGAAATGCCGTTGCCGTGGCGATGCATTCCTCGCCATGAAAAACAAAGGTGTTTTTGAGGGGCTAAAAATACTCAAAACAAAATCAAACTTGTCACACACATTTAAAATCCTGAATGTAGTTATCTGATGTGATTTTAATGCTTCAGAGTGGCAACTCGGCTCGATAGCACCACCTACAATATTTCGACGATGCAGCCCTCGCAGTACGTTTCACCTAGATGTATGAAATTAAGTAAGCAGGTGTATCACATGTAAACTTAAAAAAAAGTCTTAGGGGTCCATGCTCTAAACCCAACAGGAAGTCAGCCATTTCTAATTTTGTATGAATTTCTCGTGTATTTTTCCCATTTCCAGTTGCTGTACTACGAACTAGTCCTAGGTAATTAATCAGATCAGCTTAGAATTTGCTCAGAACAATCTAAAGACCTTTGTGATTAAAAGTTTAGAATTTATCAAACATGGACTTGGTGTAGCGGCCATTTTACATGGTTCGCCATCATCCATCAAGCTGTTGTAACTCAACTGTACTTTGTCAAAACTGTCCCAAAGTTGACATGCTTGATTACTGTCATGATTTTAGGACATCTGCATGCCAATATTAACTCATAGTCATAGCGCCACCTACTGGCAACCATGGACGTAAGCAGGATTCTATCATTACAGCGGCCCAAACATTGAACTTAATAAAAGGGTTTGTGGTCACACCATGAGAAAAAGACTTCTCTGATCTAAATATGTGCAAACTAAGATGCTTGGAGAGCAAAAGTTAGACAACAGTGGTTCTCAAACCATGTCAGTGGGCATTAGTATAAATGATCTGTCCAGAGCTTCTACATGAGAATCAGGTTAAATGTTATAATGAATGCTTCACACTACAATCTAAAGTTACCGAAGAGCTTAAAATGAAAACAGTGTTAAATTGAAGTGTTAAAGTAAAAGCAAATGACACTACTGTTCTGTTAACTTTCATGTAAGTCCAAATACAATCAGCAGGACACTGCAGGGAGCTGAACATCATCCCAGTAAACTGACAGTTTGTTATGTTACAAACACTGAAGCGCATTCACACACATTCATTTTCTTAATGATCTTAACAGGCTTACATTTATGATTGTATCGGAGTAAACTCAAAACATTTGAGGCATAATGCCTGGCAACATGATCTTGCTACGCTGTTGGTCGACACAGAAATATCATCTAACTCGTGCACACAGTGTATGATGGTCACAGAAATGCATGGCCACGTCAACCAAAGTCCTGCCAGTACCCTCGACGTGCGTGTAGTTGCGAGGGCCCGATCAATGCTGCTTGCAGCTTTAATTCAATTTGATTTGTCAACATGAAAGTTAGTTAGTTACTACATCTTGCCAAGATACCGTCATCTGATTTTCTCTCAAATACCTGTGGCAGATGGGCACTCAGCTATGGGGTCAGATCAGTCTCAATAATTGAAATGCACACAGAAAGACTCACAAATGCGCACAGAACAATTCACAAATATATTTGATTTACAAATGCACACAGAAGGATTTACAAATAAATTTGACTCACAAATGCACGCAGAACGATTCACAAATACAATGCGCACATAAATAAATTACGATTTATATAAATGTAAAAGAAATCACAAATACATATCTGCATTTGTTTGTATTTGTGTGTGGATTTTTCTATTTGTTTGTGGATTTGTATGTATTTGTTTGTGGATCGCACTGCATTTGTTTGTGGATCGCTCCACATTTGTGTGTGGGTTTTTTGAGACTCCCCTGATGTGGCCTGATTCACAAATGCGTTTTTTTCAACATGGACTTATCTGTAGCCAATCAGATGTCAGCCTCATTTTCAACCAATCACATGAGCGCAGCTCCCCCCACCCCTCCCCACGAGGCTGCCAGCGGTACAGTTGCGCAATTTGCGGAGGTGACAGGTCAGAAGTCAGCAAACAATGGCGTCTGGTAGTGGCGGCGCTCCCGCTTCAAGTGTAAATGAAAGTTTCATGGCGTGAATGATTAATTACGTAACTATTGCTCTGTCAAATATGTTGCATCGTGGATGTATTTTGCGGCATTTTAATACAAGCGTTAGCTAACTCCTTTGCAATATAATGCATACAGACAACCTAGGATAATAAGCTAACTTAGTCACTATACAATAATTTTTACTAACTTCAACCAACATTGCCTCACCGGTAAGTTTTACATTTATATAAATCGTAATTTATTTATGTGTGCATTAGAATGTATTTGTGAATCGTTCTGCGTGCATTTGTGAGTCAAATCTATTTGTAAATCTTTCTGTGTGCATTTGTAAATTGAATATATTTGTGAATTGTTCTGTGCGCATTTTATTTAGTTTATATTTTCAATTATTGAGACTGATCTGACCCCATACTCAGCCACAGGATAATCTCATCCAGGTGCAAAACAACAGCAATGGAAACACAGACAGCAGCCTTATTTACCATGTTTTATATACAAATGACTGATTTTTGCATCATATTTTATAATATACACAACACTAAGTACCACTACCTCTGTTTAAAGCTACTACTAGGAACTTTTATTTGTGTTGACTTTGGCATTCCCTGTCGAAGAAAACGGTAGTGTTTCCAAGTACCAGAATCTTTTTAGAGAATCTATCATTTTACTGCAGCAGGATCTGCTCCGCTGAGTCCTGGTTCTGGTTCTCCTGTGCCTAACTTCCCTCCAGCAGGCCCAGCAATACAGCTTGGGTCTCCAGCAGTGTGGTGCCTGTGTTGGCTCCTAGCGGGGAACAGAGGAGCAGAGAGGAGAAGCTCTGCTCCTGGAGGAGGAGGAGGAGACGCTGCTGATGGCCGGTGAGCTCTCCCCCTCCAACCGGAGCGTTGACTGCAGGTCGAATAAGGCAGCAGTAAAGCTGGATCTGGGTCTGTCCACAGTGGACTGGTCTCTGCTGGAGGCCCTGCTTGAGTCTGAGCTGAAGGAGTTTCTGGTGAACCTGCATGATTTCATCTGATTTCACCAGAATCCGACATGGTGTCACCGATGACGAGCATTAAGAAAAACTATATAGAAATAGAAAATCTTTTCTCTGATGGTCTCAGTTACTGATGAAGGTCACATAGCAGCATCAAGATTAAGCTGAGACTGGTCCAGAACCAGTTAAAAGTTCTTCACAGTAACTTAAATTTTATCATAAGTCTGGTGTAGCCTATACGTATATATGTTGCTGATTCTGCTCACTATTTTTAACACTCATTTTTGTCTCCATATATTGTATAGTTTTATATTTGTTATTCTATTATTATTTTTGTTTTATGTACCACGTATTATTTACCTACGCTTCCATTCCTACAGTTGAAAATGTTCACAAGTTTAATTTTTGACTAAGAAAGGACCCAACTGCAGCAGCAGACCTTAATACCTGACTACTATTGATATTGTCATACGTCCAGTAGATGGGGATGTTTGGCTGTATAGCCAGAGAATGTTTGTTACCAGCTTACCTAGCAGGGAGTTTATCCAGCCTACAGTGTAGCCGAGCTGCAGTACATCCGTCCCATTAAGATGCAAGGCAGAAGTCAGGTTGTGATAGCACAAAATTTATGCCCGGCTCTGTGCCAGAGGCTGCAAAACGATTATGAGCTTTTAAGTATGTTTCTTTGAGCCAATGACATTTACTGCTCTTTTCTTTAAAAATATGATTGACCAGTCAAAAATCAATTATTGTTCCCAGGAGTTATGTATCTATGGTATTTATAGTTTAGTGTCATCCTAAGTTGCAAATTGTCTACAGTGAATGGCTGTGTCTGTAAAAGAACAATTTTACAACATGAAGTAACTGTGTCTAATAAAGTCATATGGACCAGCTTGATGTTGCACAAAAAATGACAGCTTCATTTTCAATCTAGTTGATCTTAGATTTAAACACATCCTATGAATAATGTAACACTTACACTTTTATTTTATATTATATACCGAAATATTTTCTCTTCCGAGGATAAATGACGGTATGACGATATCTGAGAATTATAGATAAAGCAAGGCAACCGTGTTCTGCAGAATGAACATATCTACATTGTATATGTGTATATATATATATATATGCTCTCTGCCACATACCATGGTCTGTGTGTCTTTGTCCTGTTTAAACAATTAAAATCCTCCAAAGGAGACATAATGAGCTCGCTGGCTTCTGTC
Organism: Cebidichthys violaceus; assembly: GCF_023349555.1. NCBI lineage: Eukaryota > Metazoa > Chordata > Actinopteri > Perciformes > Stichaeidae > Cebidichthys > Cebidichthys violaceus. The sequence goes on along the minus strand of NW_027176307.1, from coordinate 6,055,238 downwards.
CACAATGCCCAAGGGAATGTAAAAACACACACACACACAAGCACATATGCACACACACTCCAGTGCTTTGAATGGTTAATGACCAACCAGATCTTTAGTGACAGTACAGAGCAGGGCCCAAAATTAATGAAGGAAGAGGACTTAGAACTTTTGTTTTTTTATTTGCTTGTAATTTATATCATTAGAACTGAACTGGAGGCAAAATATGAGTAATATAAAGGAATGGTTTAAGGACACAGAGATGATGAATCATTATGCATGCCTGGGAGAAGTGAACTGCACTTCTCCCAGGCATGCAGGAATGAGACCTATTTTTCTTCATCGGGTTCCTTTAATGCCTTCAACAAAAAGCAAAAACATACAGTGAACAAATTATTGTGAATTATACATTAAGTCTTAACTTTATGAAATTTCAGTGCCAGAACAGCATGAAGTGAAGATATTTTGAATATAAAAATGTGTCGCTATATGTGTAAATACACACACATAATAATCACAGGCCTCACCAGATCAGCCAGGATGTAAATTTTAAGATTCCAGTGCTACAGGAAGCACTGATATGTGCTTTGTTATTTTAACAAAACATTTTAACATATTAGGGTTTCTCTTTTACAAGACCTATGATAGTGAGAATCATCAAAGAATGTCATGCATTAATGCTTTAAAGGAAGGCTTAGCTAAACATGTTTGTAGGATTCAGATCGGGCCATTATGCTGCCACTTCATGTAATCTGTGTACTTGTGAAATCATTATGATTCCTCAGCTCTGTGAGGGTAGGGCTCCTGATAGGTGAAAGCAATGAAAAGGCAGCGCTACCTGTGATCTTTTGTTCAGGTGGCTTCAAAATCTCAAACCTCTGGCCCTGTGTCAGGTGTGGTTAGTGATAGGTACTCATGTGACTCATGGGGTTTTTAGTCAGAGGCCCTGCTCCTCCCTGGGTAAACCTGTGGGTTTGTTGTGGTAACAATGTGTATCCGTCCTCGGTTGGTAAACTAACCAGGCAATCAGGCCGAGCTTTGTCCAGGTTTTTGATCACAGGAGGACCACAAGTGTATGCGTGCATGTCATTGTGTGGGTGACTCTTGTCCAATTTTTAGCATGTTAAATCATATTCAATTAGACAGGTAATTTTTCCTACCACCATGTACTAGATAAGGCTTTTAAATGAATATGAGGTGATATTCTCTTCGTCCAGTGATGTAGATTGGATGGTGCTCCTGTGCTTTCTGTGGCTGACTGCTACAGGGTGATTAATGTGTTCATTTCCCATTATTAAAGACTAGAGCAGTGCTGGAGGCTACAGATATAGGGCCTCGTCATAAATCTTAGCCAAATGAACAGTCAAATAATCGCTCATCGGAAATGAAATCTGGGCTCATTAATACTGAGGCCCAGACTGGGGGAAGAGTACACACACACATGCACATGAGTCTGGGCACCTCATTCTCATTCAGCCACGCACTCGCATGAATACACACACATACACACAGAATGGGGGCTCCGGTCTAGTCTGCCACCTTGGCGCACCACTCAACAATGACAGGCTAATCATTAGAGGGGAACACACAAACAGGCTCATTGTGGGTCTTCTCTCATGTCTCAGCTTCCACACAGTGATCAGTGACCCATGGGTGCAAGACAAAGCAATCACAGGCTCTGACTTGAGCAGTAAATAATAACCTCTGCACATTGTTTGACTTCTCATCTCCCCTGACTCCCTTCACAGGCTTTGTCATGGATTCTTACTGATGTTTATTTTCCTTATAATGTCCAAATAGAAGTAAATTTTTTCTATTCACTATCTGGTTTGAATCATAGGAAATGCAAACCTACATACCATGCTTAGGTCTATACAGTGTTGAAGAATAAACGTAAACGATAGGTAAAATAAGCTCAAGATGGAAATCATTGAGATTTGGATTCATAATAATTAATAAATAAAAGTTCAGACATCAGATAAATATTATTTTGGTAAAAGTAAAAGTTAATTTATGGAAAACATGATCCGAAAATTGAATGAATGCAAAAGAGCGGAGAAAAAATGTATCTAGCTGTACTGTTGAAGGAATATATTGAAATAAAATTTGTAATCAAAGCCTTCAAAGAAGAAAAAAAACATAACGTAATAGACAGACTATACACTTACATGTTACTTTGGATTTTCAGGAGTGCAGACGGAGTATGTAGTCTAATGAATATTAGCATGCAAAGAAATTAATATCAAAAAGATTAATGGTGTGTACGAGCTGCATTAGTTGAGAGATTTATAATATGTAAGCTTTGATTTATGGTTTGTAGAAATGACTACCTTTCTTCAAAGCTCAACAATTACTGTATTAAAGTAGGAGAGGTATGCACATGTACTGCAGGTGAAGGCACATGTGGTACATGTGCCTTCACTTGTGGTGTCTGTGACCTCACCATAGGTTTGTGAGGAGTTGCTGTGAAGCTCAAAGTGGGTGGCTCTGGCTATCATCATCTTGGTACTGACAACACAGCCAGAATCTAAAGATAGGCAATGAGGTGGATTGTCGGTGGAGCTTACGTAGTACAACAGACAGCTAGCAGCTAGTGACCTGGTACGGCACCCACCCGTCACTCAAACTGCCACGCCTTCAATTATGCCAAACCTTGAACATTTTGTATAAAAATTCACCCCCGTACAGTTGCCATGAACTACGATATCACCTCTAGAGGCCAACATTCTTGTTGTACCAGGCTATAAACGTGTTTATTTCTGCTGTAAACTTGGCCATTTTAACATGGAGGTCTATAGGGATTAATTCGCTTTTGGAGCCAGCCTCAACTGGTCATTTGAAGAACTGCAGTTTTTGGCACTTCCATGTAGGCTTCATTTCTCAACACAGGAGGTTGCCGCTTGATCATAGCAGGCTAATGATCATCAGATTGCATCATGGCTAGGTTAATGCTGCACATTGGGAAGCCTGGTGCTAAATTTGATAAATTATGATGGAAGATACAGTGGCACACAAGTTTAGGTATCCAAACCCCTGTGAAGTATGCTTTTAGGCATCATCTCAACTATTCACAGCATCCACTGTGAAGAGTTAAGGGGTCAGGAGGAGGACTGACGAGGACCAGCAAAAGCTCAAGGAGGACTTTCATATCTGATACCAGAAACCATCTTTGAACAGAGACTGGGATCAAAGGAATATCTCCTTTGCTGAGATCTCGTAACATGGCAACATCACTAAAATTAAGTCAAGAAACACGAGCAGTCAGCTGTTCAAACAGGTTGGAAACAGACCAAACGGTTAGACAAACATATGTGAGAGAGAAAACGGAGGTGAACAGTAAAATTATCAACTTGTCCATTTCAAACATCCATCCCGGTTTACGGACCCACATCCTGCTTCAACATTGTTATGAGTAATTTTAAGTGTGCTCACTTTAACTTTTCCCTCCAACCATCCAAAACTGATCCAAAACAGACCAATGGAAAACCTCCTCACAAAAGAATCAGAAATACTTAACTGATCCCCAGGGGGAAATTTGTGCATTACAGTTGCTCTTACTTATAAGCAGAAGATAGCATATAAGAGAATACAAGTAAATAACAAAAACAAGAAACAAGGAATGAGAAATACAAGAAATATGTCCAAATATATGCATCAAACACTCACAACATACAACCACAGTGAAAGTAAGTGAATCAAAAAGTGGGATCTGTTGAGTTTGTGAACTATAATTGCAAGAATAGTATAATAGTGTATGTGGATTTTACACATTTTTGCACCATTTCTGCACATTTCATCACCACAGCTCAGCTTACACAACAACTCCACTCAGCAAACGCCAAGACCTGCCACTTCATTGATCAGAACCCCTCACCAAAGGCTACCTCTATCTACATGCATCACCAGCTAACTGCTATTGCTCTATGTTAACCAAACAAACACACACACACGCAACAATCCTCCCTGACACTCAAAGCCACGCTAGAAAACACACACATTTGTTCATAAAGCATTACCTTAATGCAAATACTCATCTATGCGTACTTGCATACCCTCCCCACACACACACACATACACACCTCCACTCAGGTCTCTGCTGGCCTCCTTTCCCAGCCAGTTCTGACAATGCTAATGATTCTCACTGGGGCACAGGATGAAGGGTGACAGAGTCAACCGGACCAGGGCTGGCTGACGATGGAGGGGAAGGGGGTGTAGATGTGAAATTGGACTGGCGAGTAGTGTGTGTGTGTGTGTGTGTGTGTGTGTGTGTGTGTGTGTGTGTGTGTGTGTGTGTGTGTGTGTGTGTGCGTGTGTGTGTCTGTTAGGCGTGGGGGATAGAAGACGAGGTCAAGGATGGTGGTGCACAGGCCCCTTCTCTGGTGATGTGTCGGGAGAGATGCACTATTCCCGGGCTCAATGGTAATTTATTACATTTAGGACAGGGCCTGACAACCTGAATCAGCCTCCATTCAGATCACATTTGCTGGGCTGGGTGGTGGGAGGATGTGTGCTGAGGAGGGGAGGGAGGGGGAGGTAAACACAAAGAAGGAGAAAGCAGAGAGAGGAGGAAACCGAGAGAGACTACATGGAAATGATATGCGATGAGGAGAGATGTAGCCTGGGGCATTGTGCATGTTTTGCCTGTTTCCTTATAGTTAGTGTATTTATAATTCAAATATATGCCTTTAATAATTCACAGACAGGGCATATCAAAAGAAAGTGTGTAAGATATTTCTGATGGAAAAGAGAACATGCTTGAAATATTCTGCTTTTTAAGCAAATGCTTCAATAGTTTGAATAAAGAAGAAATAGAGGCAACTGATGAAGACACAGGACACTACAGCTGGACTGATAAAGGAAAATAAAAGCCCATGTGGATGATTACATGATTTAATATTTAAATTTGATTGTGATTGTATGAAATATTTAAATATATTCTTTAATAAATTTCAAATAGTGTGGGAACCATTAAAAATTAAAGCTGCAAGCAGCATTGATCGGGCCCTCGCATCTTCACGCACGTCGAGTGTACTGGCAGGACTCTGGTTGATGTGGCCATTCAGTTCTGTGACCATCATACACAGCATGCACGAGTTAGACGCTATTTCCTGTGGTACCAGCGGCATGGCCAGGTAATTTTGTCAGGTCTTAAGACTTGATTGTTTTGAGTGTATCTTCAAATACAATCCTAAATGTAAGCCTGTAAATATTGATAAGAAGATCATTGTTTGTGAATGCGCTTTAGTGTAACATAACAGACTGTCAAAGTAAATGCAGGTCTCAAAACCGACTGTTTGTTTGTGCAGGTACCTCTGACAATCATTGCTGAGTGACTCAAAGCGGGATCAGTTGAGGAGAAATGGCTGAACGTTCTCCAAACATCTCACTTTGCACATATTTAGATCAGAGAATCTTATTTTGTGGTGATGTGCCCAGGAATATTTAATAAGTTGATTGTTTGGACAGCTGTCATTTTAGAATCCTGCTTACGGCCATGGTTGCCAGAAGGTGGCGCTATGAGCTAATATTGGCATGCAGAAGTTCTAAAGCCATGACAGTCATCAAGCATGTCAAGTTTGGAACAGTTTGGAAAAAGTACAGTCCAGCTACAACAGCTTGATGTATGCTGGCGAACCATGTAAAATGGCCGCCACAACACGTTCTCAACATTCAATGAAACCTCAAGCTTTTTATAGCTTTTAATCACTAAGGTCTTTAGATTGTTCTGACCAAATTCAAAGTTGATCTGATTAATTCCCTAAGAGGAGTTCGGTAAAGTAGAGCGCCTGGAAATGACAAAGAAACTATGAGAATTTCACACAAAATTAAAAATGGCTGACTTCCGGTTTGGTTTAGGGCATGGTCCCAGAGACTTTTTTTTGAGTCCACCTGTGATACATGTGCCTACCAGATCTTGTAAATCTATGTGACACATACTGCAAGGGCTGCTTTGTAGAAATTTTGTAGGGGGCGCTATCAAGCCAATTTGCCACTATGAAGCGTCTTCACTTCCCTGAGGTTAACAAGCAATGATGTTGTATTTACTTCCTCCCCATTCAAACTGTATGTTTTCTATACACTCGCTTTCTGTAGTGTATTTTAGATGTGAAATGGCCTGAAAACTCAATTTTATAACTTGAGCTTGAGCAACAGCCCGTAAAGCCAGTTGCCAACATTACACATAATGCTTATGTTTAGTGGTGGTCCATGCTGCAGTATGCTACAAGCTATCATGCTAACACTACAAGCTAACAGCCTAGCCTGCATCGTGAGTATCATAAAATTATACTTGTCTGTAGTTCTATATGGCATTTTATATAAAACATTACATATGTTTAAATTACACCTTTATGCAGACCACATTTCGCCAACCAGTGTAATATGACTTTGGAGAAATACATTCATAATAAAAGCTGCTGGGCCTGATAACATCCCTGGTCCGTACTAGTGTACCAACCAGCTAACTGATGTCATCACTGACATTTTCAACAAATCACTTTCACAGGAGAGTGTTCCTACCTGCTTCAAGGCAGGTACCATTGTTCCTGTACCTAAAAAGTCTACAGTGTCCAGTCTAAATGACTACCACCCTGTGGCATGAAGTGCTTTGAGAAACTGGTTCTCCAGCACATCAAAAACAACATCCCAGCCAGCTTGGATCCTCACCAGTTTGCATACAGAGCCAACAGATCCACAGAGGATGCCATCTTCACTGCTCTCCACTCAGCCCTCACTCATCTGGAAAATAACAATACCTACATCAGAATGTTGTTTGTTGATTTCAGCTCCACATTCAACAAAGTCCCCCCATGCAATTGACTGGTAAACTTAGCACTCTAGCACTGTATTGATGAGAAGATGAGCCTGCAAAGAGACAATACCCACCCAGCCACAGCCTGTTCACCCTGCTGCCGTACCACCAGACTTCAGAACAGCTTCTTTTCTCTGGCTGTTAAACTCCTAAATTCATCCTCTATTCTCTTATTCTAATATTATTTTGCTTTTTTGTGTGTGTTTCTTATAGCAAAATTGGACTACAACTGCATTTCTTTGCGCAACGCTGTGTTGTAAAATAATATTCAATGAAACCTTGACCATGCAATTGTCTTACCTTGGCGCACAAATCAAGAGAGCGAGATTGGTAGCTGAAACAATTATCCAAACTGACCGATCACTTGTGTCCTCTATGGCAAGTTAATGAGGAGTCAGTAGAAGGGCACTAACTCCAGCAGCTCCAGATGTTGACGTTTGATGTTTGACCTCCCTAAAGACAGAAAGAAAATATAACTTTTGTACCTTGATAAATTGTAGTGATAGTTATAGAAGTAGTATCACTACTATATGAAAATATGGTTTAGCTGTAAACTTTATGGATTTATTCCAAAATTAATATATTGGTGTCTCTGGCTCCAGTTGCCGTTTATTCAAATGGGTGAAGTTGTCTTCAAAATAAAAACATCAATACTGAACTTTATTGAGAGAATTTAACAGACAGTAGACACATATTAGCAGTCCATGTCTGACATGATGAGTCTGTGGCTCATTTAATGGATCAATTCAGATGTTCCGAAAACAGTTCAAAGGCTATTTTCTCTATGACCATCTGTTTCCCAAGGCATGGTATTGTTTAAGTGTTTTAAATTAGTTTTTGGTCTTCCAGACTGTTTATTTACAGAGTATATAGAACTTGCTTCAGTCAGTTAGCTAATCCAAACACCATGCCTCATCTCACTTGTGGGTCAAATATCTATGTAAATAATTATACATAAAACATTTTTTAAAAGTTTGAATTGATTTGAGGAGTCAACACTACATATTTCATGCAACAATAACATAACCATGTAAATGATATGATAATGTACTAATAAATTCAAATAAATGTATGGTCAAAAGGCAGGCAGGAAAAACACTGCATTTAAATCTAAATATGCTTTATAAAACTGTCAGCTGTGGCTAGTGTAAAGCACAAGTTATTTTTCAATAAATGCGTGAAAAACGCAAATTAACATTATTGTAATGTATTAGTAAATTAGCCATTGTATATGCCTGGCATCAGACAAGGGCAGACAAATACAAAGAAGACGAGTTCCATGCAATGGATATTTTACCTTATGAATGCATGTAGCAAAAAGAAATCCACTGAATCAACCCTTTTTGCTGCGGGATCACTAAAGTCGTTTAGTCAATGAGTTTATTTTGAAAGTAATGACCGGAAAACAACGTTTAAAAATACAGTAACTTGTCAGCAGTCAGGGGCAGGATGCAACCCCCCTGCTCCCCACGTTCCGTTCCGTCATCAGCGTGTCCTGCAGATCACACAGCAGTCCTATAAGCGGCTCCCTCGCAGACCTGCAGACAGTGAGCGTGTCGCACAGAGACATGGACACGAGGACACACTGAGTGCAAAGGACTGGCCGCGGACCGTCAGCGCATTCCTGTGAAATTGACAACTGATGCCCGGAACTAACATTAGACTCTCATATCTGACAGATTATTATTTATCCTCCCGTTGAAGAACCACAGAAAACCAGTTTGCCTGTTGCCAGAGCGTATTTTGGCAACGGAGGACAGAGACTGTTTTTGATCACTTTGCGTAATTATCGATTTGCTCCATGGCACAAAACAGGACAGGATTATAATTCCCTCTTGGATTTAAAAGTCATCGATTTAACTACTCATCAACACCAAACTTGTCTTTTAGCATACACCTCTGGAAATTGCGCACGGAGATGGCGCAAAGGGTAAATCTAATTTGACAGATTATTGTTTAAATTGTTAAAAAAGTTATTATTATAAACGTACATAAACCATATGATGTGAATTTCTAGCAAAAACTTAATTAAGCGAGTGGTTTTATATAAAATATGAATGTTCCAATTTTTGCATGAAACCAGGTCTAATACCTATATAGTCCCACTAAATACAATAAACACATTGTATTAGTAGTATTCCCCTGTATTCTTGTCCTAATGTCATCTTCAACTTTCACCCAGTACGACGAGCTGGCTCATTACGGAGGAGCGATGGATGGAGTCGGAGTCCCCACGTCCATGTACGGAGACCCGCATGCCCCACGGCCCCTGCCCCAGGTCCACCACCTGAACCACGGGCCGCCCCCGCACCCGACGCAGCACTATGGAGCACACGCGCCGCACATCATGCCGAGCAGCATGGGCAGCGCCGTCAACGACGCACTAAAGAGAGACAAGGACCAAATCTACGGGTATGGATAGGCATATAATAACAATATTATGAATAATCGTTTAATTATTATTATTACTATTATTATTGTGAGCAGATTTGTGTTATGAGAGGATAGAAATTGGAGGCCTAAACATGAAAAGGCACAAACGCTCATTTTATTTAAATTATACAGAGAGCAGAAATTGCGTAAAAAATCTAGTTATCTCTTTTTTTAAAAAAACTCAGAACTAATAGGCCAATACAATAATTTTCGATGCAGTTTCAAATGTATCTCTCTTTTTTTGCTTCTTGAAACGAGACTAAATTCCCCAGTTGCCCGGATAACTGATTCAAATCTCTGAACAGGTTGTTTGCTTTGGAAACAGATGAAATAATCTCACTGCAGCGGCGCAGTTGTTCTCTTGAATTAAGGAGGAATGAATCAATATTTGTTGCAGAGTACAACGTGGTATTCTGTTGTTAAACTCATCAAGCTAAATGTGAAATGTTATCTGTCGCTGCTTTGATGTACTGTAGGCGATAGTTCATGTACAGGCCTAACAATGGCTAGAGAACCAAATGGGCCTGTCTCTGCCTGTGTTGCAGCCACCCTTTATTCCCGCTGCTGGCTCTGGTGTTCGAGAAGTGCGAGCTGGCGACCTGCACGCCCAGAGAGCCCGGGGTGGCGGGCGGAGACGTCTGCTCCTCCGACTCCTTCAATGAAGACATAGCCGTATTTGCAAAACAGGTAGGATCAAATAAGTAATGAAGCCATGTTGGACAAGAAGCAAGAAAAACAAATCAGCTTGAAAACACCAGGATTTAATTTTCGTCCCCTCCTCAGATCCGCTCAGAGAAACCTCTATTTTCTTCCAACCCAGAGCTGGATAACTTGGTGAGCACTTCCTTCGCTTTCTTTTCTCACCTTTTTTCCTATTTTAATTCTCAGCTGTTTTATGCGATGTGATGCTGTCCACCCGCACCGCGAGGTCTCACACTTGCCCGTGGCAACTTTATACCTGAATATCACATTCCTTTTTGTAATACAAGAACAATATTTGTATTACGTTGGTAATTAGCAAATGCACTGGGCGTCTCTGAAATCATATTGTTTTCTTATCATGTATTTTTGGGAGGGGTGATTTCAAATGTATGTGTTTATAGATGATTCAAGCGATCCAAGTCCTTCGATTTCATCTGCTGGAATTAGAGAAGGTAGGCTGCACAGTATATATGAATTATGGCTGAGTGCCAGATCTAAATCACACATTTACCGACACTGTAATTGTTTATATTATTAAACTATGTTTTGATTATTCTGGTGCTCGGCCCAAACTCGGATAATCTAAATGAAAGACTGTGTTCGCAGGTTCATGAGCTCTGTGATAACTTCTGCCACCGGTACATCAGCTGCCTAAAAGGCAAAATGCCCATCGACCTGGTCATAGAGGAGCGAGACGTCTGCAAGTCGGATTTCGACGACCTCTCCGGATCCTCTACCAACCTCGCAGATCATGTGAGTCAACCCGCCTGCTTCATAGACAGGATAACCTCAGTGCGGCAGCACAAAAAAGTTTTCTTTCTTCGCCAGAATCATTATTTTCTTCGGATTTAAGAGAGATGAGATGAGATGAGAGGTGCTTGCAGATGCCTGCTCACCGTTAACTCATATTATTCCCATTATTAAAAAGTTTGCCTAGCGGTTCTTTACCCACAAGTGGCTAAAAGTTGCTGTATACTGTAGAACACTGTTTGGGGGGGGGGTTCTGATTTTTCTCTTATCCATTCATTTTAGAGTAATATACTGGAGAGTTTTACCTCTTCAGACCTCTAAAACGATTCAATAAAACAATCTGAGAAGAGGAACTAATTTACATATTCAACATGTGAGGAAGGCTATGCTTCATTTTAAGAGTTCATCAGGCAAAAACGTTGAGAATTGCTGCTTTAGACCAATGCATTCATCAACAGGAGCCTTCCTTTTGCCTGTCATTTAAATATATTTTCTTTACTGACAATGCACATGGGTGAATCTCACAGGATGTTAGAGTTAAACTACTTTAACCTGTTCACAAAAGGCCTTTAAACTGATTAAAGAATATGCATTTGAAAAAACAGATGACAATTTGTCGGTTCTGGTGGTGTTGTCTGTTTAATGGCATGTCAGCTGGGGTGTTTGTAGCATTTGAGGACATTCAGGGCTTAGCCCTGACCTCTATAGGGGGAATTTCTTTTTTATAAATACACAATATTTGTATGCACTCTGGCACCTCAATTACATTCAAAGTTTATGTCTTAATCATTGCAAAAATGAAGTGTGTACCTCAAAAAAATACTTTCCAGATGAATTATGAATTGTAATACAAATATTAGTAGTTTGGAGCAATTAGAATTATATTGAGTAGAAACAGAATACTTCACTTTCAAACTGTTATCATTGACTAAAAGTGGAAAAACTGTTTATGCTAGTTTACCCTTCTATCTTCTCAGAGGTTGTCTTTTTACTGCACTTCATTTATCTGACAGCTTTACTTTACATACATTCAGATTAATAATACAGAATATATACAATCACTGTAATACATGATTATCTATTATTATAGATTAAACTACCCATTAAAGTCATCAAAATGAGCTCTACCTTTACCAGCTGCAACATTAAAGTGATGTACACATTAATGCATCATTATTATAATACAATACCATAATATATATTAGTCTGCATAGTGAGTACCTTTACTTACTTTAACTTTATTTTGATGCTAATACATTTTACTTCAGTAATATTTTGAATGCAGGACTTTTACATGTAACATAGTATTTTAAACTGTAGCATTACAACCTTTTCTTACTTACTTCCTGAGTACATCTTCCACATTTGTATGTCAAAATTAGTTTATTGAAATATTAAAAGGGGGTTCTTTTAAATAAAATCAACCTACAATTATGATGAAGAGAAATGTAGCCTACTTCATAATATAAATCATATTACATAGACTCACATATTTGCCTAAACGTCACTCCGTCCTTCTCTACCAATTTTTTTATTTATTTTTTCCATCTGGATGTGTACGCTTTGCCATTTCTCCTTTCTTCCGCTAATAACAATATGGACTGTTGAGATTTGTTATTTAAATCATATTTTGCCTGTAAAGTAGTCTTTTTAACTTTATTTATCTATTGATTTATAAAGAAAAATAGTCAGACGTGATGATGATGATGATCTTCATAGCACAAAGTGCAGCTGAAAGGGTTGTGTTTGCTATTGGGCTTCAGCCTCAATCAGCCTGGTGTTATCAGCCAATAGGATTTTTATAGCTAGAGTGCAGGGGCTCTTTGTTAGGTGGCCCCCCTGTTGTGTGCTTTACACAGCCTATTTTTGGCACCTGTGTTCATTTACAAAGAAGCAAATTCAGATGTTGGAAGTGATTTAGAGTTACAGTCTAGCAGCAGCAATGTTGTAATGATGTGTCTATTGACACATTACTACAACAAATCAATTTGGACTGTGTGCAGAAAACAGATTGACTCCTTACTGTGGCTCAGTGATTAAACAGGGTCGTCCTTCAATCGGCGGTTCGATCCCCAGCTCCGCTAGTCCATGTTGATGTGTCCTTGGGCAAGACACTCAACCCCAAATTGCTCACGTAGCTGTTCCTGCGGTGTATGAATGTTAGATAGTCCTGATGGGCAGGTGGTACCTTGCATGGTAGCTCCTATCATAAGTGTATGAATGAGTGTGAATGGGTGAATGATGACATGTAGTGTTAAAGCGTTTTGAGTAGTTAGAAGACTAGAAAAGAACGGTACAAGTACAGTCCATTTGCCATTTACTTACTCCTGAGATTAACTGATTGTTTTTCATGTCAGAGAGCACTTAACTATCATTTCCTTTGGATATGATGGAAGTTCCTCCATGAACTGCATGACCTACACTTAACTTCTCAACCTTTAGGAGCTTGTTGTTTCCACAAATGGGACCCTCAAGAAGCAATATAGTATATACATATATATACATATACATACATATACATATACATATATATATATATATATATATTGATATGAATATATTGTATAAAGGTTGTAAATAAGTTCTATTTTCTGTATTTCCAAATGTGCAACTCATGGGGTCATGAGAAATGTTGTTAAAGTGTTATTTTTTCCTTGCAAAAAAAAAGGTGTTCACCGGTAATATATAAAACATATGAATAGCACAAAATATTGTCGGCCGTGAAAAATATTAGTATTGACTTAATTGATTTCATGAATTGCTCTTGAGAATACAGTTCTTAATACGCATCCTTCTTAAGCGACAAAACTCAGTTGACGTGTTTGTGTGTGTGTCTGTGTGAGGCCACCAGTTGATGTGACAGGACACTCTCCTGCTGTAATGCCTGCTGCATAATAGATGTGCTGCTGTCCTGTGGGTACGAAGACATGCACAGCTGTGTAACGTACATGCATCTTAACCACTGAGTGTACCACAGTCTGTTTATCATTCACAAGGGCTAAAAGCAGTTTATGAGTTTAAAGGCATGCTTGTGCCATTTGATTCTGTTTGGTTTGTTGGACTGGTTGTGTTTCTGCATTCCACTGACACTGGGAAGGCTCACAATGTTGGGTTGGACTGAATTTCCTGATTGATGACCTGATCTATAGAGTCCGAACATTTTATTTCCTCAAAGCAAGCGGAAATCTAGCAGTACAATTTTATTCCATCAGGTTCCAATTTTAAGTTTTATTGAGGGACATTTTCCTTCAGAACATTCTAAAATTAAAGTAAACTGCACTGTGAACATATTTATACTTATCTCTATTATCATCATTAATGAAAAAAAAGTACACCTTACAATTTGAAACCATTTTCTCATCACAAAAAAACAACTCAAAACAAGGTTTTCTTTCCTTGTTTATCCTCAAAGGATGAAAACGCATCTGAAATAGCATTCAGACCATCCTGTAGCATCTACATTTCAGTTTGGTTCAGTAAAATCATTGTGAAACTTTTACTATCAGGCGATACTCAAACTAGGCATTTTCCTTTATTGGTGAGTAGAAGTTTGAGGCATTCAATGAAGATCTGTGGTCTGAATCAAAATGATGATGTTACTACACATGGTCAGTGCTTTGAACAATTAGGCACGTTGATAGATTTATTTAAATCAAAATCAATCCCAAAACCTAAAGTCAGTTTTGTAGACTATACCTCCATATGAATCTGTTTAATTTGTGACAGATGTGGCAGGGTGAAAGTTGGACCAATATGTAGCTGAAAAGTTTTACATGTTAAGTTTTACTTAATTTTGCTAAACAAACATCCTTCATTCCCTATATTTGCCATGTTTAAAAAAACATAAAGATTGTGTACATTTTGCTAATTGTCTTTATCTTATATTTGCTGCTAGTGGTCATTTGGTGTCGGAATTTAACCAGTCTTTACAGTGAGTCCTCTGGATAACAATGAGAGGAAAAGAGCAATATAAGGTAAACATAAAGAATTATTTGCATCTGTTTATGATTCTTAGTCTTGGCTGTACACTCCATGCCATTCTGGTTAATTGGGTTTTAACAGATGGGGTGGTTGGGAAATGAGACCTTCATTAGCTTGATAAACGCGGAAACACATGGCACCTCTTTGAGTAGCTGTGTGTACTCAGGAGTTGTAATAATTGGGTGGCTGGATAAGAAAAGAGGGGCCGTCATTGAGAGGGCTCGTTCACACTGCGCCATTGTCCCCGCTCTTCTTGTTGTCATCTGCTGAGCTCTTCATCTGATCACCATCCGGCAAACAGCTGACGCAGAGAGGCTGAAGTGGGAGATCTGCTGTTTGGTTTGGCCTTATGGCTGTCTGAGTGGCCAGGCCAATCTACCCAATAAATACAGGTCTTCTCCCTAACTCAAGTCACAGAAACAGCCAGGACACAGGAGGGTCCACATGCTGCAGGGTTACTGAAGTGTTCTCTAAACTTGTGCTGCTCCTCATTCTGCAACTATATTTAAACCTAGCCTCTTGGTCAGGATGGTAATGTTTTTTCATATTTTTTACAACTTGGTTGCTGCCTTACTACGTATGCTAATCATTCGACTCAGTTGTCTTTTGGTCTTTGGGAAACTACATAATGGACCTCATACTGGACCTACCGGACCTTCCTCATCTATTTTTTGCTCTCTTCTCTCTTCTTCTCCTCTGTTTCCTTATCTCCTGTCCCCTGGTGTGCGGACCTCTCCCTGACCTCTCAGAACCCAGCGTCCTGGAGAGACATGGATGACGCCCACTCCACGCCTTCTGTGGGCACCCCGGGACCTTCCAGTGGGGGCCACGTCTCTCATAGTGGCGACAACACCAGTGAACTCGGTAAGAGCACCTACAGGCCTCCTGCGCCCTCTTTCATATCAAAGCTTTGACATTTCTGTGACCTCTTTCTGAGGCATGGGGACTGCTGCACTGGTGACTCGGGGGGTTGGAGTTAAAACAGATAATGTAAGTTTAGTGAGGAATAACCGTAACTCTAATATTTATCAATCTGCCATTGTAAAGAGTTCCCAACAAATGTATTCCTGTTTGAGTAATGTTTTCCAAAAAGTTTTCAGCTGCTTCAGGAAATTACTGAGCATTTTGTTTTTTAAATTAAACTCTATATTTGTGAGCCATTTTATATCTTCAGTATGAACCAATTGGCTTTGGGGTGAGTGCTACAGACATAGTAGGAAAGTCAGAATTGAGAGACAGACTGTAGCTGTCTGTGTGTGAAGTGGTTGGGATGAGGATCAGCACCTCTAAATCTGAGGCCATGGTTCTCAGCAGGAAACCGGTGGATTGCCCTCTCCGGGTAGGGAATGAGTCCTTACCCCAAGTGAAGGAGTTCAAGTACCTCGGGGTCTTGTTCGCGAGTGAGGGAACAATGGAACGTGAGATTGGCCGGAGAATCGGAGTAGCTGGGGCGGTATTGCAGTCGCTCTACCGCACCGTTGTGACGAAAAGAGAGCTGAGCCGCAAGGCAAAGCTCTCTATCTACCGGGCAATTTTCGTTCCTACCCTCACCTATGGTCATGTGGACTGGGTCATGACCGAAAGAATTAGATTGCGGGTACAAGCGGCCGAAATGGGTTTCCTCAGGAGGGTGGCTGGCATCTCCCTTAGAGAAGGGTGAGAAGTTCGGTCATCCGTGAGGGACTCGGAGTAGAGCCGCTGCTCCTTTGCGTGGAAAGGAGCCAGTTGAGGTGGTTCGGGCATCTGGTAAGGATGCCACCTGGGCGCCTCCCTAGGGAGGTGTTCCAGGCACGACCAGCTGGGAGGAGACCCCGAGGGAGGCCCAGGACCAGGTGGAGGGACTATATCTCCAAACTGGCCTGGGAGCGCCTCGGGATCCCCCAGTCAGAGCTGGCTGATGTGGCCCGGGAAAGGGAAGTTTGGGGTCCCCTGCTGGAGCTGTTGCCCCTGCGACCCGATCCCGGATAAGCGGTTGAAGATGTGATGAGATGACGATGAGGTCATGTCTACTATATATTTGTCTTGGGATTTGGTAGTTTTAGAAACCTGGGGGTGTTCTATATAGTAAGAAAATGCACATGGTGCATACTGAATTGCATAATTTCAGTTATTTTAGATTCTATATATGAACATTTCACTTTCTACATCAACAAAATGAATAAATAGATTAAGGATTCACTACTTCCAAACCAGGATTTAATCTCACTCCCTACAAATACTGTGGCTTGTTCAGTGATCCTACACTTGTTTAGTGATTTCCCTCTAGTATTGGTTTTGGAGTTGTCAGAGATGACGTCTCAGTGTCTGCTCTTTTCACGTTTTCAAAATACACTTCCAACGTAGGTTTATGTAGTTTTAGGTATATATGGTTTGTTAGGTAAAATAACTATGTTTTATTACGTAATAGTTCAGGAATTACGTAACAAAACTACGGTAAACTAAGTCAATGTTGACTTGGTTTCACTCGGGGGCATGACCAACTGGAACTCCTGGGTTTTTTGACCTGTAAATGGATTTACGTCTCAAAGGGTCGTTGTGTCAAGGAGAAACTTTATTTAGACTTTTGCGATATTAAACTGTATCTACTGAAAATAAAAAAATTGGACAGGATTTGAGGATTTGAGACCTACACTTTTCTAAAATCCTGGCTAGAGCTTTGATTAAGAGACAAGCTCACAACAATTATGGTATTAGTTGACAAGTGAGAAAAAATGACAAGATACAATAGTCGTAGATTGTTAATGTTGATTTCCCCATGGAACTAGGGCTCCCCCACTTTCACAGTTGTGTAGGTTCTCAGTTACAGGTCAGTTAACGCTGATGGAGAGATCTTCTGAGTTTACTCTAGTTGCTGTCTCCCTCTGATGCCATCTAGCCCTGTTCCTTCTTGTGTCACCCATGGTGTTCCTGCATTTAATGGGATTTCTGATGTGCTCATTGAAGACTATAAGGGTTTTATGGCTTGTTTTTGTTTTTCTCCCCTTTGAGCACAGTAAAAATAGAATGGACTTTAAAGCAACTTTCCACCCTCTGCCCATCAGGCATCAAGGAGCAGAGCATTGCCAAGAACAATAGGAGGATGCTTTGCAAGACAAGAGAAACTCAAAGGATTAAGAGAAAATCAGGAACAGATTAAGACTCTTGAAAATGATATTAGCTTCACATAAGATACACGAGAGTGTGACATAATTGTTTTGATAAATCTTTATTCAAGCATTCAGTATCCAGAAATTGTATATTGAGTTATAAATAGCTTCTTTCCTTTGGGCTTTTTAAAAAAAATAAAACAACAGTGGGGGGAAACCCAAAGTCCATGCCCTTTTGACCTGGGAGAGAATGCATAGGGGATGGGAGTGCAGAATGCCCCCTGAAGGGATGTAAGGACAGAGTACTTTATGTATGAGGAACAAAGGAAAAGAAGAAGGCAGAATGATCAGAGCTGTGGTTGCTGCTGCAGGATGTGCTGCATGCTACCTGCTGCTTCTCCCCGGGCCTCTCTGCCTTGTTTCCAGTCTATTCTCATGCCAGGGAAGAGTCAAAAACACAACCTGAAAGTATAGAAAGGACAGTTAGAGGTGTATCATGTTAATCTCATCTGGAGCAGGTAGATGGCCTACAGGTTTAGAATTAGTTCAGTACTTGGAAAGAACGCTCACCTTGTTCCTGAGGTACACTGATGTGAGCATGAATGCAGACAAAGTCATCATCTTTTATTCAGTTCATCTTAAAGTCTCCTTAAGATTATGTTCATTTGCAATTATTCTGCATTGCTGGTTATAGATTAATGAAAGGATTGATGATTGAGTTCTCCAACACCAGCCTGCCAAGTTTGTGTCCCTTCTCCGTCCAGTAGTCCATTTTGCATATTTTTTGAAGGATGCACTGATTACCAAAGTTTGTGCCTTTGCCCAAGTATCACCTGTAAATCCAAAAAGTTTACTCCCTCCTTACTGTTTTAACATTAACAAGGTTGAACTTAAGGAAGTATCACAGTTGAGCAGCGAGTAAATTTGAAGGGGCACCCTGTCTGCCACAACATAAAATTATACTCTACTAATTACCCTTGCCAGAACATTTTGGTGGAACCATAACTGATGCCCGGATTATGCTCCCTGGCAAAGTTTTTTCCAACTCAGGAAATGGCTCTTGGTGTGGTGGTCGAGAAGGATGGTTTACCATGCAAAGGAGACCAGGGTTTACGTGCTGTGTCCCACAGGCTTAGGCACCTAAAACACTTAAATTACATGATATTTAAAAAGGTCAACGTGTTCTATCTGTTGTCTTGTTGAGCAAAACGAGAGAATATATTTGTTTTTTGTTTAAAAAAGTCTTCTGGAAGTATCCCCCAGGTTGGGTGACAGAGAGAACACTATATCTGTGACTGTGTGCAACAACAGAAAGTTCAATCAAACATAGATAAAACTATTAATAAATAAATTCCCAGTTTTTCAAAATTACAAATGTCAAAGATGATCATGAGGTTATCAAAATACTACTCAAGAATAATGATGAAAGTTTGAAATAAGACAATTCAACAGAACACAGGAAGTGATTGTGCTGTCCAACAGCAATTGCTGGGCTGCAAAACACAATCATGTTATAATCAGAATCAGAATCAGAACTGTTTATTGCCATGGTATGTTGAACATACAAGGAATTTGACATGACGGGTGGTGCATAACATTTAACAATCAACACAGTGCAAAGTAGAATTTACAGTAAAATATAAAATAAAGTAAAATATAAAATAAAGTGAAATATAAAATAAAGTGCACAAATGCACAGATAAAAGGACTATAAACAAGTGAGATGTAATTAGATCATGTAGGCCATCATGTTCTTTTTTTAATAACTGGTGACTATTTTAAGTATGTTTATTACTTTTATTCAACATCAACTTCACACACAGCATGTAGCAGTAGGCTAACTTAACCATGATTAGCTCCACTTGGACACAGGCACCGTGTGAGCCCTAAACTCTGAAGCGTGATGATATAGGACATCACTTTGAACTTAGATTACACCATAGGCTACACTTCCAGGAAGAAGATCTGACAAAGACAAATAAATATAAGTCGACTAAAAAGACATGAAGGAGAACATAAAGAGAAAAGGGTAAGCTGGAAAAGGCAGAATTAAAAAAAAATTGAATAAGAAGATTGTGGAGAAATAGTGCACTATACCGAATTTACATAGTAAAGCTATAATTATATATCTCCAGTATCAAAGGTTGTGAACTTAAATGGGCTGGTCTGAGGCATGAAACTCCTGGGCTGGGGTGCGCCCGAGGTACAAAGGCTGAGTCCTACCACTTTCCTCACTGTCCACTAGAGGAAAATGAGTCCAGCCCTGAGCAGTGGGATGTCACTAATAATGATTCCGTAGTCTGATGAAACCTTTTAAAATCTACTGTCATTTGGGAACACTAAAGTGGTGGTGATGTGGCTTTCAGCCCTATCTAACCACAGGTAGATGATCCATACAATGTGTGGCTGGTGGTTTGGGTTATGGCTGCCTCCTCCTCTGGAAGCTCTGAGGTTTTGTTTGTTGCCTTGTACGCTGTGTGATATGCAGAGAGGGCTCTCATGGATAGCTCAACCCCCAGGGTGACTGCTGTTGACCACAGGGAAAGGGGCTGAGCTCTCCAAGGAATGTTTGAAAGGGGGAGGACAATAATGAGGCTTGAAATGTCCATCACAATGACCCAAATAAAACAAAAGGCAGTGGGAGTGACTCAAAAATATCCTGCACACCCATGTTGAGAAATGGAATGTGAGGAACAGGATGTGTTGCATCTTTTTGTCACATCCAGAGCCTGGAGTCAGGAGTCAGGAATGTGGGGAGGTAGAGGTGCTGACATGCCAATGACATCACAGCTTCACTGATACTGAGGGCTAATGTCCCTTTAGCATCTGTCATGTTGTGGATGTCAGAATTTTTTTAAAGGGAGGGAATAGTAAGAGATAAATGCTGGATGTGGAGGGAAGGAAAGTACACATTGTTGTGTCAACTCTTACAGGAAATAATACATTATTTACTTGAAAACAAATGACCAAAATTGTGTGTACTGACCATTTTGCATATTTTACTCTTAAAGGGTCAGTTCAACTGAATTTCAAAATAATTATTTCCTCACTTATTTTTAGAGGCATCTATGCATGCAAATAGTTTAGGTTTTGAGATCCGTTTCCAGCCTAATAAAATTAAGGTGAATGGAATTTCATTCTGTGCTGGTCATAGCACATAATTACATTTGAAACATTTACATTTTCTTCTGGAAAGATATGTTGCTGTTGAATTTTGATTAATGCTATTCACCTCCAGATTTGAGTGGGAATTAATATATTTTTTATCGTAATTAAATCCTTTAAAACCAAATAAAGGATGGTTTGTAGACAGCAGGCTTGTCAACTTTTAGCACAATATCGAGCCCTGTTTGCCTGAATGGTAAATACCTATATTTATGTACTCTAGTCATCTATGATCTCTGTTAAACACTTAACCTTCAATGTGATAAATGACCTAATAGTGAAAAGCAAATGGTCCCATTCAGTGGTTTAGAAAGCACTTCACCATCCCCAGAAATGTTCTTCATTCAACACTTGCTTGTGCAACTTTTCAGTGAAATACTGGCCACTGCAGGTAGAATTGTTCAAACAGTACTTGCAAACTGCTCAGCTTGAAACAGCTTTCAAAAGTTGCATCTCCCCATCAAGAGCTTATAATTACCATGTTCAACTTCTCATACGGAGGATTCTTCATGTCTTGGAAACCTTCCAGACTACTCTATTTAGAGCTGTGTATCATGTCTAATAAGGGGAGGAGCCCCAAGGTGCCACCGATGATGGATCAGGCCCCGCTGAGCTCATTAGACAGGCTGCACTGGCTTTGCATCACTGATGCAGCTGGGAGAGCTATAATCAGTTCTGCTAGCCGCTCTGCACTTTCTCTTATGGACACGTCATCCAAAGACTACTTTACCCAGCGCTAAGAGCCCCTGAGCTACAAAGAGCAGGGACTTGGGAGGCAGCATGAGAGGAAATGAAACAAAAAAAATAAATAAAAAATACATTGACAAATGTCAAGAATATCCAACAAACAGTAATCACCACATGGACAAGCATGTATTACATATACATTAATACATTGATGGTAAATTAGAATGAAAATAAGTATTAAATCATAAAATAAAGAAATGGTAATGCAGTAGTGGAGGAGACTGAAAGGTCTGGTATACATATACGTACAAAATGATCAGCCCTGTGGCAAAGCTTTAATCTGTAACTTTTTGTCAGCCACAATAATATTAAGTAAGATATTTCAATTGAATATGTGCTTCAGTTTCATCTCCTAAAAAAGCTTTCATTATCAAACTTAGGCAAATTTTGCAAAGTAAGATAGAAATATCTGCCGTATTCCTAATCTCAATAGCTCCAAAATGCTTTGAATGTAGTAAGTAAAATAATATATAAGAAAAAAAGCAATTAAGGCTGAGTTGCATTGACCTAAATAGTATAAAGAGGTAGTCTACAACAACAAAGGCAGAACAGAGTTGAGCGTATGTGAGAAGCAGATGTAGAAGGCGCTAGAAAGGACAAGAAGACTCTTCATATCTTAAGGTGCTTTTTTTCTGCGTGTTTTCTTCTTAGCCCCGGGGCAATACTCCAGCCATCCCTGCAGTAATGCCCACCCCGGAGGGGTGGGCATTACTGCAGAGGGGAGGGGTTGGGTGGGGGTGAAGGGTAGGCATGGGAGACTTGCACGGGTGTATGACTTTGAGACTGCACCGTCACACACTGGTTAGATTGGCTGAGTTGCCGGGGAACAGTCAGTAGCGATTAGTGTAGCAGAGGATCTGCCCTGCGGCTCTACCCTCTCCAGAGCAGAAGAAAGAGGGATGAGGAGAGGAGAGGAGGTGGACCAGGGTGGGGTGTTGAGGGTGGGGGTTGGAGGGGTGAACAGCATGCCTTCCTCAGATATAATAAGGTCTTTCTCTCTTTCCATTCTTAACTTTTTATGATGCTTTTTGTTACCAAATATGAACTGTAGCTTTCTGATCTGAAGATGAAAAATACTACAGTACCACCACCACCACCCAAATATGAAACTCAAGTCCTTGTTTATTATTGAGGCCGCATTTTGATTTATATTATTATATATTGAATGGACTTGCCCTTTTTCTTTAAGAGATAGAGATGCACCAGTCTCATCAGTAATATAAAGTTGGTATTGAAAAATAATTTGGTCGTCAAATATCTTTTAATATGTTGATGTGATTTTTTCTAGAATACTAAAGCCTGATAATCAGACTGAATTGCCATTTAGTTTTGTCTTCATTCGGTCAACTCTACATGGTGTTCATCTTAGCTTATTTCTTGTTGTGAGGTTCTTTTGTTTTGCCCTTATCCATGAGGTTGCTAGAAGCTGTTAATGTTTTTCAAGATGATCAAACAAATTTGATGATTTAAAAGTTGCTGGTCTCTGCAGCTAGGTAGCTTGTGAGGTACGTAGGAAGATGACATCTCAATCTTGAACTTTCCACTACCTAAGGGAATATTTGCCCGGAAAAAAAGTTACTTAAATGACAGGCTGTAGGAGAGGTGGGGGCCAAAACAACTTAAAGAGTAGTGGACAGAGGCAGTTTGAACCCTGTATCCTGCCCATGACTCAGAGCTGGACACCATCCGTCAAAACTCTCACAACCCCCATAGCCCACGACCCTAGAACACATCCTATTTAATGTCAATATTCATTAGCTGAAATATTTATTCATGAATATGGCTTATATAGGCGTGTTTGATTGATGCATCTCTAAAAACAAAAAGACATGCTAGGGCAAATCTTAAGAAAAGTAGGGTTCCTGACCCGCCTCGGGGGAGGA
Organism: Cebidichthys violaceus; assembly: GCF_023349555.1. Classification (NCBI taxonomy): domain Eukaryota; kingdom Metazoa; phylum Chordata; class Actinopteri; order Perciformes; family Stichaeidae; genus Cebidichthys; species Cebidichthys violaceus. The sequence continues at coordinate 6,031,701 of NW_027176307.1, read as the reverse complement.
GTCTCTCAGATGCATTATTCACATGCCCTCCAGGCAAGCTTTCAAGGCTTCTCTGCCTCGAGGGCAAGAAAAATAACCACCACTGTTAAAAGTAAATCATCTCGGCTGATGCACAATTAATGGCTGAGAGGGAGCGGGGTGCCCCTTGTGATACAAGATGGAGTGAGTTAGCTAGCAGGAGCGGAAATCTCAGCTTAAAAGAAGTCCCCTGCCTTGATCCACGTCAGCTTCCTGCTGAAATCAAACAAGGATGCTGCTAATGGCAGGATCCATAGCTGAAGTTGAACTGAAGTTGTCAGTCGGGGGTGGTGTGTGGGGTGGAGGGACCTGGTCCATCAGTGGACATATGGGAATCCACCCTTTCACAACCCCCACATTCTACCTCAATACCCTAAATTAACCCCTTGTTTCGGACTTCAAACAGCACATGGTTTGATGTTATTGGGTTCATACTTCTGCACAGGATATACTTTTGTTGTTTCCTTCTTTTATATGTATATATATATATATATATATATATATACTGGGAAATTATTAGTTAAGAAAAGGTCACATATAAATATCAGTACATTGGACTGACTCCGACTGCAGTATGAACGGTCATTATTTTATGGCAGGCGCACGACTCCCACAGTCATTACCTCATGTCAAATGCGTGGCTTAGATTGAATTAATGGCTCTTGGTTTTATTGAGCTCCCACACTACAAACTCCTCTTCATTATCCAATGGCTGAGGAGTCAAGCAGAGGTGAGAGGAAGAATCTTGTGCTGCTGTTCCACAGAGGAGTGAAATCTTCCTCTGTCAGTCCTTTCGCAACATGATTTTGTGAAGGTGATAGGACCAAATTAAAGCTTTCTCGTAACGGGACTCCTCTTGTCTCGCAGGAGATGCCCTCGACAACAGCTTGGCATCACCGGGCACAGGAGACGAGGATGACCAGGACAAGAAGAGGCAGAAGAAACGAGGCATCTTCCCCAAAGTAGCCACAAATATAATGAGAGCGTGGCTCTTCCAGCACCTTACGGTAAGGGAATCTAGCTGTTGCATTGTATAGATTTCAAACACAAAACTTTGTTTTAACAGCAGCCCTACATAGATTTAACTTAATGCTAGAAATAAATGTTGTCTAACCCCAGCTCCTCAATCAGCCAACATCCAGGAATGAGCCTTGGCTAGATTTCCTGAAGGCATCCTGAAAGTTCAGTTATGTTCCATTGTAAGAGAACAAAGCAAAGACATACTCACATTTAAATTTCCTTCTTGAAATAGTAGTCCACAGTTTGTACAGAAATCTATATCAGGAGCCTTTATTTTTAGAATTTCATTTAGAATTAGCAGCAGTATTTAGTATTTTGAGTTTTGTAAGAGCAGAGCTTTACCTTTTATCCAAGGTCCAAAAGATACCACCGCCGCTGCCGCTACCACAGTTGTTCTACCTCTCAGTTGTTCAATTTGTAAAAAGCCCATACAGGTCCTGTACTCGGAGTAATCCCCTCTTTTCCAAAGCCCACCTTTAGATTTTCCAGATGAAAAAGGAGGATAATTGAATTATCCCCTCTCTGTTCCCCATTCCCTTTCAGGCCTAATTTGTTAAGCACAAGTGTTTGCCATGGCAGGATGTGCCTATGAAAAGTGTGCAAAGGGACTTTGGCCTCAGAAAGGCCTATTGCAACACCCAAGCGATCAAGCATTCATCAGTCTTGAGGGTGTGAAAAGAGCGGGATTATGTTTTGTCAGACGTTGCAGTGTGAGGCCCGCGGTTGGAAGGCCGTTAGGGGGGCTGTTTCTGTCCACCACTAGCCGTAGTCTCCTGCTTTTGTTGTCCATTCTGAAGACCCTTAAAAGATCCCCTCTGAGGAAGCTATAGAGAAAGCAGCTGTGAAAGGTTTTGATTCATTATATTATTCATTATTGGCCTATTAGCCTGGTCGTAACTGTTGGTTTCCATGCAACCTTGCATTTATCCACATTCAATGATTACTGCCAAAGAGTCTGGGGCGCAAACCTGGAATCCACTGAAGGTCACAAGTGTTGTGTCAAAGTCAGCTAAAGTCTGATTGTGTTCTCAGTTGAGATAGAAGAATTAATTGCCTGTCTATATGTAATGGACAAGCATCTATGACAACTTAATTATCCCCCACAATCTAATTAGACAAAAACGTCTTCTCCTTGCTCCTAACAAAGGTTTTTGTTCCAATGTTTTGACCCTGCAGCAGGTTTAGAACCCAACTGTGCATTTTTGCCCCTTCTTTTCATGATCAGACATATTCCGGAATAAGCAGACATTGATCTCAATTCCAGACAAATATCCATAAATCTGTTTAGACATTATGTACAAAAGAAAAACATTTTAGATCTTGCCTCATCAGTATAAAAGTAATCCAGTGGTTGTCTGTACCTCCATGGTTCAGTGGAAACGGGAACGGCTAGTTGTAAAATCTTTAGTCAGACATTGGAGGGGGCAATTGGATTGAAAGTGGAGCTCTCACAATTGAAGGGAAGAGACATAAAGAATGTGAAAATGAGAAGTGATTTAAAACACCCGCGTGTATGTGCATTTTGACCAAACCCACAAAGATAACCAGGGCAATTTGGTTAATGATAAACCATAGCAGAATATGAAAAGTACAGTTATAGATTAGTATATATGTATTTTAGTATATAAGTTCTAGCAATTTATTTATTTATGTATATATATATATCAATAAAATGTAACTTATTAACTTCATATCCTCAGTCTATCCTAATCAAGTTGTACTTTTCATGTTCTGTTATAGTTTATCATTAACTCTCTCTCTCTCTCTCTCTAGAGAGAGAGAGAGAGAGAGAAAGAGACATAGACAGAGAGAGAAACAGAGAGAGAGAGAGAGAGAGAGAGAGAGAGAGAGAGAGAGAGAGAGAGAGAGAGAAGCAGAGAAAAAGCTTTGATTTGAAGGCAGAGTTAAGAGTAATTTGTCACTTGACTTTCAGCCACCAAGCTGGGAGGTGTGCTTCAAGTTGCTCCAAAATACAACCTCAGTACAGATGTTTGTGTGTGTCTTATGTGTCCATTTTCTTACTTGTTTATACTAATTGTTATATGCAGATTTTTGTGTTTGTGTGTATTTACATGTATGTATGTGCATGTGTTGGTACTGTATAGTAGTAGTAGTAGTGGTAATTGTCCACAACCTTTGTGACTTATGAATCCTTAGTAAAATGAAGCTGACAGCCCTCGTTAGGAATCCCTGCGGTGTACTACAGTGCATGTGTAATTGCATTTGTAAGCTTTTGTATGAGCTTGTGTTTGTATTAATGCACATTTCCGCCTGTCTACATATGCAAGTGTAATGATATATGCATGTGTGTGTGTGTGTGTGCGTGTGTGTGTGTGTGTGTGTACTAAGCCTGAAAGGCAGTTAAAAAATGAAGTGCTTGGAAGCTCATCCTTCACCGATAACCACAGGAGATGGCTGCTGGCCTGACAGCAGCAGAATGGGGACTGGCCCGCGACCCTGCTCTCAGTACAAGGATCACCTCTGTCTACCATCTGCCGTCCTCCTCCCACTGTCTCACAAACACACACACAAAACCAGCGAAGGGATCAGGGCCGAAGGAGCAAGGCAGGGAGGGGTTGGGGGGTGACAGGGGGCCTAACCTTATCGGGGCCTCAAACAAAAGCCACCATTGTGCCTCTTTATATGCCACCCGATCATTTGTCAAGCAATGTAAAATAATGTCAAATACTGTCACACAATGGCACGCGCTTTTAACATGAAGTGTTCGGGGGGCCAAACTCTGGTCAGCCTCTGTTTTTCCAGAGCCAACTTATGCACTTGTTTCCAGGAATACACAGGAGAGACTGCCACAGAATATAATTGTACTTCCTGAGTGGAACTTTTTTCTTGAAGTACAAGAGCCTGCACTATATGTCTATGGATAATTGCAAGCTGTTTTTGGCTTAAGCCTTTCCGTTACTTTTACCTATTTGTATTTATTGAATGCTTTCTGATCTTTTTGTCACTCACAGCATCCATACCCCTCAGAGGAGCAGAAAAAGCAGCTAGCACAAGACACAGGCCTCACCATCCTTCAAGTGAACAACTGGTAAGTCACTTTAACGCCAGATTGGAATCTACTCACAAATGCACACACAATCTGAATCTTTGGTTTGCGAAATGCATTTTATAAATACATTTGACTTTAGAATACATATTATATCTTCACCTCAGTCTTGACTGTGAGTAATAAAGTTGTAATTTAGTCAAACCAAAACACGTTATACACATATTGTTGGATTTAGTGTGACTTACTGTTCTTCCAGCAGTAGGGGTGTCTCCGGGGTGTCGCCATCTCTGATGGCCATCACAAATAAAAGTCCAAACAGTTGCTTAAAATTCATCAAAAGATATGCTGAGTCCTAAGTAGCTATGGTGATATTGTAAAAATATAAAACCTTGTTTGGAAATTTTGGTAACACTTAATATTACAGGTCTGTAATTCTGATCAAGGTTATATATTTAGTGTTCAAATTGTGATGAGTTTATACATATCAAATCCAAGTAAATATTAATTAATTGTTACACTGTATCGTTATTGTATCTTGTATCGTGTGTCTGTCTGTACATTTAAAATTGTTTTATGTTTAGTTGCTGTGCACTGAGAGAACAACTCTCTATTTTACGCTGGCAATTTTTTAAACTGAATTTATTGGAAGTGTACCAATTAAACAGTGTATCTATTTCCCTATAATTTAAGCCAAATGACATATTACTAAACTAAACTGTCCTAGAACATGTAAAGTACCACTGACATGCTAAATTCACTTAAAACACACCTACCTTATCCTGAAAATAACAATTTATGGCATGCTTGGCTAAGACATGAAGTGACTACAGGCCTCTGAATAAAGGGAATAAAAACTGTGGAAAAGCAGCTGAAGGTTCAAGGAGTTAAAGATGATGTATCCAGACGATACATTTCTGCATATTTTAAAAAACTATATATATATACAGTGCTGTGAAAAAGTATTTGCCCCCTTCCTGGTTTCTTATTTTTTTGCATATTTGTCACACTTAAATGTTTCAGATCATCAAACTCATTTTAATATTAGACAAAGATAACCCGAGTAAATACAAAATGCTGTTTTTAAATGATGATTTAATTTATTAAGGGAGAAAAGCTATCCAAACCTACTTGGCCCTATGTGAAAAAGTAATTGCCCCCTAAACCTGATAACTGGTTTTGTCACCCTTGGCGGCAACAATTGCAATCCAGCGTTTGCGATAACTGGCAATGAGTCTTTCACATCGCTGTGGAAGAATTTTGGCCCACTCTTCTTTGCAGAATTGCAGAATTGTTGTTAACCCATTTCAAAACATTTGGGATCTCTGTTTTTGCTAATTGTACTAATGATCCAGCTGATTCCATTAACATAATGTGCACAAAATAGATTTAAGACTTAAGAACTGTTTGTACTATGAACTCAAAGTTTACTTACTAGCTTCATGGATTATTTAGTGACTTTAACTTACTCATGTCACCAAAGTTCCATACTAAGGTTCACAGGATGACACCTGAGCAAAGTCCATTCACGAAAAAAGGCAGTGGAATACTGTCAAAAGGCTGGAAAAAAGCAGAGTGCAAAGTGACCCCTTGAGTTTATATTTCATCACATGTAAGTGTTCCAAGGTCAGGAATGCTAAACTTTAAAACATGTTGATTTTGGTAATGTGGAAGCTTTTAATAATTCATTTTGGAATGCTTTAGCTCCATTCAATATGTAGTGACTCTTTCTCCTGTTTATCAAATAGTTCACATAATATTGCTCTTTTTTCCAGGTTCATCAATGCAAGGAGGAGAATAGTCCAACCTATGATTGACCAGTCCAACAGAGCAGGTAAAGCTGCAGTTCATTCAGTGTTCAATGTACTAAATACTACCTTCCATTCTCGACTGATCAGTTGAAACTAAATGCAAACTATGGTGTCTTACTGATATCACTCCACTGGCTACTGAGTGGACGACAGGATTTACACACAGTATGTAAAGTGAGACAGATTATGTATCAGAGAAGTCAGCCTTAAGGCTTTTGGAGAATTGATTGCATGAAGGACCTCCAGAATGAAGAGGTGGCTTTGTGTGCAGCATGTTTGGGTGTGAAGCAGAGTGATTGTAGTACTCTGGGTTGCTCACTCTGACAATCTTGCTTTTCCTCTATGCTCACAGTGAGTCAGGGTACAACTTACAGTCCAGATGGCCAGCCAATGGGAGGCTTTGTTCTTGATGGGCAGCAGCACATGGGTCTCCGACCTGGAGGTGAGCAATATCCCATACATTTATCAAACCATCAAGGGCAAAATCTCTAAAATTATTTTCTGTTTGTGGTCAGCTAAGTTTCAAACAAAACGCTCTCTCTCTCTTTTACGGACTCCCCATATGTACATCCAGTAACATGTCATGCAGGTGTCTGTTTTTCTCATAGCAACATTTCAGAGACGACCACAATTACACATCTCAGGATTTATGTCCATGCTTGGTGTCAATGCAGGACCTATTGTGTACTTTATCTATGCCTTGGTAGATAAAGGCGTAGATGTGTGTTCTTTATTTTATACAGAGAACGGGAGTGTGAATTTGCTTTTATTTTAACACTTTCACTAAACATTGTCAACATTCATTTCTGAAAATGATGTTGTAGGTTATTCTTCAAAAAACTGTATAGTCTTTCCAACTTTCGCTGATGAATTTAAGGTGAAAGGAGCTGATGTTATGCTGCATTCCATGGAATCAGGCAGACGGGAGACAGACAACATCTTATGGACGGAAAATGATATCTCTAGCTAGTTATTAGTTATTAGGATGATGCGTGGCCCTAGTTTCTTCAGAAAATAGGGCCTATTTAATAGGATACACAGTTAAGTTGATGTTGGCTTTTGGGTAACATTTAGATATAACAGTGTTAGAATAGTATTAGTATAAAATAGCATAATTTATAAATTGATGGAGCTACGGTGGCAGTTTGCTCCTGATTCCAGGTCTGTGGTATCCCTGTCACTGTTACTGGAAACAGAAGTAAGATAAAATAACACAAAAGCTTTGATACATACAATTTGAAGAAGATGATTTTTCTTTGTGGCTAAGGCATTTTTATGCTTTGTGTTACCATCAAAGCTGAAGCTAGTACATACACTTTTACTGGACAGAAGTTGTTTACCATGTTCTGCGTGGTCTGTAATCTTTAATCTTGCTTTTACTTCTCACTCCAGGGCCGATGGGTGGAATGGGTATGAACATGGGCATGGATGGGCAGTGGCACTACATGTAAATTCACTCCACTGAGGCAAGCCTGAAAAACAGGGTGAAGTAAGTAGTCCCGTCTTTGTCTTTATTCACTCACTTCTCCTCCACTGCTTTCACTCAGATTTCTACTCTATTCCTCACCTCCCTTAACAATCTAATCCTGACTGGAAAAATTACTTTGCCACCTGGATCTTTGCTGGAGTGACTTTCATGTGCGACTGTGGCTCAGTGTATGAATCAGTGTAAATGTGCTTTGAGTGGTCAAGAGACTAGAAAAGCGCTGAACAAGTCCATTTCCAAGCCCATTCATGTTGATGCAAGAAATATATTCACAGAAGTGGATGATCTTGTTGTTACTATAGCATCTTCACTCAACACGGTGGTTCTTTGGGGTGACTGAGGCTCAGTCACAGTCTGATTGAAGGAGTGGTCGTCCTTCAATCAGAGGATTGGCGGTCTGATCCCCGGCTCCACTAGTCCATGTTGATGTGTCCTTGGGTAAGACCTTTAACCCGCTGTGTCTGCGGTGTGCGAATGTGTGTGAATGTTAGGTGGATGGGCAGGTGGCACCTAGCATGGTAGCCCCTACCATCAGAGTATGAATGGGTGTGAATGGGTGAATGATGACATGTAGTGTTAAAGCGCTTTCAGTGGTCGGAAGACAAAGCGCTATACCAGTACAGTCTATTTACTATTCTTTGATTATGCGTGATTCAGATAACTAGATGTTATTATTAGATATTATTAGTATTAGTATTAGTATATTATTAGTATTTCAATGCCATTTATCCCCAGACAGACATCATCTGACCAATAGCTCCCTGTGTGGTCACGCTACATTAAAAACCAATGCCCACCAGTTAGTTCACTTTCAGCCATACATGTGTTTACTTTTACTGAGACAAACAAAAGAGGAAAGACTGTCAATGTTCAATATTCAGCTTTCGGAAAGGAGGAGATACGGGACAAGAGGAGGAGAGAAAAAGAAAAGAGGTGATGGAGATCAGAAAGGAAGAGCAGGTACTGCCCACTGTGCCCAGGATAGGATTAACACCATGCTGCTCAAGAAATATATTCACAGTTGTCTTTTCACAATATCAATATTTGCTGTTCTTGTCACGGTTTGATTTTAAGGCAAGATAGCCTGTGAGCATACTGCTTTTTGGGATTTTATTTGTTCAGGATAATTCCAGTTTATTGCAATTTAGGGTTTGTTGACATAGTTATGACCTTCGTTTCTGTCAGCATTAGTCATCTTAGAATTATTTGCTTGTATGATTGTCTAACCGTGAACAAGGGGAGACGATTCTGGCAATTTTATGAATATTGTTCGTACCAATGTCACCCTTTTCCCGGATCTCATCAGGTAACCTGGTGAGTACAACACGGGGCCAAAGCAACCAGTTAGGGTTGTAGGGTTTTATTTATTTAATTATCTTCCCACCAGAATTTGGTCCTGACATTGATGTTTTAGCAAGTTGGAATATAGTATATATAGATCATGGTCTATATACAACCTGTGTGCATCTTGATTTTGGACAGAAAATAAAATATATATATATTATTATTAATAACGTGTGGGAAACACATTCATCTCCATCACTCTATCTCCAGAACACTTCCTTTTTTCCTCTCCATCTCTCTGCTCCTCTTCCTCCATTTTTCTTTTCCTCTATCTCCTCTCCCCTGGCATTCTGATTAAGAATCGGGGTACTATTCCCCCTCCTCCAGCCTCTATCAGCTCCCCACCACTGCTGACAGTTCTCAAATCAAGACGTATGGCATGCCGGAGGCACCCAAGCACAGAAAATTTTATTTAACACCCACTCTCCACTGCTCAATGAGCCACGATGTAATGACACTTACCTTGATTAATAGAGCTCTTTATATGTAAATAGGAGCTGTACTTGCTTCATTTTTTTTCACTGGGGCCAATTTTCACTAAGCTCCCCCTTCCCTGTCTGATAATTCCCCCAGCTTTGCTAATAAAGTTCAACGAGCAGATTGTGACGCTTCGTGTAAAAAATAAATTAATAAATACATCTATCTGCATAGTGACATCAGGCTCTGAGTAAATGATGCCTATATATTTTTAGAGAGTATTTAATCTAATTATTTCTCATTGATGGATCATTGACTAGTTACAGTAATAGCTCAGTAGAGCCGGATGTTTTTGCTTCCCCTAATTTGATCTGTGGCGAGAGCGTATGCTGACTACAGCAGTAAATCTCCCCAGGACTGCAGGAAGGAAGAGAGCCATGTTTGGAGTAATATGAGGGTTTTCTATGCACGATAAAGCCCGAGCCATAACATTTAACCATTATGGAATACATGACTGAATCTGCACTACTTTACTCTCCTCTCTGCTGCACAATACAGCTGAGTCCACAATATGCTTTATTTCATACTGCACATCTAGAGTGTACATGTTGTAGAGAGAATATCTGAAAGAGTTAATTTCAAAAGCAACATGACGGAAGAGGAATGAGACCTAAATTATTTTTCTGAGATAAATCTCAAAGAAAAAATTGAAATGAGAAGTGATGAAACAAAGATTAAAGTCAAAATTTTTAAGAAAATGAAGAACTGAAAAAGAAGTTTGACAAAATAATCTTCAGTTGAGGTCCTCAGTTTTTCTGGAGCTTTCAAATGCATCCCATGGTCTTCATCAGCAGATGGAGGAAGTATTGCATAGCAACATCTTCTAAGCTCCATACTTTCAGTAAATCAGATGATGACAATTGAACTTAAGTATCTCCCTGACAGCTGAGCAAAGTCCATCCATAAAGATTGTAAGAAGAGGTTTAAAGCTTCAGTAAAAGCTCGTAAGTGAACCTTGAGTGAGGATTCTCTTTTTAATATCCCCCACCTCACCCATAACAACACTTTAACCAGACAAATTATTCCATTTGAAATCATGAATAAATAAGTCACACAGGAGTGAAAACAGTTACAGTATGGGTTCAGTTTATCCGCTTCCATATTTTCCAATAAAGTTAAAAAGTGTTTTCACATAACATAGAATTTCAAAATTGTATAGATTATACACAACTTTTTGTACCCAGTGATCATAAATTGAAGGAAATGGTTCATTCCACTCAAACAAACATTTTAAGAAAAGTCTTCTGTGAGTAAAGTTGGACTCCTGAGAGTATAAAGTCAGAATGATATGGTATGATCCTGCAGCATGACGGATGTCAGAAGGGTCCAGCTGTGGCTGAGGGGGTTGAGTGGGTCTTCCTTCAACCACAAGGTTGGCGTTTTGATTCCCTGCTTTACAGAGGTTATTGTTTCTAATGTTTGGGATAGGTTACATGCAGTTCACAATTCATGCCTGTTCATAGCTCTATTTATATGTGACAATTAAAAATGGCATGCGTATTAAACAAAAATATGACCCTGAATCATCTGTCACATCTCAGGCCAAATATGTATAGTTTTCCTAGAACTGCTATACATGCTGTGTTTATTGATGTTGGAAGATTCAAAACTATTCAGGGGGGAAATACTGTGTTCAAAATAAGACAACTACTGAAGAGTGTCAGTTTTCATTAAATGCCTCGGCAAAACAAAACCTTGGAATATGTGTTATACATACAATCAAAAATGGATGCAAAAAAAAGGCAAGATGCACTTAATTGCTCTTAACTTTGATGTCTCTATAATGTTGGGGTTTGGGGGCTGCCAGTTAAGTCTTGAACCACACCTGGACTTTTGTATCCTAACCTCTGTGCCCTGTCCTCTGTCCCTGTGTATACAGGCCTCCATGGTTGGCTCAGGGATCTTCTTCATCTTGCTGTGGAGCTCAGTAGCCTACTGGAGCTGCCTCTGCAGCCACCACGTCAAACCCACCTGACCGTTCACACACTTGAGCACCCCCACCTCACCTTGCCTGAGCTTGCACGGTGCGCGCGTGTAGAGCATCACCATGGAAACGCCTGAGCTCTGCGCCAGAGCCCGCCCACAAACTTTGACTTGAAACGGAACAGAGACCCGGAGCTGTAGGCTGCAAGGACCCGTACAGCTTCGGCCTATTGCACGACACTTCATGGCGAAGAAAAGCAGTTCGACTCCTCTCCAGTTCTTTTTAAATTATTTATTTATTTTTCTAAAACGACGGACCAAGGAGGAAACGACTGTCTTTCTTCTTTTCCAAGTAAAGCCCTCCCATGCCCTAGGGCCCATCTCCTCTGGACAAATATTGTACAAAGAAAACACATACACACACCGAACAAGACACACTGTGAATATCTTTTTAAAAAATGAGGAGGACTCGGTGAGAGTTTTAATTGTTGTGCTGTATAGATGGGTGCTTTTAATTTGACTGTTTCTAGCCATGTTTGCGCTTGTAATCACTAGATGTTAGAGAGAGCATTTACCACTGACATGTTTTTTAAATTCCAACTCAAACCAAGATGTTAAAGGAAAACTAAATATCTGAATGTTTGTTTATGTTCTTCATGCACTGCGTCTCTTTCTTCTGTTTTATTTTAGCTTACTTGTGTTCTTATGAATTGGAACTGACAAGACATGACTTAATGGCGATTCCATTTTTGACAATGTTTTGAATAGTTTTTAGCACCAAAACACAGAAGAAGTCTGCACTAAAACCAAAATAAAGAGTAAATTGACGAAGACAAAACAAGGCTTCAGCAAAGTGTTTTTAATGTGAAGAGCAGATGGCCGGCCTGATTCTGATCGTTTCCGTTGTTATTTTCCTACGGGCTCACTTTAAAAACCCGAAGAGAAAGGTCAGTGTAGGCGTTGGAGAAAATGGTTTAAGCAACGACATTAGTTGGTGGAGCAGGTCACGTGCCAGCTCTGGTTCGATATGAGACGGGATTGCAGTTGTCTTGCGTTATTCGATTGATGGTGACAGGAATGATGGATGGCCTGGATACTAAATTCAAGAAAATCAGCGAAGTAGGAGGCTGCAGCTTTTACTAAATCTGGTTGTTTTTATTTGGTCTACTGCTGGAATGATTCGATGCATATGTGTGACTGTGACACGGAGAGACAAATATGTACTCCTAGAGAAATGAAAACAAAACGTAAGGTTGTTTCCTTAAAATGTGTAAATCCCTTCGTTTCCAATGAAACACTGACAATTTTAATTTGTACTTTTCCAGGGTATTTTCTAGGGTATGCTACCTTCTCCACATGTGCGTCACAGGACATAGAATAATAAATAAATAAATAAATAAAGACAGCTGAGCTTTGGTTCATTTATCACTGTCAGCCTGTTACGATTCTCTGCGGTTTGTATTGATGGGGAGAGCACCCGTCAGCGCAGACTGGAGAAGGCCTAAATGGGCCTTTAGGATTATTGATAAATATTAATTTAATTTGACAACTGCTGACCGAAATGATCACGCGCTTCGTTTAAATCCGAATGATTTCGCTTTGTACCGTGTCTAAATTATGACTGTTTATTATTATTTTTACAACAACAACAAGAATAATAATGATAATAACAGCAACAATAATAACAATAATCTAAATTATTGTTGTTATTATTATTATTATTGTTGTACTGGGCTATTTTATTTATTTTAATCTGTAAAGTGACTTTTAAGGAGGGTGATAATTTCTCCGTAAGTGCTGTCACACTGTCATCAAATATAATAACTTCTCAGCCACATTCACCTTTTGAATTATACATTGAGCAAGCAATTGCTTGCTGCCTTCTACAGACGAAAAGCACATCATGTTTAGGTCCAGATTCTGAGCTGCGGGCCTGGGTGTGTGGTCTGTTCCAAATCCGATTCCACTTAGGCTCTTTACACGGTAAAACACAATTTTAAAAACTAATAATAATAGAAATACAAAGTATTTTTACCTGAGTGGATAATAGGAAACAGAGCATAATGTAATCGAATTCTACACTGTATATATATTGCAGTTATTGCATTGGGTTTCACTACATTGCGCGCTGCTGGTTTATATTTTCTGCTCACTGCCTGCATAGTAGCCCTATGCTTCAGAGGACGGGCCATTTTATATTTAGATTGTGTTTCCTCAGAATACACAACGTGTCATATTATCATATTAACGGATGAAAATATTCCAAACTGAATCCGTCAATGCGACTAACGAACATTTCTTCTGAAACCTTATATGAAAAATGTAAAATCGACCGTCGCTCACGTGAAGCAGCATAAAGACAAATACAGAGTGTAATGCTTTTCTGTATTCTCTGTCAGCGCTCTAACAGGCCTAATTCATTCAGCCCTGCCGACTCTGCTGAAGATAAATGCGTTTTGAAGGCTGCCGGAAACAAGCGCCTATCCATTTGAAATATGGGTCAGAGCTCCCGCAGAAAGCTGCATCACATAATGCACAAACTGCTTTTTACACGTAATGCCTCCTTACAACAGCAGGGCATTCAAGCTACCGAAGAGTATGATACCATTTCAAAATTCAAAAAGTAGGCTACAGCAAGAATATCGTATTAAATCATAGAAAACCGGTAGGTTATACAAATATCAAAAGGAGTACAATCCATTCGAATACATTTGATTTCTTATCACACATATACTTTGCGTTATTAAAGGAATATTGTAAAAGAAACTTTGCCAACAATAAGATTACTACAAACTCCGAAAAAATCTGAAATATAGAGAAAGGTGAAGAACATGCATATATTTAATAACATATTCGCTCCAACTTCTACACTACAAGCTCATAAGGGCCAAAAGACAGACATTACCAGAATTGTAAAGTATTGTAATACTATTGAATCAAAAGATCAATCTTTATTGATACTCAAAATCTGGCTAAAAGATATTTCAGCGACTCTATTTTCATGGATCATTTCTATCAATAACACTTCACTCACCAAGTTCATGGATGAGAACTTGGAAAACGGTGACAGCACATGTTAAATTTCACCTTTCTTTTCTTTTTTCTTAGAAAATCTTACCAGGCTGTAGATGCTTTGTGTGAATCTCAGATTTTGTACAGTCTCAATATATCTAAAATTCCTTATTTGAAGTACAACATAAATAATCTCCAAAGCAAAATTTTACCCTTTGGAGAAAAGGAAAAACCTGGTGGCATCCACGTGGCACTGAGTATCATTCTATAATATAAAACCCCCACTACTATTATTAATAATCCCATTTCTATAATTATTACAGCAGTTGTGTTATCATTGTTGCTGCTGTGTATTTCTCCTTTCCTCTTACTCACTTTGTCTCATAGCCCAACCTTTGGAGGCAGATGGCGCCCACCCAGAGCATAGAGTACGCCAGGGCTATAGAATTGCTCTACATGAAAAGTGTCTTGAGAAAACTCATGATTTGCGAATACATAAATAAAATTGACTTGACTGAATTTGACTATGTAATTACAATGTCTGTGAATTTCGTCTGGAAGTCTCCTCTCTATTTTCCACTAGCACAAAAAACACAAATTGTACAAAGCACAAGTATAAATACTTCAACTAAATTTATTTAGTATTGCCCAAAATCACAAATTTGCCTCGGAGGGCTTTACAATCCGTACACATACGACATCCTCTGTCCTGGGATCCTCCGATCCAGACTAAACATTTTCATTGGCACTGTACGGTTTGGTTGTATTTTAATTCCTTCATAATAAAATGAATGACGGCTGGATTCCATCTGCTTCCATTTCAGGCTCTTGGCATTGTTCTTCCTGTTCCTCACTGTCACACTGTTAAGATTTATGAGGCACCTGAATAGAACGCAGCCATTGTCCATGTTATTAGCAACACCTAATATGACAAGTCAAATTGTCTTCTGCACACTCTTAAGATTACCACAATTATATCTACTTAATTTTACTGATGTCACCATGTTTCCAGTTCTCAGCTATTGCAGTTGAGTCAAACATTCCTAAGATTAGTTAGAGCAATCTTAGGAACAATGGCCAAAAGCATATAAGACCCTTGTAGTAATACACAAGAGTTATCCTATCCTGACTCCTGCCAAAGTGATACTCCTACTTCTTCAGGGGCAGCACCCCAAAACCAGACAAGCATACCTGAATGTGTTTCAAAGGAGTCTTACAGACATCTTCAGGCTCAGTCCAGAAAGTTTTTTGGTACAGGCAGAGAGACACAAGTGTAGTGGAGGAGAGAGGATCATAGACTTGGTGATACTCACTCATCTTCCCAATCATATCTTCATCCTGTTAACAAGACAAAGTGGTGGCAGTACTGATATATTTTACTTCAGCAATACCACTTTAAAGATACATTATTACTTATAGTCAAAATCCTAACTTCATGCTTTAACTTAAGTAAAAGTACAAAAGTACTCACTTGGGTCTACAAATTATCTACTTTACAATTAATTTAATCTATAGCACTCAATCATATTTTATAAATTGATCATATATGTATATATATATATATATATATATATATATATATATATAAAATTTGGGGTCACGTGTCTTGCCCAAGGACACATCGACATGAACTAGCTGGGGATCGAACCCCTAATCTTGTTGTTGAAGGATGACCTGCTCTACACTTGATCTATAGAAAAATATTGATTAGTCAGCTTTAACCAATACCATTAGGATAAAAATTAATCAATGACCTGCAATAAGATTCTTGTACATGATCACACTATTCATAGTGGCAGTAGCATTTGCTTACCAGATCATCCTCTGGAGTCCACGGATAATCACTTCAGTTTCATGACAATCGGGCCATTGGTTTTGGCAATCCTTTCAGATGTTTTTTTTCAAATAACACTTTGGCTTAGGCGTTGAGTTTGAAAGTTTGGAATGGTTAAACATCTACAGTTCTGGGACAACTGTGAAAACTCCACCTTCTGATTAAGAACATGTGATACTGTCTTAAGATTGAAAAAAAACTGTTGAACTGATCTTAAATTTAGATTGTGTTGTTGAACTGCTGTATCCATGGTGAAGAATGTGGACATAGAGGTCAACCTTAACCAAGTGTCCTGAAGTCTAGGCCTAAAGAAATACTCCAAACTACATTATCGCACAATTTAGCAGAAAGCTTCAACTGCTGATTTTACACCATGTCAGCATTAGTACTCTGTACATTAGGTTTGCATATTAGGTTTTGGTATAGTTTGGTGTAAGGTTTGTGGGATTTGCATCCCATCAGTTAATTTATTGAAACATAGTTTTAAAGTTGAACCATAATTTAGACCATATGAACTACAAAAAAATCTGTGTTTGGGCCACACTGCTCTAAAACCTCTCTGTCCAGGCTTGATGTCCTGGTTTATAAACATCTGATAGTTTAGGTCCTTTCCCTGTGACAGCCCTCTGCAATCATTCGCTTGCAGGTTAGCTCATTTAGTCCTATTCAATTATTACTTCTACCCTATACACACATTGACTAACTGTTGATGTATTGACCATAGTGAGGTAAAGCAGTCCAACAGTTACACCTTTATACTTCTTGTTTGGATTGTGGTTAAGCTTACGATTTGACTGGAGAAAAAAGTGAATTTGCTTGATTGTGGTTTTTGTTTGTAATACCCTTCACGCTGAGGGCTTAACCAAAGTTGAACCAGCGTTCATTTTCTGTTTGAAAGTGTTAACCTGCACTGAACAAATCGGCCTCGCGTCCCAGGTCGAGAGGTGGGTTGGACCAGGGTCGGAAAATGGAAAGCTTCAACTGCTGATTTTACACCATGTCAGCATTAGTACTCTGTACATTAGGTTTGCATATTAGGTTTTGGTAAAGTTTGGTCAAGACGATTTGACTGGAGAAAAAAGTGAATTTGCTTGATTGTGGTTTTTGTTTGTAATACCCTTCACGCTGAGGGCTTAACCAAATCTCAGTATCATTTATCGTCTTGGTCCAATGATAATTTCCTTATCAATTCTCTACCACTGTATTGTATGTGAGTGTGACAAACTGGCAGTTAAGCGATACATAGATTCATACAGAAGTATATTAGAAAAAATTGAAATTTATACAGTCTACTTTTTTTTAATCATATTCATGTTTCCCTTTTTTAATCAGGCAGTAGCCAATGCAACAGTTAGCTTATTGTAGCAGTCTTGAAGGACTGTTGAGCTAACAGCAAGAATGGATTTGGACCGGGGAGCAGATAGAGAGTCCAGACCTCGCGTCCTCAGCTGTCCAGGCTGGACCTACGGTGGGACTATGGTGGCGTGCTGCTGCACTCCGCTTACCCAGGACTGGTTCCCCAATGTGGTCACTCCACTCACACCTGCAGTCTCTAAGTAAGTAAGTGCAATTGTTTTTGTTTGTTAATGATATGGCACCAGTCGCGGCCGTTCTCTTAATATAATATCAGTTCCACTTATTTGTCTGTGATTGTATATATATTGCTATTTTACTGTATTTTCTGAGGCCCTTAACAAACGGGGGCTCCAGGGATAATAGTTCTTGTGACACAAAGTTATTGTTTTGTGCAGGGCCAAATTTGTGAGGGAGGGGTTGAAACCCCCCCTTTCCCCAGGCTTATCGGGATCTCACAAAGAAGCCCGTCTGAAGGTAGACGTGCGAGAAAAAGCTCATGTCCGACAAGCACAGCTAGGCGGACAGGGCTGTCAGGCTGCGTCAGCTTGATCTTGAGTTCCAGAGAGAAGCTCACACAGAAGATGTATCTTCTAGGTCGGCAAGCTCTCCTTCTATTTACACTGGTTTACATATCCATTCATTTGACATAAGTAAACACATTTCTTTGGTGCCAATATTTCCGGCCACAGAACTGGACTCTTATTTTGGTGCTTTTGAGCGCATCACTACTGCTCTCAATTGGCCTTCTGATACGTGGGCATTGCTTTTGCAGGCTAAAATTCTATGCAAATCTCAAAAAAGCAGTTTTGGCACTCCCTCTAGAGGATAGTCTTCAGTATGGAACTGTCAAAACTACAATATTGTGTGCTTATGAATTGGTCCCAGAGGCCTACAGCCAGAAATTAAGAGACCACATTATGTGAAAAATGGTATGCTGCTTGTAAAGCGGAAGGTTTTGCCTTTCACATAACACAAAACTGTATGCCCTCTGCCCTCCAATGACAAACCTCGCTCTATAGCTAATACGCCTGAGGAGCTCACCTAAGGTGTCTGCTCTCAACAAGGAGAAGAGAGAAAGTTTCTACTGCCAAAAAACTGGACATGTTATTGCAAAAATGTTAGCTTTTAAAACCATTAGTTTCTGATGGGTTAGTGTCATTAACAGGTGATCTTTAGGTAAGTCTGGCATCCACTTGTAAGCCTCTCACTTCTCCATTCAGCACTTTAAGGCTGTAGTTCCCAGGAGGTGAAGCCTCTACCACCACAGTGTGCAGGTGTTTTACATAGAGTGATTGGAACCATTAGTTTGTTTATTCACCTGCTGTTCCACTTGAATCATGTATGCTCTGATAAAGGACCTTTAGACTGAAAGCTCAAATAAAGTATCTAAGTGTGCAGATATCTCTTCTATCAATTTGAACTCTTTGAAACTTCCAGCAACTTAGTTAAGACCAAGCCAAGTGGAGCAGTGGTAATCCTGCATTTACAGCCGTTCCAAAAGGTCAGCAACTCGTGCCCATTTTATGTGATACCCGAGGTTCACAATTGGTTGTCCTCGGCGGAGTTCTGCCATTCTCCAAAATAACGGCCTGTGGTTACAGTACTGTACTAAGTGGTATTGAAATGGGATACATCCTGCAGTCACTGCATCGTGTACATGTACAATCCAGGAAAAAAAAAACAGAAATCGACAAGATTGATTTGTCTGACAGTCTATTTATGCCAGTCTTTAAGAGAATCTGAGCCAGAGTCCGGGATGGCAGCAGTGTCCTGTGGTGACCCTGAAAGGCTGAGCTAAAGCAGCCCAGCAAACCTGAAGAGCTGCTGCTGCCAGTAAGCCAAGAGTGACTTGCTACCAAAGTTTACGGAAGTGTTTTTCAGATCTATGGGGAAACCAAATTAATAACAAGACTGTAGGTTACTTTATGGATCAAGACATTCAGATGTGTAAATAGTCACCAGCAATAGCTGACGGCTCAGACTGGAGTGTGGTCCACCAGATTGTCGTGCCTACAAGTTACTGTCACCAAATCTTTACTTTGGCATATGTATGTCAGTAGCCTGGACATTTGGGTGTATATAAAACATATCAACTTGTTCTGAGTTCATTTGGCAGGGTTCTGATGTAGCCAATTAATGCTGTAGTTGTCATGCGTGCCAGATAGCTGGTAAACCAAACCAAGTAATTTCGCCTGCACCAATACAGACTCTAAATGCAATAGGAGAGCGAGTTCAGTGGGTCATAGTAGACTGTGTTGGCGCTTATAACTTTAGATGTGTCCCATGTTGTCTCCAGCGCACATCATCATAAGGGCGCTTTGTAGCAATGGCACCAGTTTTTGTAATTCATGCTGCGTAAATATTGTTTCAAGAAGGAAAAAAGTTGGGATAAAGGGATACCTTTTGTCCTTTTTGCCTTTAAATGCCCTTTTACGTGAAATTCCTCTTGCGAAAGTTGTCCGAGAAAAATGTGTTCGATTATGTGAGTCAGTTCCGTGAATGTCTGCACCGTGGCCAATCCTTCCCAAAGGATGCACTAATTATTTCTCAGCTGGTGCCAGGCAGTTCAAAATTGGTGACATGTTAGCTCTGTTGCCTATTCTCTGTTCCACTTTCTGCATGTTTTTCTGGGCCCTACAATGTGCGCAAGAAACTCAGTGAGACAGACTATGTGATAGATACTCCTAGCAGGAAGTATCTATCACATAAGTCTAGCAGGAAGCGTAAGATGTAGGAGTGAGGCCATGCCAACATATAGGATGGCCCTGATTAGGGAATTGGTTGTGGGAGGAGCCAGCCTGAGGGCTGCGTTCACAACAATGCACCCTATGCGTTATTCACTGGGAAGCATTCCCCACCACATGTACAAAACCTGTATATTTTAACTAGGCCCGAAGCAACAGAAGAACACCCCTCTATCACCATCTGTTACATTTTTATCATAGCTAAATCTGGTCCTGATGTTGTGGATGGTTTAACTGTTCGTCATCCTTCTCGGAGCCCGGGATTGCCAAATTCGCAGATGTTAAAAGTGTTGCTTTCCCAACTCATTCATCTGAACAAAGACCAACAACCTGATGTTATCAAGTTACTTGGCAACTTTTTCCTGTCTATTTGGTGATAGTCCTACTCACACTATGGTAAATAAGCATGACATCGATGTAGGCTAGGCCACACCGATACACCTACCCAGCTCAATTGCATGGAGGTCCCCCTACTTATTGGAGGCTAAATCAGATGGTTCAACCACATTTCAGGAAAATAAATGCTGTTACTGTTCCCGGCTCGTACCTGCGCATGAAGGATTGTGTACACTGCTAACTTTGTCAGTAAACTGGATTTATTGAAAGGTTACAGGCAGGTCCTGTTAACGTGCCTCTGTAAACTGCATCATTGTAAATCCAGACCACTTTCCCCAATACATGGGGAGGACTTTTGGCATGTGTATATGCGTGTATGTATATATGCCAGATTTGTTCTAACGACTGGTAAATACTGTTTTGGCCGTTGTAAAAAATTGCAATGCATATCTGGACAAATATATTGTATACTCGCCTTCGTGGTCCCAACATATGCAGACATTGGCAGAAGTATTTAGCCATCTTGCTCAAGCCTCGCCCACCCTACATTTAGCAAAATGTGAATTTGGAAAAGGTACTGTAACGTATTTGGGAAAACAGGTCGTACTGGGGCACATCCCCACCAGACGCTCTCTCAAGCCAGCCCAACCAATCCCGTGACTGAATGACGCAAGTTATTTGAAAAGTGCACAAGAAGTACACAACCGAAATGGCTGTGCTGTAAATTTAAGTGAGTGGGATCGTTTTTGTTTGTTAATGATGCAGCACAAGTCGTGGATGGTCCCTTAATATTGTGTCTGATTTATCCTTGATTGTGTATTTGATGTTTGTTTTTTTTAATTTTATGTGGCCTTTAATAAATGGCAATTTTACAGCTGATTACACACGAAGGCTAAAGTCAGCGAAATAAAGGGAGAATGAAAGGGGGAGAAATAATCCTCCCCCCCAATTAGAACAAAGCAATGTTGCTTGAGAGTAAACAACCTGCACAAGTTTCTAGTCTTTACCAATCAATGTACTATACACTACATGTCAACCTTCACCCATTCACACACATTCATATACTGATGGTAGAGGTTGCCATACAAGGTGCTGCCTGAAAATAGTGCCAATTTAACTTACTTTCAAAAGTCTGCATATGAAAATGCTGATTAATTTGCATTTCCATCCACTACTAATTTTCCAGTCAGGTACAATTAAGCCATTGCAGAAGAAGAGGGTGCACCAAGAGAGCGGGATTAAAAAACTGCCTGTAATGCCTCAAACAGTAAAAACACTAGAAAACATGATGGAGAAATGTCATTTATGTCTATTTTAGGTGTTAGGTATTAATTTGAGTCTAATCGCTACACACATATCCAATAATGTTTTCGGACTATTTCATGTGGCGTGGAGGATTTAATCAAGTCACATGCTTCATGTTACTCAAGATTTATTTGCTAAGTCGACCTAAGTCTAGCAAATACTTTTATCAATACACCAAGTTTTCTACCTCAGCGAAGCTGGAATTCATTGCGATATTAACAGATGTTTTAAATTATTTAGCGTTTTTATCCTCAAATTGAAAATGCACATAAAAAATGGTGGACGGAAACCCACATAATGTCCCATTCCCTTAGTTTCACAAAGAAATCAATATTTTCTGTCAGCCAGGCCCTTCTTCCCCTGCAGCTCTGTCCATCTCGCTCTGGATAAGTGTTTTCCTTCAGATTAGGAAGAGACAGAGGAGGATTCGGACAGGCACGCTGGACACTGAACTTGCAGCACTGGCCTCTGCTCTGGAATCAAAGCGACACATGTCGTCCTAGGTTCTTCACCTGACATTTCTGTTGCCACTGTTGTCCAGCCTGTGTGACAATCCTTCACACTATTGTTAGCACATCTCTGCAACTCACCCACCAACACAACCTTCCCTCTCCTCCTCACGTAAAGATATTCGCTACTAGTTGTTTTGTTTACAGGGGCAGTCTGCAAAAAGGTCCATTAAGTTCCATTCAGAGGCCTTTATTCTTTCTTTAGTTGGCTTATTAATCCAGGTTTGCTCCATTGGAGGCTGGAAAAGGCATCAGCAGGATATTTACATACAGAAAGAACAACAATAAATGTTTGGAGAGTTATGGAGAAACAAGGCTAAAGTCAGGGAAAGAATTGGAGGAAGAAAGGGGGAGAAAGATGAGAAATTACCCCCTCAATCAGAACTAAGCAATGTATCATGCCGGAGGATAAACATCATTGAGACAACATACACAAGTTGGCCTTAATGATTCATAACTGATCAATGAAGCATTAGTAAATCATAATTATCCATTACACTTATAAAACATTTACAAAAGGTGATTTGTTAAACAATGGAACTAGTTTGTATGGAAGCCCATTTCCACCAGTAAAGGAATAAACAAGATGAACTTTGTAAATCGTAATTCTGAGATGAAAAAGTCATAATTATGAAATGAAGAAGTCAAAATCCTGAGATACTTACACACAGCAGTCAAAGTAGATGCCCTTTGGCACAAGTTCTCCTATATTTGACTGGATTGGATTGTGAGTACATTGTACTATCTTAAATGTGGCTTTACAACAGATTAAATACTTCAATTGCTTGCTTAGTATAATCCCATGTGAATCAACATGGGATTGTACTAAGCAAATGCTGCCTTAAAAGAATTTTAAGCAAGAAGCCACTCTGGCATACAAAGAATACAACTGATGTGGTAACCTTCATTGAACAGAAAATGGAAACAACTGGTCAGTGTCATGTAGAATTGTGACTGACGGAGAAACAGTTTGAATATTTGTACAGTTATTGGATGGTGAAGGTGTTGATCTGAAAGAAACAGACTGCGAAGGCGTGTTTATCACAGCTGTGGGCCAAACTATGTCTGGCTCATTGATGGCTACAACAAGCTTAAGCCATTTGAAATTGCATTCAGTGGATGTACTGATGTGTTTCCCAGAAAGATGATATGGCTTGAAGCTTACAAAACAAACCCCAAGATCATCACTGGCTACTTTATGGATGCTGTGATCAATGCTGGTGGATGCCCTGCCAGACTTGAACAAGCACATGGGGACAAAATCACCCTCCTCCTTGGGGTCTCTCACTCACTCTCTCTCACACACACACACACACACACACACACACACACACACACACACACACACACACACACACACACACACACACACACACACACACACACACACACACACACCAGAAGTTTTGACTTTTTTCCACCAGACTGATACATTTTCTCATGTTTGGGATAAAAGCGTGATATTTTCCTGGTTTCCAGACGGGGCATTGCAGCTGTATTATGGAGCTCTGCAGGCCAATTTAGCAAATGTATATAAAATGATGTGTCTGTCAGAAAGTGGTGCATGTGTGTGTGTGGGGGGTGGTAGTGTGTGTGTGTGCATCATGGTAGAAGTGTACATACTGTATGTAAATATGATGGCATGATCATAGGAGCCAAGAGCAAGTGGCTGTCATGGCTTTTGCTGAAACTGATCTTATATCTTGCTATTTATATGGCATATAAGGTAATAGGCTATTAGAACATAAAAATGTTGAGGGTAATAACAAGGTTGGAAACTATATAGGGTAATAGAAGTTAAAAAAAGCAATAGACATTTTACAAACATTTTTGTGTTGTTTTTTTTGTTACAAACAGTGGCATTGATGGAAGCCCGTTTGCCCATTTCCACCACTGTGAGGAAAAAATAAAGATCCAGTTATCTCGAAATTTCGACTTGAATAATGATTCACTGATAATTATTTGGTCAGGTAAGTAGCAGAGGGGGTTGTTAATCAGTTTCAGCTGCATTGGTGTTGATGGAATTAACAACAGGCGCACTAGAGGGGCAACAATGAGATGACCCCCAAAACAGGACTGGTTTTGCATGTGGAGGCCAATTCAAGTTTCTCCCTCTTGATCTCTTTGACTAGTTTTCCACTAGTGTTGGCTTTAGCTAGAGTCATTATCACTACTGGGAGCATGAGTGACAGTGCCCTGTGCTCACTGCCCAGCACCGTGGAGCTCGATTGGCACCAGAATTGGCATGTCCACCACTGGTGCCCTGTGCTTTTCACAGATGAGAGCAGGTTCACCCTGAGCACCTGTGATAGACGTGAAAGGGTCTGGAGAAGCCAAGGAGAACGCTATGCTGCCTGCAACATTGTTCAGCATGACCGGTTTGGTGATGGGTCAATGATGGTCTGGGGAGGCAGATCCATGGAGGGACGCACAGACCTCTACAGGCTAGAGAACGTCAGTCTGACTGCCATTAGGTATCGGGATGAAATTGTTGAACCCATGGTCAGACCCTACACTGGTGCAGTAGGTCCTGGGTTCCTCCTGATGCACGACAATGCCCGGCCTCATGTGGCAAGAGTATGCAGGCAGTACCTGGAGGATGAAGGAATTGATACAATTGAATGGTCCTCACGATCACCTGACATAAACCCAATAGAACACCTCTGGGACCTTATGTTTCGGTCAATCAGACGCCACCAGGTTGCTCCTCAGACTTTACAGGAGCTCACTGATGCCCTTAGACAGTTCTGGGAGGACATCCCACAAGACACCATCCGTCATCTCATTAGGAGCATGCAGTGGCGTTGTCAAGCATGCATACAAGCACGTGGGGGCCACACAAGATATTGAGAAGCATTTTGAGTTGCAGAAATTGAATTTTGGCAAAATGGACTAGCCTGCCACATAATTTTTTCACTTTGATTTTAGGGTGTCTATAAAATTAAGCCAACTGTAGGCTGAAACTTATTTCCATCAAAAGATGTGGCATCCTTTTGTTCCTAATACATTAAACTGTCTATATCAGCATAGATATCCAACATAATTTTTTTTCACATTGAGATCTGTGTTTTCAAAGTGTTCCTTTAATTTTTTTGAGCAGTATGTATGTATATATATATATTTCAATAGAAATATGCCGAGAGGACTGTTTTAAGAACTATCCTTGTGATGAGGACGTGTTTCACCTGTGTATGGAACTTATGGCAGAGCACAACCTGGCAATGTCTGACGTGTATGAAATTACAAACCGTTATCTAAGACTTCATCAAATGATTACTCATGGGCTGGGGGAATGAAGTATGTGCTATGAGAAAGAGTCAACTAGGCCTACTATTGTATATATCTATGTCCTGAATTGTTTATTGTAAATGCCATCTGAAATACAGGCCCGTGGAAATTAGATTTAAGTTATGGGCTGATGTTTTTGTTGCGCCATGTCTATACAACCTTATAGCCACTTCTTACACTACTGTAAAAGTGACACTGAAAGTCGCTTTCAGCAGTCACAAGCTGTTGTGCTAGTAAGTCAAAATTTCAAGATAGTAAGTCTAAATTTGGAGATAACTGGAATTGGATCTTTATTTTTTCCTCACAGTGGCGGAAAAGGGCTTCCATAGGCATAAGCTCACAAACTGACATTTAAAGGGTTAATATACAGAAAATGAATGGTTGTGCTCCAGAGTGCACAGGCTGTATATTTGTTTTTTTTCCCCAGGTGAGGCCATTTGACACTGATTACTGCTATCACAGTGAAGCAGCGCAATAACTCCTAATCATAAACACTTGGCATTATTGCTTGTCAGAATATTTGATCCAGGCCACTGATATTTCATGATGGAAACCTCTACTACAATCAAAAAATAACATTCATACAATCTAAGTCTTATGTTTGTATAAATAAGGAGAGAAGTGACTTTCACCCCCCAAAACAACTTCACAGTTCAAACAGTAATATAAAGGTGGGTGGACAAGTCTTAAATAAAACTAATCAAAAATCATTAAATTATTGATACAGCACACAAACAAGTCAGCAGGTGATGAATGAGTGGGTCGGGGCCAGGCTCATCCATCACCTCACCAGTGTGCCTGGCAGCACCAACGTGACAGGAACGGTCAAATAACGTTTAGCACACTGTGAACCCTGTGTTTGGGGGGAGATTATGACTGTCACAGCTTTAATGGATTAGCTTGGACCAGCACAGTCTCAGCCAATGGGGTGTGAGGCGTGTACATTAGCATAGCTATCAGAGGTCCAGCCAGACAGCAGCAGGTTGGTGATTGACAGATGGAGGTGGCTTCCCACCAGACTTGTAGCCAGTCTAAGGCCAAACAGCAAGGAGCCAATTACGTGGGGAGAAACAGGGTCATTCATCATTCAGTTAGACACCTGTCCAGCCACACAAAGGAGACTTGAGAGCCTCAGCCAGCATCCCTAGACAGAGATGATGCTCATTAGATTGGACTGGGGGGAAATAAAGCAAGCACAAGGTTCACATTTAGAACATACAGCACAGAGACAATACAGATAATGGAATTGTGAGGTGCATGCAGTTCTGTAAGTAGAAGTAGTAGAGCAGAGCTTTTTCTTTCTTTTTCTAATCCCCACTAGTGCTAAAAATGTTTGCATGACGTTTCAGACAGAAATGTGATTACCCAGATTCTTATTAGGGTCAATAGCATTCAAACACCAATGCTCACAGTCTGAGACTGTACTTTAATACTTTGCCAATTTGAACAAAATGCTAAAGTCAGCATACTAAAATGTTTACAATGATCATGCAGATTTTAGATTTTCAACACAAGATCCAACATACCCGTTTCCAATGCTAATTCTTAGCAACAACTATATGCGTTTGAAAGCTTTGGAAAATAACAAGTAAAATGGAAAATGTTGCGTTAAGATTTTTTTTTCTTTTGTCAGTGACTAACATGCTGGTATCCAGCTGGTAAAGTTAACCAGTTTCACTGTCTCAGTTTGACATACCATTACAAGTTAACAGTAAACAAAGTACATATAAGGCTGATGGGAATGTCATTAGGTTTACAGGTATTCGGTCATAATCCAAAGTATTGGACTAAAGGAACAATTTGATTTCATGAAGAAGCAAGATGAAATGTCAGATGATCACCAAAGTTTTAAAAATTCAAAATGAAATTAAAGCTGCAAGCAGCGATGAACGGGCCCTCGCATCTTTGCGTACGTCGAGTGTACTTGCGAGACCTCAGCTTACACGGCCAAGAATGTCTGCGACTATCAGATAACGCGACCACGAGTTAGACGTTGTTTTCCTGCTTGGAGTATTTGACCCTGGAAATTGTGCTTTGCAAATAGTCCACCACTTCCTGCAACCACTGTGTGGCGCTAAACAACGTGCGTCAACATAATTTATGTTGCTCTATATCAAGTGTAGACAACATCATGTAACTTTCATGTGAATCGGATATCGTTTGTCAAATAACGCTGATTTCCTTTCGCCATTAGGTGGCGCTTTGACTTAGATGGAAAATTGGCTTGTAGACATCCTCAAGCCATGACTGTTATGAAGCATGGCAAGTTTGGGACAGATTTGAACAAGTCCAGTGGAGATACATCAGCTTGCTGTTTCATGGGGAGTCACGTAAAATGGCCGCCACGCCACGGCTACACCATTCAATCAAACGTAAAGAATTTGATAACTTTTAATCACAAAGGTCTTTAGATAGTACTGACCAAATTTGAATTGGATCCGCAAAATTCCCTAGGAGGAGTTCGTTAAAGTATAGCGCCTAGAAATGGTCAAAAATGAATGGAAAATTCAAACAAAAATCAAAATAGCAGACTTCCAGTATAATTTAGAGCATAGTCTCAAGAGACTTTTTTTTAAGTCTCAATGTGATACATGTGTCTACTAAATTTCATACATCTAGGTGAAATGTACCGCTGGGGCTGCTCTTTTGAATATTGGTAGGGGACGCTGTCAAGGCAATTTCAAAAAGAAAAGGCAAAACCCCATATTAGTTATTTATGTTTATCACCTTTGACACATGTGCAAAGTTCCATGACTATTTGTTCATCCTAAGCCACAGAAAACTGAGCTTCCATTTCACGGTGAATAATGCGTTGCCATGGCAACATATTTTAACGAAAACTCACAAAATTCATGATGAAGTATCATCAATGTCTCAAGGCTTTCCTCAGAAAATGTGAGGTCCATCAGATCAACTGGCTAGGAGGAGTACATCAAAGTATAAAACGTGTCATTTCCTTTTGCCAGTAGGTGGCGCTATGACTTTGAGAACATTTTGGCATGGAAATGTGCTCAAGCCTGAAATAGCATTATGCATAACAAATTTTGGGCAGATTGGACAATGTACCTCTGAGTTACAACAACTCCCTCTTTCATAGCGAATAGCACAAAATGTGAGCAAAGTGGGCGCACGCCATGTCAAGGTCGTTCAATGAAAACTCACCATTTTGATACATTTTCATCACAAAGG
The DNA here is from genome assembly GCF_023349555.1 of Cebidichthys violaceus. NCBI lineage: Eukaryota > Metazoa > Chordata > Actinopteri > Perciformes > Stichaeidae > Cebidichthys > Cebidichthys violaceus. The sequence continues at coordinate 6,003,042 of NW_027176307.1, read as the reverse complement.
TCTTTAAATTGTCCTGACCAAATTTGATGTTGATCACATAAACTCTGTAGGAGGAGTTTGTCAAAATACAAAGCCTGAAAACGTAGTTTAATGGGAGTCGCATAAAATGAACGCCACGCCACAGCTACACCATTCCATCAAACATAAAGCTTTTGATAACTTTTAATCACAAAGGTCTTTGGATTGTACTGTCCAAATGTGAAGTGGCTCTGACAAAGTCCCTAGGAGGAGTTCGTTAAAGTACAGCAACTAGAAATCGAGGGAAAATTCACATAAAAATCAAAATGGACGACTTTTGGTTGATTTTAGAGCATAGTCCCAAGAGACTTTTTTGTAAGTCTCCATAGGATACATGTGCCAACCAAATTTCATACATGTAGGTTAAACGAGGCGCTGGGGCTGCTTTGTTGAAAATCTGCAGGGAGCGCTATCGAGACAATTTATAACAACCAAGCCAAAAATCCACATGAGATCTTTAATTTCATCACCTATGGCATATGTACAAAGTTTCATGAGTTTTTGAGTATCCCAAATCACAGAAAAATCAGCTTGCTTTTTCACGGCGAACAAAGCGTTGCCACGGCAACAGAGTTATACGAAACCTCACAATATTCATGATGAACTATCATCAATGTCTAAAGGCTTTCTTTCTAGAATGTGAGATTGATCTGGTGAAATGGCTAGGCGGAGTACATCAAAGTGTAAAACTTGTCATTTCCCTTTGCCAGTAGGTGGCGCTATGATTATGTGAAAATTGAGGCATGGGAATGTTTTTAGGCCTGGACTAGCATCCTGCATAAGAAATGTTGGGCAGATTTGACAATGTACCTTGGAGTTACAACAACTTCAATTTTCATGAAAAATTGACCAACATGGATGCCACGCCACGCAAAGGTTGTTGCATGAAAACTCATGATTTTGATAACTTTTCATTATAAAAGTCTTTAGATCGTGCTGACCAAATTTGAAGCCGATCGCATAAATACTGTAGGAGGAGTTTGTGAAAATACAAAGCCTGAAAACGGGAAAAATGGCCAAAAAGAGCTAACTACTGTAGCGTCCCCTAGTGGCTGAAGGAAATGAAAATGTGAGGGTACGTTACAGATTGCTATGTGGACATTTGCCTCAAATTATGTGATGATAGGCACAATGGTTTTAAAGTGAGGTTGATTGATGTACAGAGCCACGCCCCTGATAAGTTCATTGGCCCATAACTTGATAACGCAATAAGTTATCAAAAAACTTTTGTGGGGGTTTTGATGAAATTGAATGAATAATGATCCACAGCAAATTTGGTAGCAATCTGACACAGCGTTTAGGAGCAGTTTGCAAAAATGTGTTTTTCACAAAAATGAAAATGGTGGAAATCTGAATGATTTTAGAGGAGAAATAATAATAATAATTAAAGCTGCAAGCAGCGATGAACGGGCCCTCGCCTCCTCCCGCACGTCGGGGGTGCCGGCGGGACTCCAACGTATGCAGCCGAGATTGTCTGCGACAGTCGGACAACGCACGTCGGAGTCCGATGATTTTTTTCTGCTTGGACCGCGTGAAGCAGGAAATGATGCTATGCAAATAGTCCACAGCATCCTGTATCCACTGTGTGGTGCTACAGAGCATGCAAAAACAAGTCTTATGTTGCTCTATAACAATTGTAGACAACATTGTGTAAAAGTCATGTAAATTGGATGCCGGTTGTCAAAAAACGCAGAATTACTTTGGCCAGCAGGTGGCGCTGTGAGTATTAGTGAAAATTAGCTTGTAGACATCCTCAGGCCATGAGTGTTATCAAGCATGGGAAGTTTAGGAGCGTTTGGAACAAGTCCGGCTGAGTTACATCATCCTTTTTCATGGGGAGTCACGTAAAGTAGCCGCCCGCTACGGCTAAGCCATTCCGTCAAACGTAAAGCTTTTAATAAATTTTAATCACAAAGGTCTTGAGACTCTACCGACCAAATTTGAAGTGGATCCGACAAAGTGCCTAGGAGGAGTTCGTTAAAGTATAGCGACTAGAAATGAGCCTAAATCCACTGAAAAATGACACAAAAATCAAAATGGCCGACTTCCGGTACGGTTTAGAGCATGGTCCCAGGAGACTTATTTGTAAGTCTCTCTGAGATATATAATCCTATCAAGTTTCATACAGGTACCTCAAACGTAGCGCTGGGGCTGCTCTTTTGAAATATTGTAGGGGGCGCTATGGAGGCAATTTAAAACGGCCAAGCCAAACACCCATATAAAATATGTCCTCCCATTACCTATAACACATGTATAAAGTTCCATGAGTTTTTGAGCATCGCAAGCCACTGATCCATCAGCCTACTTTTTCATGGCGAATGAAGCGTTGCCACGGCAACAGCGTTCAACGAAAACTCCCAATATTTATGATGGTGCATCATCAACATGTTAAGACTATCTTTACCAAATTTCAGACTGATCTGGTGAACTGGCTAGGAGGAGTAAATCAAAGTATAAAATATGACATTTTCTTTTGCCAGTAGGTGGCACTATGAGTTATTGAATTTTTTTCACTTTAAATGTGCTTAGGGTTGCACTACCATCATGCATAAGAAGTTTTGTGCAGATTGGATAATGTACTTGGAGTTATAACAACTTCTTTTTTCACGGAAAATGAGGCAAAATGGCCGCCCCACCACGTCAAGGTTCGTTGATGAAAACTCTAGCTTTTAATAACTTTTCATCACAAAGGTCTTAAGAGCATCCCGACCAAATTTGAAGTCGATCGCATGAATTCTCTAGGAGGAGTTCGTTGAAATACAAAGGCTGAAAACGCGAAAAATCACCAAAAAACTGAAATTCAGTGAATTACTGTAGCGCCCCCTATGGGTTGAATAGAATGAAAATTGCAGGGTATGTTCCAGCATGCAATATTCACAAATACTGCCAATTTGGTGATTTTAGGATACACGGTTGAGAAGTTATGTGGATTGAAAAACAAGCCACGCCCCAAGAAGTTCATTGGTCCGTATCTTCTTAACGCTATAAGATATCTACAAGCTTTTGATAACTTCATGTGACCTTGATCCAATAATGATCCACAGAAAATTTGGTAGCAATTGGATTAAGTGTGTAGGAGGAGTTCCCAAAAATGTGTTTTTGACAAAATTCAAGATGGCGGAAAATCTAGGTAGGCGGACCTTAAAGGTCTGAGAGGCTTTTTTTTAGAGCTAGTGGATCTGGACATGTGTGTCGAATTTCGAGTAAATCGGACTTACTGGCCGAGGGGCGTCGCCGGTCTGAATTGTAGGGGGCGCTAGAGAGCCATTTCTTTTCACACATAAATGAAACCTATATCATACCTCTATTTTCACCAGGCCTGACAAGTCTGCAAAATTTGGTGAGTTTTCATGCATGGGAAGTATCCCAAATATGCTCCCAAAGATCTAAAATAAAAATCAGAATTAAAGTTGCAAGCAGCATTGATCGGGCCCTCGCAACTTCACGCACGTCGAGGGTACTGGCAGGACTCTGGTTGACGCGGCCATGCATTTCTGTGACCATCATACATTGCGTGCACGAGTTAAACAGTATTTCCTGGTACTGGCAGAACTCTGGTTGACGCGGCCATGCATTTCTGTGACAATCATAAACTGCGTGCATGAGTTAAACTATATTTCCTGCCTCAACCAGCAGCGTAGCAAGATCATGTTGCCAGGTCTTAAGCCTCAAATGTTTTGAGTGTACCTCCGATACAATCATAAATGTAATCCTGTTAAGATCATTAAGAAAATGAATGTGTGAATGTGTTTCAGTGTTTATAAAATAACAGACCGTCAGTTTACTGGGATGGGGTTCAACTCCCTGCAGTGTCCTGCTGACTTTCTTACATGAAAGTTAACAGAACAGTATTGTCATTTGCTTTTACTTTAACACTTTAATTTAACACTGTTTTCATTTTAAGCTCTTCTATAACTTTAGATTGTAGTGTGAAGCATTCATTGTAACATTTAACGTGATTTTCATGTAGAAGCTCTGGACAGATCATTTATACTAATGCCCACTGACATGGTTTGAGAACCACTGTTGTCTAACTTTTGCTCTCCAAGCATCTTAGTTTGCACATATTTAGATCAGAGAAGTCTTTTTCTCATGGTGTACCCACGAACCCTTTAAATAAATTCAGTGTTTGGGCTGCTGCAATTAAAGAATCCTGCTTACTTCTGTGGTTGCCAGTAGGTGGTGCTATGACTATGAGTTAATATTGGCATGCAAAAGTCATAAAATCATGACGGTAATCAAGCATGTCAAGTTTGGGACAGTTTTGTCAAAGCACAGTTGAGTTACAACAGCTTGGTGGATGATGGCGAACCATGTAAAATGGCTGCTACACCAAGTCCATGTTGTTTGATGAAACCTCAAGCTTTTAGTAACTTTTAATCGCTACGGTCTTTAGATTGTTCTGACCAAATTCTAAGTTGATCGGATTAATTCCCTAGGAGGAGTTCGTAGTACAGCTCATGGAAATGGAAAAAAACAGGAGAAATTCATACAAAATTCAAAATGGCTGACTTCCGGTTGGGTTTAGAGCATGAACCCCGAAGACTTTTTGTTAAGTCTACATGTGATACATCTGCTTACCAAATTTTATACAGCTAGGTGAAACGTACCGCGAGGGCTGCGTCGTCAAAAAATTGTAGGGGGCGCTATCGAGCCAACTTGCCGCTCTGAAGCATTAAAATCACATCAGATAACTACATTCAGGATTTTAAATGTGTTTGACAAGTTTGGTTGCGTTTTGAGCATTTTTAGCCCCTCAAAAACACTTTTGTTTTTTGTGGCGAAGAATGCGTCGCCATGGCAACGGCTTTTCACGAAACAACAACATTTGAGTAACTTTTCATAACAAAGATCTTTAGATTGTACTGACCAAATTTGAAGTTGATTTGATTAATTCCCTAGGAGGAGTTTGTTAAAGTAGAGCACCTGGAAATTGAAAAAACGACACTAGAAATTCTATCATAATTCAAAATGGCTGACTTCCGGTTGGGTTTAGGGCATGGCCCCAAGATACTTTTATTTAACTCCACATGTGATACATATTCCCACCAAATTTCATACATCTAGGTCTAACGTACTGCGAGGGCTTCTTTGTCGAAATATTGTAGGGGGCGCTATTGAGCCGACTCTCCACTCTAGAGCAATAGAACCATAACATGTAACTAAACTTTTGGCTTTAAATCTGTGTGTCAAGTTTGCATATGTTTCAAGCATTTTTAGCCTCTCAAAAGCATCTTCGTTTTTCACGGCGAAGACTGCGTCGCTACGGCAACGGCGTTTGACAAAACATCAAAAGCTTCATGAACTGGCATTATGAACTTCTTATATTTGTGTGGAACTAATTTGATGTTCATCAGCTTTATCTACTAAGAGAAACATGCCAAAGTACAGAGACTTTTACTTCCTGTTACCAGTAGGTGGCGCTATGACTATTATACAAAATTGTTCTGTAGATGTCTTCAGGACCACAGACTCATCAAACATGGGAAATCTGGTAAAGGTCTGATGATGCGGAGTCGAGTTACATCAGTATATTTGTTCACGGCGAAGGATCGAAATTCGCAGAGCCGCCACGTCGCCACGCTTCGACAACTTCCTACAATTTTCACAATGAAGCATTATCAAGGTCTTAAGGCTTTTGTGACAAAATTTGAGAGGGATCCGATTAATCTGTGAGCAGTAGGGTGTCAAAGTACACAACCTATGACTTCCTGTTGCCACTAGGTGGCGCTATTACTATGATTCAAAATTGTCATATACATGTGTTCAGGGTCAGGATGTTATGACACCTGAGAAATTTGGAGCAGATTAGGCAATGTACAGCCGAGTTACAACAACTTCCTGTTTCATGGCGAATGATGTTTTTTTGCCGCCACGCCACGGACACATAGTTCGATAACTTTTTGATCTTTGAGTATCGTTTCACTGCCAAGGTCTCAAGAGCATACTGACAAAATCTGAAGGCAATCGGGTTTAATCTCGAGGAGGAGTTCGTTAAAGTACGGCGCCTTGAAACGGTCCTAAAACGTCATAAAATTCAAAATGGCCGACTTCCTGTTTGGTTTAGGATATACCTCCTTTTGACTTTTTTGTACGTCCCATCACGTTCCACATACCTACCAAATTTCATACAGCTAGGTGAAACCCAAAGTTGGGGCTACTCTGTAGGGGGCGCTATCGAGCCAAAATGTCATGCCGCAGCTGGACACCCCAATAATACTGGAATTTTCACCACGATTGAATTTTGTGCCAAATTTCAAAAGATTCCCAGTATCCCAAGCACCTCGTTTTTGCGATGAAACTGGTACGATAATAATAATAATAAAAAACATTAGAATAACAATAGGTCCTCCGCTCCGATTACGTCGGTGCTCGGGCCCTAATTAAAGCTGCAAGCAGCATTGATCGGGCCCTCGCAACGTCACACACGTCGAGGGTACTGGCAGGACTCTGGTTGATGCGGCAATGCATTTCTGTGACCATCATACACTGCATGCACAAGTTAGATGATATTTCCTGCGTCGACCAGCAGCATAGCAAGACCATGTTGCCAGGTCTTAAGCCTCAAATGTTTTGAGTGTACCTCCGATACAATCATAAATGTAAGCCTGTTAAGATCATTAAGAAAATGAACGTGTGAATGTTCTTCAGTATTTGTAACATAACAGACTGTCAGGTTACTGGGATGGAGTTCAACTCCCTGCAGTGTCCTACTGATTGTATTTGGACTTACATGAAAGTTAACAGAACGGCAGTGTCATTTGTTTTTACTTGAACACTTTAATTTGACACTGTTTTCATTTTAAGCTCTTCTGTAATTTTAGATTGTAGTGTGAAGCATTCATTGTAACATTTAACCTGACTCTCATGTAGAAGCTCTGGACAGATCATTTATACTAATGCCCACTGACATGGTTTGAAAAACACTGTTGATTAACTTTTGTTCTCCAAGCATCTTAGTTTGCACATATTTAGATCAGAGAAGTCTTTTTCTCATGGTGTGCCCACAAACCCTGTTTGGGCCGCTGTTAATATAGAATTCTGTTTACGTCCGTGGTTGCCAGTAGGTGGCGCTATGACTATGAGTTAATATTGGCATGCAGAAGTCCTAAAATCACGACAGCAATCAAGCATGTCAAGTTTGGGGCAGTTTTGACAAAATAAGGTTGAGTTACAAAAGCTGGATGGATGACGGCGAATCATGTAAAATTGACGCTACACCAAGTCCATGTTATCCGATGAAACATCAAGCTTTTAGTAACTTTTAATCGTTAAGGTCTTTAGGTTGTTCTGACCAAATTCTAAGCTGATCGGATTATTTCCCTAGGAAGAGTTCATAGTGCAGCACCTGGAAAAGGAAATAAAACCACAAGAAATTCATACAAAATTCAAATTGGCTGACTTCCGGTTGGGTTTAGAGCATGGACCCCTAAGACTTTTTTTAAGTCTACATGTGATACACCTGCTTACTTAATTTCATACATCTCGGTGAAACGTACAGCGAGGGCTGCATCGTCGAAATATTGTAGGGGGCGCTATCGAGCCGAGTTGCCACTCTGAAGCATTAAAATCACATCAGATAACTACATTCAGGATTTTAAATGTGTGTGACAAGTTTGATTTTGTTTTGAGTATTTTTAGCCCCTCAAAAACACCTTTGTTTTTCATGGCGAGGAATGCATCGCCACGGCAACGGCATTTCACGAAGCAACAAGCTTTGAGTAACTTTTAATCACAAAGGTCTTTTGATTGTTCTGACCAAATTCTAAGTTGATCTGATTAATTCCCTGGGAGGAGTTTGTTAAAGTAGAGCGCCTGGAAATTGCAAAAACGACACTAGAAATTCAGACTAAATCAAAATGGCTGACTTCCGGTTGGGTTTAGGGCATGGCCCCAAGAGACTTTTATTTAAGTCCACATGTGATACATGTGCCTACCAAATTTTGTTATTCTATGTGAAACGTACTGCGAGGGCTGCTTCGTCGAAATTTTGTAGGGGGCGCTATTGAGCCGATTTGACACTCTGATTGAATAAAATCATATTATATAACTACATTTTGGCCTTGTGATCTGTGTGTCAAGTTTGCTTGTGTTTCAAGCTTTTTTAACCTCTCCAAATGACCATCGTTTTTCACGGCGAAGACTGCATTACCACGGCAACGGCGTTCGACAAAACATCAAAGGCTTGGAGAACTGGCATTATGAACTTCTTACATTTGTGTGGAACAAATTTGATGTTGATCTGATTTTCCAACGAAGAGAAACAAGCCAAAGTATAAAGACTTTAACTTACTGTTGCCAGTAGGTGGCGCTATGACTATGATTCAAAATTGTCATATACATGTGTTCAGGGTCAGGATGTTATGACATCTGAGAAATTTGGAGCAGATTAGGCAATGTACAGCCGAGTTACAACAACTTCCTGTTTCATGGCGAATGGTGTTTTTTTGCCGCCACGCCACGGACACATAGTTCGATAACTTTTTGATCTTTGAGTATTGTTTCACTGCCAAGGTCTCAAGAGCATACTGACCAAATCTGAAGGCAATCGGGTTTAATCTCTTGGAGGAGTTCGTTAAAGTAGAGCGCCTGGAAATTGAAAAAACGACACTAGAAATTCAGACTAAATTCAAAATGGCTGACTTCCGGTTGGGTTTAGGGCATGAACCCCGAAGACTTTTTGTAACTCTACATGTGATACATCTGCTTACCAAATTTTATACAGCTAGGTGAAACGTACTGCGAGGGCTGCGTCGTCAAAAAATTGTAGGGGGCGCTATCGAGCCAACTTGCCGCTCTGAAGCATTAAAATCACATCAGATAACTACATTCAGGATTTTAAATGTGTTTGACAGGTTTGGTTACGTTTTGAGCATTTTTAGCCCCTCAAAAACACTTTTGTTTTTCGTGGCGAAGAATGCGTCGCCACGGCAACGGCCTTTCACGAAACAACAACCTTTGAGTAACATTTCATCACAAAGATCTTTAGATTGGACTGACCAAATTTGAAGTCTATCTGATTAATTCCCTAGGAGGAGTTCGTTAAAGTAGAGCCCCTGGAAATGTCTAAAGCGACACTAGAAATTCATACAAATTTCAAAATGGCTGACTTCCGGTTGGGTTTAGGGCATGGCCCCAAGAGACTTTTATTTAAGTCCACATGCTTGTGTTTCGAGCTTTTTTAACCTCTCCAAATGACCATCGTTTTTCACGGCGAAGACTGCGTTACCACGGCAACGGCGTTTGACGAAACATCAAAAGCTTAGAGAACTGGCATTATGAACTTCTTACATTTGTGTGGAACAAATTTGATGTTGATCTGATTTTCCAACTAAGAGAAACAAGCCAAAGTATAAAGACTTTAACTTACTGTTGCCAGTAGGTGGCGCTATGACTATGATTCAAAATTGGCTTGCAGATGTCTTCAGGCCTGGAGTTTAATCAAACATGTGAAATCTGGTAAAGATCTGATGATGCGGAGTCGAGTTACATCAGTTTATTCGTTCATGGCGAAAGATCGAAGTTCGCCGAGCCGCCACGTCGCCGCCCTTCGACAACTTCTTACAATCTTCACAATAAAGCATTATCAACATCTTAAGGCTTTTCTGACAAAACTTTAGAGGGATCGGAATAATCTGTGAGGAGCAGGATGTCAAAGTACAAAACGTACAACTTCCAGTTGCCACTATGTGGCGCTATTACTATGATTCAAAATTGTCATATACATGTGTTCAGGGTCAGGATGTTATGACATATGAGAAATTTGGAGCAGATTAGGCAATGTACAGCCGAGTTACAACAACTTCCTGTTTCATGGCGAATGGTGTTTTTTTGCCGCCACGCCACGGACACATAGTTCGATAACTTGTTGATCTGATTTTCCAACTAAGAGAAACAAGCCAAAGTATAAAGACTTTAACTTACTGTTGCCAGTAGGTGGCGCTATGACTATGATTCAAAATTGGCTTGCAGATGTCTTCAGGCCTGGAGTTTAATCAAACATGTGAAATCTGGTAAAGATCTGATGATGCGGAGTCGAGTTACATCAGTTTATTCGTTCATGGCGAAGGATCGAAATTCGCAGAGCCGCCACATCGCCACGCTTTGACAACTTCCTACAATTTTCACAATGAAGCATTATCAAGGTCTTAAGGCTGTTGTGACAAAATTTGAGAGGGATCCGATTAATCTGTGAGCAGTAGGGTATCAAAGTACACAACCTATGACTTCCTGTTGCCACTAGGTGGTGCTATTACTATGATTCTAAATTGTCATATACATGCGTTCAGGGTCAGGATGTTATGACATATGAGAAATTTGGAGCAGATTAGGCAATGTACAGCCGAGTTACAACAATTTCCTGTTTCATGGCGAATGGTGTTTTTTTGCCGCCACGCCACGGACACATAGTTCGATAACTTTTTGATCTTTGAGTATCGTTTCACTGCCAAGGTCTCAAGAGCATACTGACCAAATCTGAAGGCAATCGGGTTTAATCTCTAGGAGGAGTTCGTTAAAGTACGGCGCCTTGAAACGGTCCAAAAACGTCATCAAATTCAAAATGGCCGACTTCCTGTTTGGTTTAGGATATACCTCCTTTTGACTTTTTTGTACGTCCCATCACGTTCCACATACCTACCAAATTTCATACAGCTAGGTCAAACCCAAAGTTGGGGCTACTCTGTAGGGGGCGCTATCGAGCCAAAATGTCATGCCGCAGCTGGACACCCCAATAATACTGGAATTTTCACCACGATTGAATTTTGTGCCAAATTTCAAAAGATTCCCAGTATCCCAAGCACCTCCTTTTTGTGATGAAACTGGTACGATAATAATAATAATAATAATAATAATAATAATAATAAAAAACATTAGAATAACAATAGGTCCTCCGCTCCGACTACGTCGGTGCTCGGGCCCTATTAAAAAACATTAGAATAACAATAGGTCCTCTGCTCCGACTACTTCGGTGCTCGGGCCCTAATAATAATAATAATAATAATAATAATTAAAGCTGCAAGCAGCATTGATCGGGCCCTCGCAACTTCACGCACGTCGAGGGTACTGGCAGGACTTTGCTTGACGTGGCCATACATTTCTGTGACCGTCAGACTCTGGATGACGCGGCCATGCATTTCTGTGACCATCATACACTGCGTGCACGAGTTAGATGATTTTTCCTGCGTCGACCTGCAGCGTAGCAAGATCATGTTGCCAGGTCTTAAGCCTCAAATGTTTTAAGTGTACCTCCAATACAATCACAGATGTAAGCCTGTTAAGATCTTTAAGAAAATGAATGTGCGTGAATGCACTTCAATGTTTGAAATATAAAAGACTGTCAGTTTACTGTGACGAAGTTCAACTCCCTGCAGTGTCCTGCTGATTGTATTTGGACTTACATGAAAGTTAACAGAACAGCAGTGTCATTTGTTTTTACATGAACACTTTAATTTGACACTGTTTTCATTTTAAGCTCTTCTGTAACTTTAGATTGTAGTGTGAAGCATTCATTATAACATTTAACCTGATTCTCATGTAGAAGCTCTAGACAGATCATTTATACTAATGCCCACTGACATGGTTTGAAAAACACTGTTGATTAACTTTTGTTCTCCAAGCATCTTAGTTTGCACATATTTAGATCAGAGAAGTCTTTTTCTCATGGTGTGCCCACAAACCCTGTTTGGGCCGCTGTTAATATAGAATTCTGTTTACGTCCGTGGTTGCCAGTAGGTGGCGCTATGACTATGAGTTAATATTGGCATGCAGAAGTCCTAAAATCACGACAGCAATCAAGCATGTCAAGTTTGGGGCAGTTTTGACAAAGTAAGGTTGAGTTACAAAAGCTTGATGGATGATGGTGAATAATGTGAAATTGCCGCGACACCAAGTCCATGTTATCCGATGAAACATCAAGCTTTTAGTAACTTTTAATCGTTAAGGTCTTTAGGTTGTTCTGACTAAATTCTAAGCTGATCGGATTATTTCCCTAGGAGGAGTTCGTAGGGCAGCACCTGGAAAAGGAAATAAAACCACAAAAAATTCATACAAAATTCAAATTGGCTGACTTCCGGTTGGGTTTAGAGCATGGACCCCTAGACTTTTTTTAAGTCTACATGTGATACACCTGCTTACTTAATTTCATACATCTAGGTGAAACGTACTGCGAGGGCTGCATCGTCGAAATATTGTAGGGGGTGCTATTGAGCCGAGTTGCCACTCTAAAGCATTAAAATCACATCAGATAACTACATTCAGGATTTTAAATGTGTGTGACAAGTTTGATTTTGTTTTGAGTATTTTTAGCCCCTCAAAAACACCTTTGTTTTTCATGGCGAGGAATGCATCGCCACGGCAACGGCATTTCACGAAACAACAAGCTTTGAGTAACTTTTAATCACAAAGGTCTTTAGATTGTTCTGACCAAATTCTAAGTTGATCTGATTAGTTCCCTGGGTGGAGTTCGTTAAAGTAGAGCGCCTGGAAATTGAAAAAACGACACGAGAAATTCAGACTAAATTCAAAATGGCTGACTTCCGGTTGGGTTTAGGGCATGGCCCCAAGAGACTTTTATTTAAGTCCACATGTGATACATGTGCCTACCAAATTTTGTTAATCTATGTGAAACGTACTGCGAGGGCTGCTTCGTCGAAATTTTGTAGGGGGCGCTATTGAGCCGATTTAACACTCTGATTGAATAAAATCATATTATAGAACTACATTTTGGCCTTGTGATCTGTGTGTCAAGTTTGCTTGTGTTTCGAGCTTTTTTAACCTCTCCAAATGACCATCGTTTTTCACGGCGAAGACTGCGTTACCACGGCAACGGCGTTCGACGAAACATCAAAAGCTTAGAGAACTGGCATTATGAACCTCTTACATTTGTGTGGAACAAATTTGATGTTGATCTGATTTTCCAACTAAGAGAAACAAGCCAAAGTATAAAGACTTTAACTTACAATCATCAGTCATCAGCGTCATAGCGTCATAGCGCCACCTACTGGCAACAGCCAGTAGGTGGCGCTATGACTATGATTCAAAATTGGCTTGCAGATGTCTTCAGGCCTGGAGTTTAATCAAACATGTGAAATCTGGTAAAGATCTGATGATGCGGAGTCGAGTTACATCAGTTTATTCGTTCATGGCGAAGGATCGAAATTCACAGAGCCGCCACGTCGCCACGCTTCGACAACTTCCTACAATTTTCACAATGAAGCATTATCAACGTCTTAAGGCTTTTGTGACAAAATTTGAGAGGGATCCGATTAATCTGTGAGCAGTAGGGTGTCAAAGTACACAACCTATGACTTCCTGTTGCCACTAGGTGGCGCTATTACTATGATTCTAAATTGTCATATACATGTGTTCAGGGTCAGGATGTTATGACATATGAGAAATTTGGAGCAGATTAGGCAATGTACAGCCGAGTTACAACAACTTCCTGTTTCATGGCGAATGGTGTTTTGTTGCCGCCACGCCACGGACACATCTTTGAGTATCGTTTCACTGCCAAGGTCTCAAGAGCATACTAACCAAATCTGAAGGCAATCGGGTTTAATCTCTAGGAGGAGTTCGTTAAAGTGCAGCGCCTTGAAACGGTCCAAAAACGTCATAAAATTCAAAATGGCCGACTTCCTGTTTGGTTTAGGATATACCTCCTTTTGACTTTTTTGTACGTCCCATCACATTCCACATACCTACCAAATTTCATACAGCTAGGTGAAACCCAAAGTTGGGGCTACTCTGTAGGGGGTGCTATCGAGCCAAAATGTCATGCCGCAGCTGGACACCCCAATAATACTGGAATTTTCACCACGATTGAATTTTGTGCCAAATTTCAAAAGATTCCCAATATCCCAAGCACCTCCTTTTTGCGATGAAACTGGTACGATAATAATAATAATAATAATAATAATAATAATAAAAAACATTAGAATAACAATAGGTCCTCCGCTCCGACTACGTCGGTGCTCGGGCCCTAATAAAAAACATTAGAATAACAATAGGTCCTCCGCTCCGACTACGTCGGTGCTCGGGCCCTAATAATACCCCATAGAATTTCAATAGGGCCTTCGCTGGCCCGACGTTGTCGGTGGCTTGGGCCCTAATAATAATAATAATACCCCATAGAATTTCAATAGGGCCTTCGCTGGCCCGACGTTGTTGGTGGCTCTGGCCCTAATTAAAGCTGCAAGCAGCGATGAACGGGCCCTCGCCTCCTCCCGCACGTTGGGGGTGCCGGCGGGACTCCAACGTATGCAGCCGAGATTGTCTGCGACAGTCGGACAACGCACGTCGGAGTCCGATGATTTTTTTCTGCTTTGACAGCGTGACGCAGGAAATGATGCTATGCAAATAGTCCACAGCATCCTGTATCCGCTGTGTGGTGCTACAGAGCATGCAAAAACATGTTTTATGTTGCTCTATAACAACTGTAGACAACATTGTGTAAAAGTCATGTAAATCGGATGCCATTTGTCAAAAAACGCAGAATTACTTTGGCCAGCAGGTGGCGCTGTGAGTATTAGTGAAAATGAGCTTGTAGACATCCTCAGGCCATGAGTGTTATCAAGCATGGGAAGTTTAGGAGCGTTTGGAACAAGTCCGGCTGAGTTACATCAGCTTTTTTCATGGGGAGTCACGTAAAGTAGCCGCCCGCTACGGCTAAGCCATTCCGTCAAACGTAAAGCTTTTGATAAATTTTAATCACAAAGGTCTTGAGACTGTACCGACCAAATTTGAAGTGGATCCGACAAAGTGCCTAGGAGGAATTCGTTAAAGTATAGCGACTAGAAATGAGCCTAAATCCATTGAAAAATGACACAAAAATCAAAATGGCCGACTTCCGATACGGTTTAGAGCATGGTCCCAAGAAACTTATTTGTAAGTCTCTCTGAGATACATAATCCTACCAAGTTTCATACAGGTACCTCAGACGTAGCGCTGGGGCTGCTCTTTTGAAATATTGTAGGGGGCGCTATGGAGGCAATTTAAAACGGCCAAGCCAAACACCCATATAAAATATGTCCTCCCATTACCTATAACACATGTATAAAGTTCCATGAGTTTTTGAGCATCGCAAGCCAGGGAACCATCAGCTTCCTTTTTCATGGCGAATGATGCGTTGCCACGGCAACAGCGTTCAACGAAAACTCCCAATATTCATGATGATGCATCATCAACATGTTAAGGCTATCTTTACCAGATTTCAGACTGATCTGGTGAACTGGCTAGGAGGAGTAAATCAAAGTATAAAATATGACATTTCCTTTTGCCAGTAGGAGGCACTATGAGTTATTGAACATTTTTCAATTGAAATGTGCTAAGAGTTGAAGTAGCATCATGCATAAGAAATTTCGTGCAGATTGAATAATGTACTTGGAGTTATAACAACTTCTTTTTTCCCGGCCAATGAGGCAAAATGGCCGCCCCGCCACGTCAAGGTTCTTTGATGTAAACTCTAGTTTTTGATAACTTTTCATCACAAAGGTCTTAAGAGCATCCTGACCAAATCTGAAGTCGATCGCATGAATTCTCTAGGAGGAGTTTGTTAAAATACAAAGGCTGAAAACATGAAAAATCACCAAAAAACTGAAATTGAGCGAAATACTGTAGCGCCCCCTATGGGTTGAATGGAATGAAAATTGCAGGGTATGTTCCACCATGCAATATGCACAAAAAATGCAAATTTGGTGATTTTAGGATACACGGTTGAGAAGTTATGTGTATTGAAAAACAAGCCACGGCCCAAGAAGTTCATTGGTCCGTATCTTCTAAACGCTTTAAGATATCAACAAGCTTTTGATAACTTCATGTGATCTTGATCAAATAATGATCCACAGAAAATTTGGTAGCAATCGGACCAAGTGTGTAGGAGGAGTTCTCAAAAATGTGTTTTACACAAAATTCAAGATGGCGGCAAATTTTGGAAGGCGGACCTTAGGGGTCTGAGAGGCTTTTTTTAGAGCTAGTGGATCTGGACATGTGTGTCGAATTTCAAGTAAATCGGACATACTGGCCGAGGGGCGTCGCCGGTCCGACTTGTTGGGGGCGCTAGAGAGCCATTTTTTTACACTGAAATAGGCAACCTATGTCAGATGGCTATTTTCGCCAGACCTGACAAGTCTGCAAAATTTGGTGAGTTTTCATGCATGGCAAGTATCCCAAAAATGCCCCCAAAGTGTAAAAATAAAAATCATAATAATACCCCATACAATTTCAATAGGGCCTTCGCTGGCCCGACGTTGTCGGTGGCTCGGGCCCTAATAATACCCCATAGAATTTCAATAGGGCCTTCGCTGGCCCGACGTTGTCGGTGGCTCGGGCCCTAATAATACCCCATAGAATTTCAATAGGGCCTTCGCTGGCCCGACGTTGTCGGTGGCTCGGGCCCTAATAATACCCCATACAATTTCAATAGGGCCTTTGCTGGCCCGACGTTGTCGGTGGCTCGGGCCCTAATAAAACCCCTTAGAAACTCAATAGGGCCTTCGCTGGCCCGACGTTGTCGGTGGCTCGGGCCCTAATAATAATAATAATAATACCCCATAGAATTTCAATAGGGCCTTCGCTGGCCCGACGTTGTCGGTGGCTCGGGCCCTAATAATAATACCCCATAGAATTTCAATAGGGCCTTCGCTGGCCCGACGTTGTCGGTGGCTCGGGCCCTAATAATAATAATACCCCATAGAATTTCAATAGGGCCTTCGCTGGCCCGACGTTGTCGGTGGCTCGGGCCCTAATAATACCCCATACAATTTCAATAGGGCCTTTGCTGGCCCGACGTTGTCGGTGGCTCGGGCCCTAATAAAACCCCTTAGAAACTCAATAGGGCCTTCGCTGGCCCGACGTTGTCGGTGGCTCGGGCCCTAATAATAATAATAATAATACCCCATAGAATTTCAATAGGGCCTTCGCTGGCCCGACGTTGTCGGTGGCTCGGGCCCTAATAATAATACCCCATAGAATTTCAATAGGGCCTTCGCTGGCCCGACGTTGTCGGTGGCTCGGGCCCTAATAATACCCCATAGAATTTCAATAGGGCCTTCGCTGGCCCGACGTTGTTGGTGGCTCGGGCCCTAATAATACCCCATAGCATTTCAATAGGGCCTTCGCTGGCCCGACGTTGTCGGTGGCTCGGGCCCTAATAATAATTCTTTGAGTTACAATAGGGCCTTCGCCCGACTTCGTCGGTGCTCGGGCCCTAAAAACATTCAAATTTCAATAGGGCCTTCGCTGGCCCGACGTTGTCGGTGGCTTGGGCCCTAATAATCCTTAGAAACTCAATAGGGCCTTCGCTGGCCCGACGTTGTCGGTGGCTCGGGCCCTAATAATACCCCATAGAATTTCAATAGGGCCTTCGCTGGCCCGACGTTGTCGGTTGCTCGGGCCCTAATAATAATACCCCTTAGAATTTCAATAGGGCCTTCGCTGGCCCGACGTTGTCGGTGGCTCGGGCACTAATAATAATAATAATTCTTTGAATTACAATAGGGCCTTCGCCCGACTTCGTCGGTGCTCGAGCCCTAATAATAATAATTCTTCGAATTACAATAGGGCCTTCGCCCGACTTCGTCGGTGCTCGGGCCCTAAATATGTAACAAATCTCATCCATCTAATAAATGCAAACTATGCAGACTCTAAGCAAAAGTCATGAGTATTCGTCATTTAGGAATCATGAAAGTCAGTACCAATTTTGTAGATGTTGAGATTTTTGGTGATTAAAAACTGACCTGCTGGTGGTGCTAGACAAGTCAGGGGATCACTAAAGTCATTAAAATCAATGTCTGAGGACCATGAATGTGTGTACAAAATGTATTGGAAATCCATTAAATATCTGTTGAGATGCCAGTGTGGACCAAATGTAGCTAATCCCTCGGGGAATGCAGCTAAATTACTTTAAGGATATAGTGATATATAGAACTTTGTGTGTGTCACAAATAGTTAAAAAAAACAAAAAAACAGCAACTTTTAAATACCATAGTTTTAACCATTCAATTTATTGCCAAAAAATACTACTCTCACTATGACCATTGAAATAGGAGGGTGTCCCCTAAGAAAAACAACACCATCTGTCATAAAAATGACTGAATGTTTACATTTTTCTGATAAACTACCTCTGGTGGTTGTATGGCGGGAGAAAAAGTATTTGCTCATTATCGAGCCACAAACAGTGAGGACTTGAACACTGGCTGTTTGGATTATTTTAACCATGACAATGACCATTTCCTAACCCTAACCAAGTTCTTCCTTTAACTGTGATTAACCTTTATAGAGTAGTGTTTTAACCCAAACAATCATGTTTTGAAGGGTTGGCGGTTCAATCAATGGCAAGTGTCGTTGTAAGACACTGCAACCCCAGCATATTAATAGACATCTCCACTAGTGCTGGGCGATAAAAAATTTGTATTGCGGTATTTAACATTCTGGCAGTTTGTTTTTAGTTTGTTTTCCTTGACTGTTTTTATATAGGTTTATAGTGGCTTACTCTACTGTCAGGAGTACATATAATATAAAAACATGTATAAAGGCTTTGATTACTTTAGGGTTTGCTTGGCCCAACAAAATGTTACAATATATGAAGGAATCAGAATGCATGAAAAAGTTGCAGAATGTAAAAGAATGTTATTGTGCAAACTGCCATGTAGAAAAAACAGAACTTAAAGTTTTACAATTTTAAGATAGTTGTATTAAAGTCATAAACTGACCTACACTGTTGTAGAAAAGTGGGCGACTGTACGGAGCTCCCCTTCCAGCTTGCTTCGGTGTTTGTATAATAAAAAAAAAAATGTTTCGCCCCGGTAAGACATACCTTGAATCCAGTGTTTTAATCATTGCTCTGAACCAGTCTTTCTCGACTGTGTAGCGGGACCATGTCCTTGCAGAGCTGGATCGTTATTGCGTTCGTAATGTTGCTCCGCCGCTTGCTTTTCTTGTCGTATGCAGTGCCTCGAGCAAATGCCTCTTCAAGCGATGTCTGACCCTTTGGCTTCACTGTTTCACTAGTGCCAACGTTACTGGTTGACGGCCTAGAAAAAAAAACTTCCAAACAGCAGGCACAGCTCCTCTCTTGGGCACACATTGTATTGGTGCATCTCTGGTCTCTCTTTGTTCATCCTGCATCACTCTTTTCTGTTCTTTAATGTAACGGTACTGTAGCGACGGAGCCTCTCCCAGCTGTTAACAGACTAGCTAACGGGCTAGCTAGCAAGCTGTACACAGCATGCCGTTCGGCAGTGTACTTTTACAACTGTACAATTATTAGTGTTACAAATAGTTTATGTGTCATAAACTGTTGTGTTTATTCTTGGTGAATTTTCAAGATACCATAAGCAGAGCGAAATAATTTTCTAACCTTGTATCTCATAGTCAACGTAATTCCAAAATACTGATTGACACCATCAGTAATATTGTCCTTCCTGTATCACCTGCTGTTCCTATTATTTCAGTTAATGAGTGCAACAACTTTCTCACCTTCTATGTTGATAAGATGAATGACATTCTGTCAAGGGAGTTCCGGACAGGACCCGATAGCAACCATGAGACAGGATTCAGGTACAGAACAGACTTTATTTTACGCTGTACAGAAGGCAGGATCGACGGTGTGGTTTTCCGTGGACAAGAATGCAGGCAGGATCACCTGTGTGAATCCCTTGGTCTGACACAGAATGACAGGCAGGAATGACGGTGGTAGATAGTATGGTGTGGTGTGGAAGATAGTACGGGGTTGAAGCAGGTGAAAGACGGTATGGACTGACAACCCAGGACTGGGGGACCAGGGTTGATATAGTGCCAGGGGAATGATTAGTGGGATAAGAATCTGGTGTGTCAACCTGCAGGAGGTAATCGGCTGGAGTGTCGCAGCTGTGCACCAATCAGGGGTGTGGCCATGGGAGGTGTCTGAAGGCAGAGGAAAATCACAGAGCACATGGCACACAATAACAAACAGGGGAATGACAGAACACATGAGGAGAGGAGATCAGGGGAAACAGAGGTAACACACAACGGGTCAGACAGGGATCCTGACACATATGAGCAAACATTATTCCTTCACAGAAAAGTAGTTGCTGCTTACAGCCGGTGTCAGTTGGACTCAACAGAAACAGATCTTCTCAGAGTCTTAATTGATGGAGGAGAATATTCTGGACTAGTTCTTTTAGATCTAAGTGTTGCTTTTGATACTGTTTACCACTATATCTAGTATGTAGAAAGGATGGTGGACCAAAACACAAGACACTAACAAGAGGTAGATGAAGTTAAAGAGAATTTATTGTGAGACCACAGGGAGGGGAAATGGGGTGGAGTGAAGGCGATGGCTGGCAGAGGGACAATGGAGGAAGACAGACTGATGAGTGGCGTTGGCAGGCTGAAATTGCAGGCAAGTAGGCAGGTAGGCAAATGACACATGGGAGAACATGACGTGCTACGCTAAGCGTGTTTTCTAATTTCCGTTTGCTAGCGTATCTGTTTTACTGGTAGTGTACCTTAGCTGCTCTTTTGCTGACTTCTCACTATATTCCAGTTGTTTACATGTTGTCCAGTTTTGCTAACGTTATCCATCATACTTTAGCTTAGCAGTTAGCGATGGCTAATTTAAGAAAATTCTGTCACATTCAATTATTTATTTGTTCAATGCATTTATTCAGTGATTGTATGGCACCATAGTCCCGTGGTGATATTGTTATGTAAATCTGTGTGTCATAATTATGGTAACTTATTTTGTTGTTTTCCATAATCTGAGCCAGTGAAGCATGTAGATGGTATGCAGAAGGGGGCCCAGAATGGAGACTTGGGAAACTTTAGTTACATATAGACACAAAGTAGTCCCTGTCCAGGGCATTCTCCTGAGTTGTGTTGGGATTCTACCTCTCTCGCTATGGAAGGCCGCAGCTCACGCTCTCTACTGTACTTTTCGTCAACAGAGTCATATCAAATAACCAGCTGGTTCCGATTTACAATCAAAAGTATTTAATAACTAACAGAAGTTAAACAATTACAAACTGAAGTACACTATCGATAGAATATGGTCCGCGGATCAGAGCTAAAACACGCTCCACCCAGCAGCCCAGTCCCCTGGTTTACTGCAAAATGGCAGCGTCGATAACTCCAGAGAAATCCTCGGCAACAATGTCTTATACTCTAAGTTTCCTCCTGAAACTGTAAAAGTCCATTATCAGCTCTGTGATTGGCTGAAAATCCAACTGTTCCCTCCTGGCTTCGGACAGTGTCCACTCTCGGTTGACCTCCTTGGCCTGGTCCGCCCCTCGTTCCATAGGGCTGTGTTCCTCAACATCTCTGCTTGTCCTTCCCCCGCTGTGTTCACACCTTTTAGCATTCCTGTAGTCGGCCTCTTGAAACTCATCACGGTAGTATCTGTAAAGCCTCTCTCAAAATCCCTGTCTCTCCCTCACAGCTCATCACTATACATTTACTTCATACATCCAATAGGTAAACACATGATACACATATACTATCTTCTTCAAGTAAATATACTGTAAACATATAATACATTCCACAAATCAATATCCTGTGACATTTTAATACATTGTAATATTTAATACATTCCTCAAGGTGTGTTTTTAATCATCCTAAACATGCTTCTAAACTTAAATTCTTAACAGTTGTTGGGACACCAACTCTGCCCTGCCTGTAAGTTCCACAAGCCCCAAACCCCTGCTGGCTCAGATGACGGAACAGGAGAAGGCTGATTTAAATATTGTCACAGTAGACAATGTAGCCATTCCCCAGATAGTCCTTGTTAACCAGCTCTGCCACCATGTCAAATGAAAGCCCCTTCCCTGAAGCACCCTGGTTCTTCCCTGTGTATAGCCTGTAGTCAACTGTGTACCCATTCACATCAGCCAACACAACATTTTTTAGCCCCCACTTTGTCGGCTTGGCTTTCATATACTGTTTCTTGTGAGCCTTTGTGGCAACCATCCTCTCATCCACCGAGATGTGCTGCTTTGGATGGTAAATGCTCTCGCAGCGGTTTCTGGTTATATCCAGGAGAGAGCTGACCTTTTACAGGGGGTCATAGTCCTCTGTCCCCATTTTCTGATCATTGACCGCATCCTCCTCCTCATATGCAAGTTGGAGGTGATTGCTCTAAACCTGTCTCTTGACATGACTGAAGCCAGAAAGGGCACATGAAAATTTATTTTCAGCATAAACGGCAACATGCCCAGGTATTTTGTAAGCTCCTGTGGGGTGATGTCAGTCCAAGCTAACTTTTTCCCCTTCCCCAAATTTTTCTTTACATTGTTGTTTGTTTGCACACAAGAGCTTGAGTACCTCGGCGTCAAAAAAAAAGAGCAAACATATCATCTGGTATTTGGGTGCCATAGGTGAGAGGGGTTTGGGCACCAGGGCTACGCTTGGGGATGAATCTGGGTGGGTGAGGGTTGGCAATGTCAGGGTCTGCCACCGTTTTCCAGGCCTCTTGACAGATTGGTGACCGGCTACGAGGGGCATCAGCAGCAGCATCAGCACCTCTACTGCTTCGGCCACGGCCACAGATCCGACCCCGTCCCCACACTGTACCACTGCTGGTACTGGTGGATGGCCCTTCATCAGAAGAATCTCTAAAAATATATAGATATATCATAGGATTAGATAAGATTTATCCAAAAGAATCCCTTGTGTTTTCTAGAGAAAAAAAATTCAACATTATAAGAATAGAAAAGGTAATAAATATAACACTGGAAAAGTAATAAATAAAGCAATAATAAAGCAATTCGAGACAAAGCCAATAAGAAAAAATACACTAGATATTGAAAAACATTATTGTAATAAAGCTGGGAATAAATATCCAGTGTATACAAACTGTATGACTTACTGTGGTTGAGATGGCGACACTCCAAAACTGCCTTCTTTCACCAAAACTGCCTTCTTTCACCTCAGGAACATTGCACGCCTCCAGGCCCTCCCTGTCCTCTGCCACCACCGAAATTATCATCCATGCTCTCATAACCTCGACTACTGCAACAGCAACCTCGACTACTGCAACAGGATTTTGTTGGCTCTCCCAACAAAATCCTCAATAAACTCCAATATGTTCAGAACTCTGCCGCTCGACTGCTCACCTCCACCTCCATCAACACATCACCCCGGTCCTTCGCAACCTCCACTGGCTCCCGGTCAAATACAGAATAGACTTTAAAATATTACTCACCACCTACAAAGCCCTAAACAACCTGGCCCCTCCCTACCTTTCAGACCTTCTCCTCCTCTACGTCCCAACCTGTTGCCTCAGGTCCGCTGGTGCAAACACTCTGAAGGACCAAGCGCCGGACCTGAGGTGACAGGGCCTTCTCAGCTGCTGCACCCCCACTCTGTAATGCCCTCCCCATCCACATCCGTGAGGCTCCCTCCCTATCATCATTCAAACAAGCCCTCAAAACCCACCTCTTCAAACTAGCCTTCACCTGCTAACCCCTGCACCCTACCCTCCACTACATGACTCATTCTGCACAGCTTCTCCAGTTTTCGTTTTTATCAAAATGTTCTGTGTGTTTGTTTTGTTTGCTCCTCTGTCTTTCTCTTTTTTTTCTTTTTTGTTTGTTTGTTTGTTCTGTTTGTCTCTGTCCTATGTAAAGAGTCTTTGAGTATTCAGAAAAGCGCTATATAAAATTGAAGTATTATTATTATTATTATTACTCCTCCTGTCCATCCTCTCCATCTCCATGGGACTTTCCTCTCCCTAGTAGATGATCTCGACATTTCTCCTTCCACTATTTGCAAAATTACTACCAATGAAATCTATAAAACACAAACTATGGCGAAAAAGAAGAATGATGGCAAAAAAAGACAAGCTATAGCAAAAACACGGCAAAAAAACACTCAGAAACAATACTAATACTATTATTTACAACACCAAAATATATTTTACAAAGAAAACACTCTCCGCTGCTGCTTTCCTGCTCTGTTCCCCCACAGGCAATCCCGCCACTGGTTTCTCCACTAAAATAAGTACGGTATATCAATGCTATCAAAATCTGCTGAAATTATATGAAGGTAGATTTGTGTCTTTATTACGCAAACAAAAAAATATGTTTTGAAAGCAAATTTCTCGCACTGCAATCAAAAATCAAGTTTGTAAGTGAAAATATATAAACTGAGAATAAATTATTTGTTAGTTTTGCTTATGAAACTACAATTTCTGGTTGCAAAACAAAAACCTTTGCTTTAAAAAAAACAACTTTTGCTTTAAAAAAAACAACCTTTACTTTCAAAACGAAAACCTTTGCTTTCAAAACGAAAAGCTACGGTTTCAAAACCAAAAGCTACGGTTTAAAAATCAAAAGCTACGGTTTAAAAACCAAAAGCTATGGTTTCAAAACCAAAACCAAAACGTAAAGCTACGAGTTGAGTTTGGACGTAGTGGGCGGGGCATACGCTGCTGAATGAGCCAGGAGTTTCTATTGGTGCTTTTCGTTTTGAAACCGTAGCTTTTCGTTTTGAAAGCAAAGGTTTCTTTTTTTAAAGCAAAAGTTTTTTTTTTTTAAAGCAAAGGTTTTTGTTTTGCAACCAAAAATTATAGTTTCATAAGCAAAACTAACAAATAATTTATTCTCAGTTTATATATTTTCACTTACAAACTTGATTTTTGATTGCAGTGCGAGAAATTTGCTTTCAAAACATATTTTTTTGTTTGCGTAATAAAGACACAAATCTACCTTCATAGAATTATATTGAATGGTTGAAGAGGTACGGTAATTTAATAATGCATGTCACTTTTTGTCTCCGGCGACAGTGTTCATTCTTCTTCACATCCAGGTAAAAGCATTCCAGTACTTTAGCCACTGATGGCTAAATCATTGTTGGGACCATGTGCTTGGCTTTGCCATTTACTCTTGAGACAAAGAGATCTGGGCCTGCCGATTCTGCAGGCAAGGCCCATCCAGATTTGGGTAGATAGCATCCAAACCCCCACCAGAAAGAAGTTCACATCTAGGTGTGAACTCTTCACCAAATGCAACGCTGTCCTTCCATTGGCCTAGGAAAATCCTAGGTTAAACAGTTTTAGATTCGCTGGACGAATCTACTGGACTGTTTGTTTGTTTTGTTTTTGTTTCACTTTCTGAGAAAGAGAGAAGTGGACAATTTCCCTGCAGAAGTGAAGGTGTGTATGCTCAACAATGGCCGAGATTAATGACAGAGATCGTTAATGCTGTGTATTTCATTACTGCTGCAATCGTGTTGAGATGTTTCACCGCTGGTGAGACTGGAAGTTGCTGTTTCATCGGTTGAAAAGTCAGATCCGCGGCTATTCCAATCAGAGAGTCGTCAGTTATGTTTCTGTAGATGAGAGAACAATCTTCCGTACTCCACCGCGGTGGCGGGGGGGTCTTATTTTGTTTTTGGAGGATTTATTTTGTTTTGTTTGCTTTCGCTCTTCTTTTACTAACCCACACATACATATAGCGTTAAGCTACATGTAGCTCAGGGTGCGCTAATGGCTCTATCTATTGTCTCTCGCCATTTTGTGGTCTCGCGAGGTGGTCACACGTGCAAACTCCATTTTGATAGTTCGGCCTATCTTCAACGTGTAGTTCCACGCAGTGTTGCCTCAATAAGGAAAGTAGCTATTAGCTGTCCTAAAAGTCGTTAGAAGTTGCTAAATGACGGCATTGCCTAATTTGCATAATTGTAAAATATGAGTAAAAAACACCCTAAATATGTTTAGAACTACAAGTGAACTTTCTTCTGTTGATTTTTGGTTTGAAACCTTAGATTCTTTGCCCGCTTCTTTTTCAGATTTGTTTACCTGATCAACTGATCTCACAGTTTTGACCCTGCCTGAACATAAGTAAATTGAACTACACTTGTAACTGTCTCAGTGTCATGCTTTTGGGTTCTAGTGCGCAAGTACTTGTAATCATTACTCTCATTACAGTCTCTCTTTATAGATTGTATAATGAACCTGGAGTTAACAGATTCCTCATTATTTTTCTGTTACCTATCAAGACAGAAATTAAAGATGCTATCAGCATACAGGACCCCGACTTGTCTTGGAAAAAGCAAGTGCTATAACCTTTGCATCCTGGACCCAGCAGATATCAGTTAAGAGTTTGCTGTGTTTTGTAAACATCGGGGGGACTGAGGATGATGCCGTTCTGAAAGGGAGAGAGGTGGAGGGCATCGTAGCTGTGATGATTGGGTCCAAACTGGTGGAAATGGATGCTGAGGGGGATTTAGGTTAGAGAAAATGGGAGTAGGGCGAGGTGTAAGTTTGGCTCCAGCAGAGACCAGCTCCTTCATCTGATCAGTGAACCGGGCAAAGGGGATGAGGGAGAAAGGGTGGTTGAAGAAAAGGATGACCTGGATGGTGTTTTGGGGGGTGAAGGAGGTGGATCCTCATATCTGTTTGTGAAGGAGGAGAAGGGTGTGGAGACTCCTCCTCTTGGTTTTGATATCTCCCATGATCAAAGCTCTCCTTGGGGCATGAGGTGGTTCTCCTTCAGGGTTTCTGCTGCACTGTTATGTCTTCCTCCTGTTTTGATCCTTCTTGTCTTTTGTCCTTGGCAGAGGGAACAGATGCAGGAATGCAGGATGCAGGAAGTATAGGAGGTTAGACGTGAACAATTTTACTTCTGACTTGTTCAGACAAAGTCCATCTGCCTTAAAAAAATTTCTGTGGGCCCAGGAAAAGTTTACCTTGTCAATAAAAAGCACTGAATTGACAGTACATGCAGTTGAAAGCCATGTATTTAGTGCCAACAATCTCCTGAATCTCTTGACTCCTCTCCTGACTGGCGATAGTGGGCCACTGATAAAAACCTCATCGTTCAGAGAGCTGACTGTGTTTAACAGAAAAAGTCCAGTTTCAGAACTTCAGACTGTTGACCCTTTCTGACAAGTCAGACACCATACCCATGGGAAAGCAGAATATCTGTATTTTTACTATTTACATCGTTTACAGCAAAGTCACCCACAATCGTAGTTTGAGGCCCAGTCAGTAGCTTTCCCAGTGGCCTTCTACATTCTGTGTTACCTTCAGTCCTTACACTGCTGTGTGAAGTTGAGAAGTTCTAAGTCATCAGATCCTGGGGTCCTGCAACAGTGGAGAAAATCTGTTCTCTGGTTGCACATTTTGTTGTTGGGGAGGTTTGTTGCTAGTTCTCCCTTTCACAGTTGTTCAAAGCTGTGTCCTAACAGCATAGGGGTTAAAGAGGCACTCTGCCTGGATGATAATGCAGGCCAGCCGGTCACATCACTAATTTCAGGGCGTTGGGCTGTTCTCTTTTCTCGTCCTCCCAAATTATTTACTCTTAGGCTTTGCACCAAGAGAGTTCAAGGGAGGACAACCACTTGTGGATGTATTACCCAGTATTGCCCTCCTTTTTCTTGGTAGTCTTATTCTTTCTAATTAACGGTGTTTTAGCATGCTCTCATCCACTGTTTTGACTCAATGATAAAGTCATGTCGTTCCCATATAGTCTATTCTCCATGTTCACTTATAACCAGTGAATTTTAGTTTCTGGCATTGCAATCTTCTATAGAAGTTGGCAGTAGTCATCTGTGGAAAAGGGGGGCATCTTGCTGCTAATTAGCTTTATATATAAACCATGTTTCCAGCCACTTCAGCAAAGGCTTGTGCTGTTGGTAGGCCACACTCACGGTGAGGAAGTCATCAAAATATTAAAATATAGCATCCAAAAATGTACCGTCCTAGTGATTTATGAGTATTCAGGAGCCGCTGTTCAAAGTTTCTCAAGGAAGAAAAACAAGAATATTTGCAGAAAAAGGTGAAGATGATGGAAGTCCCGGATGAGGGTATGGTCCATGATGTTACTGGCAGAAGTCCATGATCGTTACTCTCGACCATACCCCTCCCAGTCCACCAGTTGCTGTAGACTGTGGTGGAAACAGTCTACTATATCCACTATATCCACATTACTAGTAGTCGTAATGTTGCCATCATTATTATATTTACTACTCTCATTAATGAATAATTTCTGTCATATGCATTTAATGTGTTGTAACTCTGTTATGTTGTTCATTCTGTACACATAACATCTATCACACTTCTGTCCATCGTGATAGAGGGATCCCTCCTCTGTTGCTCTCCCTAAGGTCTCTTCCTTTTTTCCTGTACCAATGTGAGGGTCCCGGGACAGAGGATGTCATATCTGTACAGATTGTAAAGCTCTCTGAGGCAAATTTGTGATTTTGGGCTATAGAAAATAAATTTAATTGAATTGAATCCCGAATCAACGGTCAAAGATTTAATTGATTCCTTCACTAAGTGAAAATAAGAAAGCATTTGCTGTTTTGTAAGATCAGATTTCTCAGATAGCAAGCTGTAATATGTAGTCCTCATCTAAGGGAGGAAAACAGTTGGGCATTGGGAACAAGTCCGATGTTGCAGGATTGCCCTTTTTCAGCTAACAACATGTCAAGGGCCATCCTGTTCTGCCATGTCATCTGGGTCGTAGTGTGATGTAGTTAATAAATCACTGTTGATTAAAATAGACATAATAGTGTTGGAGGAAATTGAAGTCTAATTATGTTTCTCCTATTTGACGTCGAAGATATGGTCTGCACACGAGGCATTACCACATGTGGCCTGACTAGTTGAACTTCCTTTGACATTTGGGTAGTACAAGTGATCGCATGGTTAGAGGTTAAAAGGCCATGGGGGAAATGTATTTTAACTTCTGTCCTAGAGCTAAGATACAACCATGGCTTCCTCCATCACCAAAGGTGACGTTAGTGCGAGAACAGAGTGTTAAGTGAAGAATCAAAACACCATGTACCTCTCTTCCCTGTACTGATGTAAAGCCCGTTTGTTATCTCATGTGAAGACAGCCTGTCATATGCTAGCTTATGCCTTGTGTGTGTGTGTGTGTGTGTGTGTTTACAACTATATAACCCAGTGGCTTGGAGTTGAACCTCTGAGCAGCCTTGATACATGACTTGTATGCGTTTCAACTCTGTCTCCTTGCAAGAATAAATGTCCTGTGATAATTACTTTTACATCGGCTTCGAGTGAATTTCTCTAACAACTTGGTCCTTTTGAGCCGGGTCTCAATACCTCCACTTCTCTTCAGCTTTTGAACCTGAAACTGTGCACAGGGGAGTTTAGGACTCCTGACAAAGACCTCCGCCCTATTCTCACACGAGAGTACTTGGCATTTTGGAGGCCAGGATTCTAATGTAGAGGAGACGGAGTGACGAGATCCTTTTTTGTGAACCGAGCCAGTAGAAGAATCATTCTACAGGTAAACTAGCATTTTTTTAAGACTTACAACCTTAAATGATAATGTTGAGTTGTTGAATTAATTAATTGGATCTTTAAGATTTACAAATCTTATTTTAAAACTAAATTATACTTTTAGTTCTGGGAACTAAGCATTCGGGCTTTGTGATCCTTGGTTTCTGGAGAGCCTAAACACAATAGGAGTAATGTACACCTGAGACTAATAATCTAAAAAGCTTTATCAGGTTTTGTGATCCTTGGTTTCTGGAGAGCCTAAACACAATAGGAGTAATGTACACCTGAGACTAATAATCTAAAAAGCATTATCGGGTTTTGTGATCCTTGGTTTCTGGAGAGCCTAAACGCAATTAGTGAACAAAAGAAGAGATTTTATTTTGCAGCTATTGGTAACTAAAATAGATTAATCTAAAGACAGATTTCTAATATGTACTGATAGCTAAAAGAGCTTCTTCTTTTTAGATTAAAATAATAAATAACTATAATAATAAAAGATGGGTTCTAAAACGAGCAGTGGAAAGAAAAATATGGGTTTGATGTAAAATTGACAAACACGGGATGCCAACTGTTGATTGACAAGATAGAAAAACAGTGTAAGGGAAATGCAGGGAAAGAAAAGAAAGAAGGTTTAACCGAAGCAAAAATGTGGTTAAAGGAGGCGCAAGAGCACAAGAAGGGAGCAGAGAAAAACAGACTGAAACGACTACAAGACAATGACGAAAAACTGTGAAAATAACTAATGACTAATTCTCCTGATTTGTGTGAATAGTGTGAGGAAGGCGGCCTCCTCTGTATTTACGCCCACCCTCTGTCTCCCCTCCAGACATTCCAGCCCGTGGAGATTTAAACTTCACGGGCCCAGCAGCCTGATCCTCCGGAAACTTCTCTCCACTCTCTCCCTCCTGCACTGTCCCGGAGGTGCTCAGACAAAACGCAGAAACAACAGCAACTGAGCTTGTGACGGAACTGACAAGGGTCATGCGAGACTTTTGATGGACCACTCTACAAGCCAGCATCCATCAGATCAGGCACAGAATACGGTGAGCAACACCCACCAGTATTATATATGTTGAATATGCAGCAACAGTGTTGCAGCGTAACCATCATAAGTAAAAAAGGGAAAGGGATTATGCTATTTGACTATGATGATTTGATGAAATATCTGAACCTGTTTGTTCTAATGTGTATTTCCGAGATAATCAAAGACGTGGAGGCTTCTGCGGACGGAGCAGAGGATAAAGAGAGAGAGGAGGAGAGGCAGGAGGATTCAACAGGCGGAGTGGATGTCTGTGGCAGGAAAAAAGGAGCAGAGTGGGACATTGGAGGAGGGGGACGCCAGGACAACACATTCATCAGACAGATCAGGTCATGTAAAACCATGCACACACACTGATACACAGACACAGACTAAAGGTGAACAATAAAGATAGAAATATTAGAATTAGATCAAATAAAAATTGTGTTTGATGCAGGAAGAAAAAACATTTGTGATTTGATGATAGGAGGGTGTGAAGTAGTATTTTTGTGTGATTCCGGAGCATGCAAATCTGTTATCTTAACCTCAGAAGACAAAAAAACTTATGAAACGATCATAAGATCCAAAAACGGGCTTACAGACGAAACAGAAATTTGTGCGATCAACGAAAAACTGTCCAGTTAACCCGTTATAAAGAGAATGAAAGTGGTTTGAATAAACGATTGACTGTTGTACGCAAGAGGTTTCTAACTCATCAAATTATTACTACAGTCTTGATCTGTTCAAAAAGTACACAGGAGTTAAAGAATAAGTTTCAACTCTGTCTCCTTCTTGCAAGAATAAATGTCCTGTGATGATGATTTTTACATCGGCTTCGAGTGAATTTCTCTAACAAATAGCATCCAATCTACCTTCTTGTTGATTGTTACCATGTAGAAAAAACAAACTCAAACCAAGCTGCTATAGTATTTCGGGCTTTGAATTCAACCCTGTATGGCGTTGGCTGTGGCGTATAATGTCTGTACTTCATTCATTCCCATCAACGCATCGTCAATGATGTTGTATTTTGGCAATGTTGTGTTCCATGTATATTTACACGTAAGGTGTATTTTGCCTACATTGCTCCCGGCGCCTTGTGATTCAAAGCAGTCAGTAAAAGTGAGATTGGAAGGTGAAAGTCGGTTGGAGGATGACGTCTGGTGTTGGTCTGCCAAAATATTTATGGCGCAAGACATGCTTACAGAAGGTTTCATCTTTTTAACAATTTGGCGTAGGAAGAGTTGGTGTAATAGAATAAACAGTGGAACATGCATGTGTGATGACTAAAATGTTTTGGATCTTTTGCACACTTTTCTGATGTGTGTTCTATCGGTACAAGCATTGACTGCAGTCGTGTTTTAAGCATGTCACAGATGAGTAATTGGTGTGCTGCATATTCATACAACATGTTATTCACTGTGTGGCTAAATGGTTTTACAAATCGTTTCTTTAGTTAGGTGGTTGCTGGCCTTGGTTCTTGGTCACTATAATTGTTTGTATTTGGTTGTATGTTCTTTGGTTGCCATAGTTTCTAATGCATTAATATGATAGGAAATGCATGTATTACTGCACAGAAGAGTAGAAGACACATTGAACCTCTTAGGCCACACCATCCCGGGCCGCGGAATGGGTGCCATGATGCTGGAGATCTGCCTTCCATTGCCGTTGCCATTGTACATCTTTGCACGTAGGATTTTAACTCCTACCACATTGATTTCTTCATGACAGCAGTTTGAGAAACTCAGGTTGCTACCCTCCTCTCTCTCCCCAGCCCAACATAATGAGTGAGGTGATTGGCTACATCACTGTCTCAGATGCGCTTGTTGGTAGCTTGGCAAACAAACACTGTGAACCCTCTTGTATGTATATCATGCTGAATTATCCCCCTTTCTTTGCTTTGTTTCCACTGACTGTTACTTTAAATCTAGTCTTAAAAACCTGAGGTGTATATTATACTGTATCGTATTGTAATTCCTATAATAATAACTTGCAGTTATTTTACATTCTCTAATGTCATTTAACAACTAATTTGAATACAGTGGTATTCATATTATTTCATGTAAAGGGCCAGCTCATCACATCATCATGTTTTAATGAGAATTTGATATAGTATAAAAGAGGTGTAATGGACTGTACTTGTACAGCGTTTTTCTAGTCTTTCCGACCACTCAAAGCGCATTCACACTACTTGTCATCATTCACCCATTCAAAAGTGTTCATAAGTGTTGCGAGCTGAAAAGAGTAACCTGAAACAGCTGCTTGCTTAGCATCCGCTCCAGCATTCCCTGTTAAAATGGGATCAGAAGCGTTAGTGTGAGCATCACATTTCCTAACACAAACAGTTTTAGGGAGCAGTATGGCTTCTAACAAGTCGGACACGAGACGGTGGTGAGAAATGGACTTGCCTGATGATGTCAGAAAGCCTCTGTGTTTCCACAGGGCACCAAAGGCGTAGTGAGAGTCTGCGTGAATGTTAACTGTTTTGTCGGCAGCGAGCTTACAGGCTTCCGTAAGAGCCACAAGTTCTGCAGCTTGAGCCGAGAAGTGTGATGGCAAGTTATCGCTGCACAGAGTGTCATGTGATGAGACTACAGCAAATCCAACCAAAGAATTATCCCGTGTACGGCAACCGGGATGCCGAACCGTCCACAAACAGTTCTAAATCAGCATTTGGCAAGGGGGTGTCTGTGAGGTCAGGTCTCGGTGTGCAGACCTGTTCAAGAGAAACAACATAGTTATGTGGCTCTTCATCTGCTGCAGTAGGAAAAAGAGTAGCAGGATTAAGGGTAGCAGCACCTGCAGAGGTGGTTTGCCAGCCTCCGCTTGGATGTCAAGAAGCAGAAGTGGTGATTGGTTACCATTCCCCTTCGGTATAGAACGATCTACACTACTGGGGATGCCCAGAACACAAGTCACCTCCTACGTCATGATATTCACAGATGCTTCCCTGACGGGGTAGAGCTGTTGGTGGTGAGTGGCCTGTGGCGGGGGACTGACACATCAACCTCTTCAAGCTACTTGCAGTGTTCCTCGTCCCCCAGCACTTCAGACCCCTGATACAGGGGGAGCACATGATGGTGTGGACAAACAACTGCACATATCAACAGGCAGGGTGTAGTTTGGTTCCCTGTCCTGTTACAAACGGCAGAGAGCCTGTGGTTGTGGGCATGACACATGTGCCATGGCCAAGAGAGCTGCTTGCCTTTTCGCCTCGTCCCTCTCCTGTCACCCTCTCTAGGCTTGACTTCTAAGAGGGACAGGCTGAGGAGGGTTGGACTGCCTGTACAGGTTGTGCAGACTATCCAGGCGGCAAGACCAGGATCCACCACTTCCTGTTACAAGACAAAGTGGTCAGGCAAGGCAACTTTGTTCCAAAGAATTTAAGGAGTTCTTACAGGTCAAAAGTTACAAAGCTAGATGCTTTTTGTCCTCCTAACCATGCAAGGAACTGGGAAATACATCTGCTTTGCCAGTTTATGTGCTGGCCATGTTGTGTTGAATGCATGACTCCCATCAGACACACTTCATGCTTCAGCAATGGTGTGGCTAGTATTGATATCATATCCCCTGGGGACGAAGAGGGAGCTCTCTGCTCCAACTCAGCATCTTGTCCCAGACTCCAGTGGAGACGGTGTCATCCCCCTCTTTCTGGGCCCTGCAGTGCACATGGCAGTGCTGAGTATGTTGGTTGAGGATCAAGCAATCCATTTACCACAAAGGGCCCCCCAATCTCTAACATTCCTCTATTAGCACTTCCCCAGCTCTCATGCCCTAATTGGAGTTTGAACAGCTGCAGGTGAGGGTTACGAGCAGATTGGACTTAGCAGGAGGAGATGTGCTGCTTCACACATCCAGAGCAGGGGTCTTCTCTTTTTCTTTTGAAGGATTTATAATGAAGCAAAAAATCATCCTCAGATTAACCCTGTATCTTGGCCACACTTTGTGCATGTGTGTGTTTGGGTGAATGTGTGTGTATTTGAGCTGTGAAATTAATTAGCACACATTTTTTTTAACAGATTTAACATCAAGTGCCTCACTAGCATCTACTGATGTGCACACTTCAAATCAACACACTACACTTTGCACTTTAACTGATAATACGTGTGTGTAGGTAGGAGTGCTGTGTTGTGTAAGTTTTCATTTGATGCTGAAACAATAATTAAAAGAAAGAAAAGAAAGCTCTGTGTTTTCACCACTATACCTCCAATGGGCATTTTACTCTTTTTTTTTATTATTTACTTGCTTTCTGATATTTCTGCTTACTTGTGATAATAAATTGAAATGAAAGTCCTCTTTCTGAACAAAACGATATACAACACCATGGTTTTATAGAAAGGGGATTCACTGCAGCGTGTCTTTTAGTTGCTGTTTAGCAGCTGTTTATATCGATTACATTTCATGATCATACATATATTATTATTCATTTTGGTTTCGTCCATCAAACACAGTCTGCTTCCCCCTGGTCTGCCACAGCAGGGTTTAGCTAGGCTGTTATATGATCAATATCAATATGATCGTTAATATTCCAGAAATCCAGCCATATAGAACAACTTCTGCATATATGCTTTAAATAGCCATATAAAACACAAACACTATGATCTAAGTTCCAACGAATGTATTTTATTAAAAGAAGTCAGCAGAATGAACTCTTCACCAACTTTGTGAATTGAGTATATAGGCTACTGTACAACAATAAAAAACGAATAGCCTTGCTATTGTTAATGAAATAAAGTCATGAACCAATCTGACCCATGCGCCCCCACCGGTGGGGGCAACGCATGCATACATAAAATTAATTTATGCCAATAACGTTTTGAAAAATGAATTCAATGCTAACACCCGTTAGCTCAGGAGATCGCTAGCGACCAGACGGTCGCAGCCATTTTTTTCACATTCCGCTACGACACAGCCTCGCAGTTTTACTTACAAAACAAAGCCATCATCATAATCTGCATAATCAATCACATCATAAACCAGCTCCTTACTTTGAGATGTTCTGCAGCAAAAAAAGCCGTTGTGTGCCTCGCGTGACTGCTAGCGGAAGGGGCAGGGTTATACGTCTCAGCAAATCGGATTTGAGAAATTTGACACTCGGGTAGTTTTTATTTTATGATTGGCTAACGGATTCTGTCATTCAAAGTCACGTTAGGTTGTTTCAACAGAGCAGGCTGTGGAATGTTCATTGGGTCAAATCGGCCCTTCACACAGGCTGAAAGGCCCTGCAGGATAACAAAACAGGAATTCAGACGATAAAATTACATTACATTACATTACAGTCATTTAGCAGACGCTTTTATCCAAAGCGACTTACAATAAGTGCATCAACATTGGTAATCAAAAGAACTACTAGTCACCAGAAGTCATAAGTACATTTCCTTTTCCAAACAAGCATCTAAGAGCATGAGGCAGAGCATAACTCAGAGCCAAAGTACAGTGCAGAAACAAGAAAAACAGTTAGTGCTATAAGTAATACAAATACAATAAGTGCAACAAGCTAGTATGAATACAATAAGTGGTGAGTGGAAGGCTCAGGGTAGCACTTCCTGAAGAGGTTGGGTTTTCAGCCTGCGCCGAAAGATGGGCAGCGACTCTGCTGTCCTGACGTCAGTGGGAAGTTCATTCCACCACTGTGGGGCCAGGACAGAAAACAGCCGTGACCGGGTCGATCGGCTGCCAGGACCTCTGAGCGACGGGGCAACCAATCGCCCCGAGGCAGCAGAGCGAAGTGGTCGGGCGGGGGTGTAAGGCTTGACCATGGCCTGGAGATAGGAAGGAGCTGTTCCTTTCACTGCCCTGTAGGCTAGCACCAGAGTCTTAAACTGGATGCGAGCTCTTACAGGTAGCCAGTGTAGAGAACGGAGAAAGGAAGTTGTGTGGGCGAACTTGGGGCGATTGAACACCAGGCGAGCTGCGGCTTTCTGGACAAGCTCCAGAGGTCTGATGGCCGACGCCGGGGCTCCGGCGACTAGAGAGTTGCAGTGGTCCAGGCGGGAGATGACAAGAGCCTGGATGAGAACCTGCGCCGTCTCGTCAGTCAGGAAGGGACGAATCCTCCTGATGTTGTAGAGCAGGAATCTGCAGGAGCGTGTAACGGATGAAATGTTTGCCGAGAATGACAGTTGATCATCCAGGGTCACACCCAGGTTCCTCGCAGTCCGAGTTGGCGTCACCACGGTATCGTCAATGGTGATGGACAGGTCCCGGTGCGGGCAACCCTTCCCCGGGAGGAACAGTAGCTCAGTTTTGTCTAGGTTGAGCTTGAGGTGGTGTGTCATCATCCACTTCGAGATGTCAGCCAAACACGCAGCGATGCGCGTCTCCACTTGGGTGTCACCGGGGGGAAATGACAAGACCAGCTGGGTGTCATCGGCATAACAATGGTAGAAGTCATGCGAGCGAATAACAGAACCCAGAGATGTTGTGTAGAGCGAGAAGAGAAGGGGGCCCAGGACTGACCCTTGCGGAACCCCCGTAGTCAGCATGCGTGGTTCCGACACGGCCCCCCTCCAGGTCACCTGGTAGGATCGACCCGTCAGGTAGGATGCAAACAGGGAGAGTGCAGAGCCTGAGACGCCCATCCCCTCGAGGGTGGAGAGGAGGATTTGATGGTTCACAGTGTCAAACGCCGCAGACAAGTCCAGGAGAGAGAGTTAGCTCTCGCGGCATGGAGCGACTCTGTCACCGCAAGGAGGGCCGTCTCTGTCGAGTGACCCACTTTGAACCCAGACTGGTGGGGGTCCAAAAGGCTGTTTTGGTGGAGATAGGAAGACAGTTGGTTAAAGACAGCACGTTCAAGTGTTTTGGATAGAAAGGGTAGAAGAGAAACTGGTCTGAAGTTCTTGACATCAGAGGGGTCAAGTGATGGTTTCTTCAGAAGGGGGGTGACTCTGGCGGTCTTGAAGGCCGTGGGAAAGCATCCTG
Organism: Cebidichthys violaceus; assembly: GCF_023349555.1. Classification (NCBI taxonomy): domain Eukaryota; kingdom Metazoa; phylum Chordata; class Actinopteri; order Perciformes; family Stichaeidae; genus Cebidichthys; species Cebidichthys violaceus. The sequence continues at coordinate 5,965,867 of NW_027176307.1, read as the reverse complement.
AAACAAGAGATGTGTTGATGAGGTGGGTGAGGAAAGGAAGGAGTTCAGTCGCAATAGACTGAAGAAGAGGGGAAGGGATCGGGTCAAGGGAGCACGTGGTGGGGCGGTTAGATGTAACAAGGTTGAGGACCTCGTTAGGGGAGAGAGGAGCTAGAAAGGGTAAGATGGGGCGTGGAGATGGGAGGAAGAGCTGTGGGGGCAGGATTGGACAGGCAGAGAGGGGCTGAGAGAAGGAGGATCTGATATCGTTTACCTTCTTGTCAAAGAAGTTGGCGAAATCATCAGGGAGAAGGGAGGAAGTAGGAGGAGGGGGTGGGGGTTGGAGGAGTGAAGTCAAAGAGTTTTTTAGGATTGGAAGCAGAGGTTAGGATTTTAGAGCGGAAGAACGCAGCTTTAGCAGTAGATAGAGAGGAGGAAAAAGTGGAAAGAAGAGCTTGGAAGTTAAGAAGGTCCTCCGGGAGTTTGCCTTTTCTCCATTTACGCTCAGCCTCTCTTAGGCTCCGTCTATCAGTACGCACTGAGTCCGACAGCCATGGGGCAGGTGGAGTTGGGCGTGCAGGCCTGGAGGTGAAGGGACAGAGTTTGTCCAAAGAAGAAGTAAGGGTGGAGAGGAGAAGATCAGTAGCAGTATCAGGGGATAGGAGAGAGAAGGATTCAGGGTCAGGGAGAGCAGAGGTGACAGAAGAGGAAAGATCAGCAGGGGAGAGGGAGCGGAGATGACTCCGGGTAGAAACCATGTGGGTAGGTGGAGGAAGTGATGGAGCAGAGGATAGGGAGAGGGAGTAGGACATGAAATAGTGGTCAGAGAGCTGGAGGGGAGTGACAGAGAGGTTAGCAGTAGAACAGTGCCTAGTGAAGATAAGATCCAGCTGGTTGCCGGCCTTGTGGGTAGGAGGAGAAGAAGAGTGGTAAAGGTCAAAGGAGGAGAGGAATAAAAGAAGAGGTTCAAGCTTATCGGTCTGGATGTTGAAGTCACCGAGCAGGATGAGCACCGAGCCATCGTCATGGAAGTGCGAGACTAATGTGTCAAGCTCCTCCAGGAACTCACCAAGAGGCCCTGGTGGGTGATACACAACAGCAATGGTGAGCTTGACTGGATAAGTGACAGTAACAGCATGAAATTTGAAAGAGGACGGGGAGAACTGAGGAACAGAGACAAGAGAGTATTTCCATTTTGGGGAAATTAGCAGGCCAGTACCACCACCCCGCCTCGCAGCTCTGGGAGTGTGAGAGAAAGAGTACACATCTGCCAGAGCTGCGGGTGTGGTGGTGTTTTCTGGTGTGATCCAGGTCTCAGTTAGAGCAAGAAAGTTAAGGGAGAGCAAGGAAGCGTAACCTGAGATGAACTCAGCTTTCGGCACTGCCGACTGGCAGTTCCAGAGCCCCCCCGGCCACCATTTGCTCGCCCCGAGCTGAGAGAGTAGGATAGATGAGGTTAGTGGGGTCACGGCTCCTGAAAGCTGCCCAATGTCTACATGACCGCCGGGCAGAGGACCGGACAGAAATAGAATGCAAACACATGGTAGTACACGCTCGAGAAGTCTTAGCTTGACAAAGTCGGGCTTGAAAAAGTTGGCCTGTTGCCTTCGTTTGCCAGACGCTTGAAAGCTGATGCTTCCAGCAGTGGTTAAGTACAGCTATCTACTGATTGCTCATTGTCTGCCAGGAGTGGAAGCTCCTCCTTTGCAATCAGTGAACCAGGCTTGATCAAACAAGCCGTTTCAAACAAGCAGAAGCTCAGATAACACTTCACAACTGAGACCACTGAGACAGGCCTAAGTACAGCTATCGAGACAGTTCAAAGCAGGTTACTTTAAAGCAGGCCTCAGTACAGTTTAAAATGCAAGAACAAGATACTTATCAAATGCAGGTGAGTTTAGAAGTTCAGCTGGTCCACCAGGAGATGGATACACTGAAGTTAAAACTCAAACTGGATTACTTATATCCTTGAGAGGTGGAAGCTCCTCCTTTGCAATCAGTGAACCAGGCTTGATCAAACAAGCCTGGTTTGATTGATCCATGGGATCAAAAAATCCCATGGATGACAAACATTAACAGTCTCAGAGAGGATCCAGGCTCTCAAAATGATGCCAAACTGCTGCATATGGATAGATTGAACAGTATTAGTGATAAAAGAAGTGAAATATATAATTATATAGTATATAAAATTACAATGAAACAGCTGGAACAAAATTACATTTTGGTTGACCTCGTTTGACCTCTCCGTACTAGATCAAGATGTACTAGATAAAGCTTCACTATATCAAAGTAAAAATTTGTTTAGAGACCCTCAACATATAGTTATATAATCTGGGAGAGCTGGAAAGCTTGGATCTACATGATTTCTAATAAAGAAATATCCTGAAATTGCTTTTTTTTCCAGTCGAAAATTAGAATTTTCAATTTATGCTGTGTGCCATCTTAATTTACTCTTAACCAGTAACATATATACTGATATTTACACATATCAACACATCTCACAAGTGTTAGGGTTATTTTAATACCAAAAGTATTAAAATAGCCCTTACAGTTGCAACGCTACACTCATTATCGTATGGGTATGCTATTTTCGAGCTGAGGGCCTAAAAATCGGTCTAGGGTCCAAAAGGTTTTAACTTACATTAAATGAAGCCTACATTTAATTTAGTTTGATGTATTTGTTTAATTAACAATAGCTGCTGTTATGTATTATGTTTGTGTGTGCTTGCTATTAGATTATCGTCTGCATTGCGAGTAAATAACAGTGTTGGTGGTTGCTGTTTTATCATCAACATTTTTGTGTAAATCTGGCTTTACCATCAGCCAACGCCCAGCTGCTGTTGCTTGTGTGTGTAGTAGTGAGCGGTGCTCTCCAAGGGGCTGATCCTGCTGCTGGGAGTGGGTACAACTCGGGAGCTGTCCTGCACATTACTAGTGTGTAGCTTATGTGTATGGTTTACATACATGATTACATGATTACTATTCCTTTTGACAAATGTATGTTCATCAAAGTATACAACTTGTTTTTAACGGCCACATAATGATGTAAGAAAAACATGCACAGTCATATATTATTTATAGCCTACAAATATTTTTCATATGGGTGTTGTCTCACATGTACTGCATCACCCCCAAAGCACCCCCCACTTAAAACATGTTCTCAGGGATATGAATGTAGGCTGTATCTCTTTGCGTTCCAAGCTCATTAAATACAATGAAATAATAGGCTGATTGGTCTGAATACAGGGTTTGTCTTATTCAAAATAGTGTTGTGTGGATCAAAGGGCTGCACTGTATATTTCGAAGCTTCATTCATAATGTTGATATTAGAATTACTTTTATTAATAACTACAGAAACATTAGGCTCAGTAGTCCACCTTCTCCTCTCCCCTCTCTCAAACACACAGCGAGCGATGCAGTGCTAAGCCCTCTCTGTAATTGTCTCAAAAGTCAACATTTATTGAAAAAAGATAGATGAAATATTCTGCTTCAGTCCATATTTGTTGGCATTTAGCTTTTTAAAAATGCTCGCCCACATGCACCTTTATTAATGGGGCTGTCTAGCAGCAATTTAACAGCACCACAAATTCCAATAATAAAAAACAATAACATTGATAATGTCATAAAATATGACGACAGACATTCAAAGCTTCATTTGAAAACCTCAATAGAAGCTCCAAATGTAAAAAATAAAAATAAATTTGATACAGCCCTGACATAACGTTAACTCAACCTACTCTTATGGAGATGCGGGGTCATGTTTGTTTTGTAATTAGTTTTTTTCAGGATGGATGGTTACCAATAATAGCCTGCTAAAAATCGGCTATTCAAAAGCAAGCATCTATTCTAACAATAGGTTGTAAACTTTTATGAATGTGAACCTGTAAGCCTATGTGACCTCATGTGATAGCCCACCACCATAATTTATTCTACATAAAATGTGGTGAGGAGTGATGGCATATCCAACCTTTGTACTTTTTTTAGTTAAAATTGTTGATAAAGTCAACATTAGCTATCAAATACAAATCGAAACAAGCTATTATCTTAACAGTAATTTTGTTTAATCAGAATCTACTTTATTGGCCAAGTATGTGATCACAAACAAGACATTTTTCAATTCTAAGAACAATTTAGAAGAAGATAGACAGCTAAAAACAAAGACAATAAGATGATTCATATAGCCGCAAACAACTATTTATATTTTATAGTGGAGAAATGTCTACCTGCTCAGAGAAGGAAGTCTTTCACCTTCTGTATGTGTTGTAATCAGAGCTTTTTGATGCTTCGTTGACATAGCCAGTCTTGCTGCACCTGCTTTTAGTGCATGGTTCACTGGTTAACCTTGGCCACTGCTATGCACAGCTCTCATTATTCCGTTTTGTTATACAGCTGATAACACTGTCCTGACTGACAGCGTCAACGCGGAAGCATAGCACCCACCCTGTCAGGAAGAAGTGGATGTCAGCCATTGGTTTGTGGACTGCAATTTTGAAGCTCGTGTTTGGTATTTTTGCAGTCACCATCTTGTCTTTTGCAACCAGTGAACGGAAGTGACCATATTTGACGTAGAGAAGCGATGTATATCTCTTATAGCAACCTGTCAATCACAAGATAGTCCGCCCTAAAGCATACCCTGCTTTATGGTCTATTTGACTCTAAATGGACCATAATTTACCAAATGAACATCATGCTGTATTGAAGAAGACTTGATACTAGAGATTGTGACCATAAATTAATATTCACAATGTTTACTGAAGTAATAAATCAAGTGAGAAGTAGAGTCATTTTCTCATAGACTTCTATACAGACTTCGTTTTGCAACCAGAGGAGCCGCCCCCTGATGTCCAGAAGAGAGAATGCAAGTTAAAGGCACATGAGCATTAGCTTCACTTTTCAGAACCAGAGGTTGACACTTGTTCCCCCTCAGGTAAACACTGTTAGTTCTGTCACCACTGTGGCCATTGCTGGCATTGTTTGCACCAATAGCTGCAAGCTGCTGGATAACCCATTGCCATGTTGACAGCTGTGTAAAGGCAACAGATATGCTCTGAAATTTTGCATTGAGCACCTTTAACTATAATGTACAGGTAGGTGACAAAAAATAGTGAAGTAGACAATATGAATATAAAAAGCAGCTTCGAAAAATACCATATACCTGTAATAAATAATAAACACATAGATTACAGACAGATGCAGGGACAAACCAGGGCAAAATGTGTGTTGTCTAGGAATTTCCAGATTGCTGATCAAACAGAAGATCACATCTGTATGAAAGTGTGGTTCGTATATAAGTGGATGTGTCAGGGAATGATGGATGACCAGGGGAATGTGCTTCCCTGAAGTCTTATACAACCAGCCCAATCCCCCATCCATCTGAGCATGCCCCGGCTGCCACATCTGTCAGGGAAAAGCCATTTTCTGTGCAGCGGTGCATGGTGCTTAAGGTTATCCCATTTCTTTATTAGAAAACCAGGATGTGGTCCTCCCAGCATACTGTACAGTAGTCAAAATACTCACCAGGTGCTTCAATCCATACCTTTAATCAAGCTTTGATTGTGGACTTAGAGTCCATTAATTATTTTGCCCCCTTTTTTGCTGTATGAAGAATATCCTTCATGAAAACAATTAATGAAAAATAACATCTCCCTAATACCATGCACCCTCTGTTAATACGAGACAAAGCAATGCTAAAGGAGCCTATATTTTCATGCCAGGGTGCATGCTGTTTCTCTGATCTGCGTGGGATTCATATGAGAAGGGTCATGTTTGGAGACTGTGCTGTGCTCAGAGAAGCCACACAAGGAGACAAAGGCAGGGGCACCGTCATCATTAATCTTAGTCAGTGGGCAAGGCTGGCCCTATCTGCATGACCAGGGCAGTGACAAATGCCACTATTGGACTGGGGCGTCGCATCTCCCCGGCTTCATTTCCAGTTAATGTCATATCCATCACGACTTGCCCTGTCCTGCCATGTCGGAGGGGATGAGACTGGTGTAAAAATTAATTGGATGGACAACAGTGAGTTGGTAGGTGGACCCAGCATCTGGGAACAGGAAGAGTTCCCAAGAGGAGGGTAAGTGAAGTCCAGTTTTTTTGTGTTTGCTGGTAGAATTCCACTCACAAATTATTTTAATTAGAGTTGGAAATGGCAGACATCTGTTTGATAGTACAATCAATTCCAAATGTTGCTATTAAGACTTATTTAGAGGCTGTGAAGAAATTAAAAATATTTTTCCTTCACCACTCTAAATGATGACATCTTTGAGTGTGATTCATTATGGATGGATTTGGTTCAGGCAGCACTTTGTGACGTAATACTGCCCTCTGGTGATAAATTGTACCTTGACAAATATGTGAAACCTAACACAGATATATCACTGTGTGTGTGTACTCCTGCACTGAAAGCATGATAATAATTATGTTACTATTAAGATAATGGATGATAACTCCAATGAAAAGACAAAATCCCATTACTCATTTCATCTATTTCTACAGTATGGTATAAGAATGATCATATTGTGACTCACTGATGCAAAAAATCCTAATAATATATGAACACTTTGAACTTTTCCTTTTTCATTAAAATGACCTCAGATTTTTTTTTGCAACGTGTTATGTAACCACAGTGGAAGACAACAATGTAAATAGCTGTTGAGAATGAACATATAAAAAAAACACAGGGTGAAAACCCTTCCATCAACAGGGAGGGCATGATAATCGATTCAATTTGAGGTGAACATTTTCAGACAGTCTCTCCTGAAAGACTTACATAGTGTTGCAGCTACCCTATTGAAACAGACTCTCATCCCTCCCCATGGACACTACGTTCTATTACTGTAAATCTAACTGTGCCTGAATCAAAATTACTTTGTTTGAATCAGACTTGACTGTCCAATATGAAGATTCGACTTTCTTTTGCTTTTTTATTCCAATAGAGATCTGGCAATTACAAAATCCATAGACATGACTTTTAGTGAAGATTTTGACCAAAATAATATAGTAAAATATGACAGTATGTCCGAGGGATTCAACTAGGCGGGTCAGGGACATCTCTCTGTGCTTTTCCTCTGTGGCGGTGTGCTGCAACCGGCTCTAGTTAGGTTTGGAAAGGCATCCATGTACAGAGGTAACATGATAGAGTGACTGTCAGTGTAAAAATGATGAGTGATTATCTTTGGTAAAAAGTCACTTGATAAATGTACGAAAGTGATCATGTTAATGGTTTATTGATTAGTGTAGGAGCTGTCTATGTTATCATGAATTACAGGAGACGGTTTTACTTGTCAGACAGGTATTGCCTTATTTATGCTGTGAAATGTTTCAAAGCTGCAAATGAACTGTAGACAATATTGTATTATTCATATTGTCATCTGTCTACTCATATAAAGTTTGACCGAAACAGATAAATATCTTGTGTTGCTCACAGTCAGTATTTATTACCTGTAGTAAATGATTACATTTTCATAGTCAGGATGTTAAATTGAACAGGTTTCGTTACCCATCAAATAATTCTTCATATCACCTGTTTAAAAAGAGTAATTACATTAAAACCTTTATGAAAGAACATGTTATATGTGTCTAATACCACAAGATTATTGATTTTACAATGACAAAACCCCTCCTTAAAAATAAAGCTCTTTATTCGTAGAAATATACATTGGTACACATAATACAAAAAGTATCAAAGCCATAACTTGTAGATAAACTGTCCAAATCAATTAATTACACAGAACATTTGACTGGAATGTAACTGGCGTGTAAACCAAAAGCTTGTAAACTTAGTATAAAGTGCTGCATAACACTAAAAATAGTGCAAAAGTCTAAAGACATAATATAAATTAGGTTCTTTTAGCTCATTTCTCTTTCTAAGGAGCCCAGCTTCCCCGTACCACCAGCCTGATCAAGTTAGTGACTGGTGCTAACGAATCAAAGCTAACGTTACACAACCAAGCAAAGCAATAACGTTCTTTTAATTTTTAATTCCATACAGTTTGACCATTTGTTTTTCACTTCTGTGCCTTCAGGTCAGTCTGTCAAATAAATCTACACACTCAACAGACCAGCAACACACACAGACTGGTGTGGGTCACTGATCAGACGGGCCTTCATGCTAACAAAGCAGCTTAGCTGCATTGTAGTACAGTTTCAAAAAAGACAACATGGGAAACTAAATAAACAGTAACTAAAATAACATGAAAATGGCAAAACTTACAGCTCCAGGTTTGAAGTTGGGTCACAGACAGCTGGTACAGATCCATGATGTTACTGATCCTCGATGAGAAAGAGTTTTCTGGTTGATCCAAAGAGCTCCGGGGGGTGGGGTGGCTTAGTTGAAGGGGGTTCTGCAGAACCTCCAGGAAACCCATATATGGCTTGAGACTTCTAATGACATACAAACAGTACACTATTTTGATCAGCTCTTTTTTACACAAATTTTCAGATAGATGGAGCAAGAGAAAAAGAGAGAGGGTGTTCTTTTCTGACATGCTGGGGGTCTGTAGACACACTGGGGACACATTTTTAGCAGTTCAATAGCAGTTTAAAGAGCGCACATTTTAACATATTTTGCTGAAATATTTTTCTTTTAGATATGAAATTAATGTCAGGCATATATACGCAATGCTTTTACATATAACGTTTGAAGTATTTTTAACATAACTTATTTATTTATTTTGAACACAGATATGACTTTTTATAAAGGATATGTTTTGTCCCTTATCTCAATAATCAGTTGATTGTCTATGTAAAAATATGTAGCAAAATAAAAGCACCATTGTGTACAGAGTTATGTAGGATGAGGAGAGCATCCTATAAGTACATAGAGCTACCACCTAGGAATACGCACAGTGGTGCCTAACCTAATGACTTCAGGTAAACCTCAAATGCCAGTTAAATAGACAGCTGGAGGGATAGGATGGAAATACTAGAAAATTTCGCAAGAAATTTTGACAGTGTGGCTTCTACTGCCCGAAGACGTCGCAATATATACATAAACGCTGATGTTACCGGCAGTATCGTTGAGGTTCGATTGAGATAATGCTTCTCTCTTTTCTGCATTTTAGATTCATACTCTTGAAAAAGTTAAACCAAGTTAAAGCTGACGCTTTTATTTTGAAAACTTACCGGATGCTCTATCCCTTATCGGTGTCTGACTTCCTGCCTGGGTCGATCTGCTCTGTGTTAATTGACGCAATAAACCCGAGCCTTGGGCTCTCGCGCACCCTTCATTGAGGCAGAGTAGTGTTTGCCTCCCCTTAATGTCAGATCAGCAACACTAAATATGTTCTACACAGACGTGAAATACAGTACCTATTATATGGAAAGAAAGGACATATAATAAAAGTGTCTACAAATATTACAGTGTGTGCAGGAATGAGACAGCAAAAGGCACGCGCTCAACCCAGTTAGTGAGGGATTCACAGTCTGAGGTGAGGAACAGCTGGTCACTGCCTCACCTCACTGTCTCCTCTCTGTTTGAACAGGACATGCACTAATTCAGAGATTTTGATTATAAAAATGTTTGGAATAATACAGAAATTACATTTATAGCGCAGATCAATAGAGAAATATTAATATTTATTTTATTTCAGCATTATTTGTTTTTTACACACAAATACATACAAATGCAGAAATATATTTGTTCTGCGTGCATTTGTGAGTCACATTTATTTGTAAATCCTTCTATGTAGAGACAGACGGACAGACAGACAGAGAGAGAGAGAGAGAGAGAGAGAGAGAGAGAGAGAGAGAGAGCGTGCGTCACTGGTTGCCATGGTGACGACGCAGGGCCTGGAGAGTCTGTGAGTCTGTTTGTTTATAAACATCAGTAATTAGCTGAATTAAGAACACCTGTGAGCCTGCCGCCTTTTCATGAGAAAAGACTGGGAAACACCTGTCAAACAAAACCCCAAAAACCCCATAACCATAGCCCCTATTGCTCCAATATTAATACTGGAGAGGGAGGATGACTTGAAGAACAGATCATGCGAAAATTGTGTCTGTAGTGTAAAAAAAAGTGGCTTCAATGGCGATTTAGAAATGGGGTACGGTTGTCTGTGCAAGACTTTTTTGAAGTACGTTTTAACATTGGGGTCTATGGAGGAGAAAGTTGGTTTTCCTCTCAAGTAAAGGCTTTTGTGCCAAATGTGTAAATCTGTGAGATTCCATAGTCATATGTCTACGACAAGGACAAGATTAGCTACGTTTCCATCCAAAAAGCATGCATGTAGAGTGAAAATTGAGGAGTCAGTCGCAAAAGACAAATATTTTTTTCACAGAAATCTCAAGCTTCTCTTTACTCTAGCGATGACATCACGCACTCTAAGCTGCGCAATACACACCCATTATAAAAGCAGAAAAGGACTGAAAAACACATAAAAGCAAAATTGCTACAGCTCAAAAAGTATAAAAGATATCAAAATTATTATAACATACAATCATTGATCAGGGTTTTCTCAACATTTGAAAGTTTAAATGGTGTCTGTAGCTGAAAGTATGAGGAAGTAGAATGATCTGAAAGTTGAACAAGTTTAAGAGGATTTGAAAAGTTTCTCCATAGACATCCCATTCAAAAAAAATTTGCAAAATGCTTAATAATTAAAAAAGTTGAACGATTAGAAACATAAAAAGACACCCCTCTCCTGAAAAAGCTGAACATTTTCATATTTGAACGGTTTCTGTAGCTTAAGAAATGTGGAAGTTATTAAGTGCCAAAATACGTACGGAAGAAATAGTTGAAGAATAAAGATTCAAAGAACAATACTTGGAATGCTGAATCAGCATTCCAACAATAAGCCCGCAGGATTACAGTCAGTGTGCTTTGGCACAGGCAGTATTACTGCCTTGTGCCACAAAGCCACACTGAATAACAAAATCTGAAAAGCAAACAAAAAGGTAAACTGACAGTTAAAAACAGTGGCTGGCCTGGTCCTTTGCAACCAAACAAAAACTCCCGTAAAACGATAAGGAGGAAGGGCTCTACTGATATCAAATAAAAACAGTATAAATATCACAGGTCTAAAAACATTAAAATAAACGGAATACACACGCATATTGTTTACCAGTATCTCTAGGTCTCTATAGCAGCCTATTGGTGGTAGCGTCAGTCATAGACAGTCAATACAATTTGCTTCAGAAACTGAAAACAGTTGTTGTTCAATAGAGGTTACAAGCACTATCAGCATGGTAGAGATCAGCAGCACCCAGAAAAGCCGCTGCATAAGCGATACACAACAAAGGATAGAGTTAGTCAAACAAACTACACAATCAGGCTTAAACGCCTACAAGCTGGCTATCATCCTAGTGATCGAGTGAAATAAACACACACACGACAGAGATGGGGAGAGACCCAACAGTCGGAGAGAACGTGAGTCAGACAAGTTATTTCACATGGTGTTCTCCAAAAGAAAAATGTGGACAGCTTAACCAGAGCCTCTAACTAAGAATGGACAGACTCTTATATGTCAATTATTCATACAACCAGTTCAAAACCAGTATGTCTCAAATGTTCAGAGACCGTGATGGTTATTAAAAGCGATAATGTGAAGCACCAGTACAAGACAAAGCTCAAATCTTTTGAGCAAACATACCCATTCAAAGCTGAAATTAAGCACATATAAATAAATCTAAGAGCCCATATGATCATAATCCGAACACATTAATTCACTGTCCAACAATGATGTTAACAGAGAGGAATATAGCTGAAACAAATGGTTTCAATAATCACAGATAAAGTCCCTGCACACAATTTTCTCTTTTTAGAAGATGAGAAGAATATAATATCGTACTTTATTCTAAGATTCACACTTTCTGTTATGTATTTCATTTTTTTAATCCAGCCCCTATTTTACTTGAAATGAGAGAAGAACATGTATTTATTATTAGATTATGTATTATTTATAATTCATCAAGTTAAATTTGAAATCTGACAATAAATATTGTTGAGATATTATTCAGTTGAACTTGAACTGAAATGAAACATACAGACGTTAATACAACTGCTAGACTACTTCAATATATATGGTTTATTAACTTCTTTTTTGCGTTTTTTGGGGGATTATGCTACCAACTTTTAGGTGCAGGCCTCCACCTACTGTACCGGGGGGTATATAGAACAGGATCTAGTTTGCTTTAGTCTGTAAAAATAAAGCAAAACAAAAACTATATTTTATTTAAACAATGTAGCATTAATTAATAAACCTATCCCTTCCATTCCCATTCAGGTCTGTTTTCTCTCTCACCCTTTGCTGTAAACTTATCCTTTCTCCAATATTTTTGACATAGTGCGTAAATACGTATTCAGTATTTTTAAATACATTACAATGTGTACATAGAAGTGTATTTATTTTTCCAAATAGAAATAGTGTTATATTTAAAGCTGTGTGGTCAAGCCTTAATCTTTTTTTACTTTTTATGTTCTGTCTTTACTATCATCATCCCACTTTTTGTTTTCCCTTTTTGATCAGTACTTTAATTTCCTCTTTCCCAAATGGAATGTCCATTATATGCCTCATATTCAATGATATTTGTCCATCCTGTCTGCCAATTCATTGCCCTTTTATCCCACATGTGCAGGGACCAAACAAAATGCTGCAGAGTCAATATAAATCACCACTCTATCTGGTCTCACTTCTTCCACCCACTGGAGACCCACAATCAAAAAATTATCTCTAATCTGTTTATCTGTAATTCTGTTCCCTAAATTCATTTGGAATTGCACAATGTAAACTCCTGTTCCTACATGATCATTTTGGTCTTTTGAACCATCAGTAAATATCTGTAAGTAATTGTAAAACTGATTCCCTATAAACTATAAAGTTTGCACAGTGTCATATTTCACTTTCCACCCGGTCTTTCTTTAGCTCCATGATACTAAAATCAACTTTTGCCTGAGGAAGTAGCAATGGGAGAACAAACATACACAGTAAGCATGTCAGGCATACATGTATATGCCGGTGCAAGACAATGAAGTGCTTTGAAAACAAGTAAAAGAATTTTAAAATCAATACGGACACTGACAGGCAACCAATGTAATTCTGTGTTCCCAAACACAAAGTGAATTTTCGCATCGCGCTAGACATGCCGGAGCGGAGTTGGGGCTCTCTTTACGATTCATCAATCACGGTAGCCCCTGCCATCAGTGTAATGGGTGAATGATGACATGTAGTGTTAAAGTGGTCGGAAGACTAGAAAAGCGCTCTCGAGTAGAGTCCATTTATTATTTACCATAACATCATCTGGAGGCGTTCTGTGAATTTCTTCGAGCTGTATTCATTGTATCTAGCAAGCCACAGTTCGGCTGGTTAACTACAGCTGTATGAACACAAAATAAACAGATTTTGCTGTGATTTAATTGCAATAAACGGACAAAAAGAAATAACTATGTAATGATGCCGATTTGTAAAAAGTTTGAATTCATGTTTTGTTAGTTCTCTACACAAGACGACTAGCAAATAACTTTTAAAATGCTTGTTTTCTCAATGGAGCTTGGATCGATTGTTGCTGCTTTGCCAACATTATAGTTGCACAACAACACTCAACATAACGTCATCTAGGCGTAAATACGTCAGTGTCGTTATTGTTTGTACCATATGTTTTACACACAGACATTTATACACATAGTTTCATCCGGTCTCTACTATGAGGTATCGTCGAGCTCTGGGTGAACACCTACAATGTTTTTTTCCTCCATTTCTGATTACACAATGTCAACTGCCCTCCACTTGTCAACAGGCGTCGAACAAGGATCTGTCCTGGGCCCACTGCTCTCTTGTGCCAATCTACCTGTAGCACTAATAGCGCCACTCGCCTGTAAAAATGTCTTGGACCCTACTCTTTCCAAGCACATGTGGATTAAATATAAGAAAATTATTAGCATTATTCATACCAACTGATGCATCAATTCCCAGTGTTTGCTCAAAAAGACGTGCCCGCATTCTGCACAATGCAACAAGAAATGCAGCAGGCCGGTTGGTTATTGTTAAGGTTTATACCCATTTTAGCTTGTCAGCCAGCAGACAGGCACAGTAGAAGGATTTCTGTCACAAGGTGGTTGTCTCTGCTGCCATCTCTTGACAGGATCCTGAAGTGTTGGAAACCCCAGTACAGATACTTTCAGAGTCTTGGTGGAAATCATTAAAGTAAGAAAAGAGGAAGCCACTGAATTATCTTGTATTTTCTCTTCCTCTGTCACATTTTAAAAGTGTACTCAGATGACTTTGACACACTTGAGGCATGATCTCTGTGTTTGAGGTATTGACTGACCTGAAAAAGAAACTAGAGAAGGTTTTTTGCTTTGCTATGAATAACAAACTTAAGCAACTAACCCCTGATCTGAGGTCAGTGCAGAGCTGAATATTTTAATCAACTTAACTTTTGAGTGCACACGTACCGGAAATTTCTTGGTAAGCAGCAAGGAAATGGCTTAACCCCAATATTGCTCCCGTAGCTGTAACTACGGTGTGCGAATGAGATGAATGGGTGAATGATGACAAGTAGTGTGAAAGCGCTTTGAGTGGTTGGAAAGACTAGAAAGTCTAGGTAAGAAGAGAGGCCCGAGGCCTGCTGGATAGCCTTTGCAGATTAAAGTAAATGGGGACGATATTGTTGATTGTCATAGTGTTCAACCAATCAGATCTATAATTTTACATGTTGGGCGTATTCTTTGACGTAGCCTACAAATATGTCAGCATTAACATGCAGCGTGATTGGTCAGTGGGCTAACGTGACTGTTGTGACGCTGAAGCAGCTAGCAGAACTTAGTAGTAGTAAGAGTTCAAGTTGAAAGATATGTAAGAAGTTATGACGTTGACATGACAATTATAGCGTTTTACTTGGTGTAGATTCTTTTTTTTTTTTACCTAGCTTTGTTTTTTTAACACTCAATGGCTGAAGGAGGAGGAGAAACGGATTTCTCAAGAAGGACATTTCCAGAAAAACTGGACATCGTAAGAAAGGGTCGGCCAACCCCACAGCTAGCAGCCCTGACCCAGCCAGGAAAAAGATTTTTACGAATGGTATTCCTGGCTGACAGCGTCGGAGAAGCGTTGCAAATTGTATGACTAAGAATGCGTTTCACTGCCCCTGACTTTGTTTACGTTAAAAGCATTTTTTCTGACGTTATTATTTTGTAATTTATGTAATTTGCCCTTTCTTATGGTTTTTTCTTTCATCTCAAAAGGCTCAGGCACACACACACACACACCGTTCTCCCATACACTGACTATATGATGTTTGCTGGCTTGTATCTCACTGTTCTTGTCGTCCACTTGTTGTTATGTGTATGTATTGTCTCTTGTCTTACAATAAAAAAAAAATGATGTGTTTCATTTGCAACTGAGCGTCTTGGTGTTTGGAGCTGTTTGGAGCTACACTAACCTGAGTTGGCTAACCAAGGCACACGACACCATAGCACGGCAGGACACCTACAAGCTACGGTGCTTTTGAAAACTTTTGGAGAGACCTGAGTGGATCTACAACTCAACGAACACGTTCGCAGGAGGACCTCTTACTGGAACTGAACCGCACTGATGTACTATACAACCGCATCATTTAACTCTTCATTAACAAAGAAAGGAGGATGGACTTTGTCTTGAAGTGAACAGCATCTATGGTAAGTGAACTGCTTTTGTGTTTTTACATCTGCAGTAGCGTTACTACTGTGTTATTTTGTCTATTGTGTCGTTTTTATGATATGGTTAATATTGTTCTGATGTGAATAATATTTGAATGGCCCATGCTCTTCAGTGTGTGGTGGAATACGTGTTTTAGCGCCGCAGGTTTGCTGGATTGATTTGTCATGCTTTGTTGTCATATAAATATATGTGACTGGTTCTTGTGAGTTTGTTCTTGTCATTGATGATTTTGACTATATGCACGGTCCGTTAATGACGAAGCATCCCGTCAGGTTATGGTCGGACATTTAATTCTCTGTTTGGGGTTTTGTTTTCTTTAACAAAGCAAGAATTATGGTCTGGAGAAATGGGGATTGTGTGGCGATTGCTTTAGCCCTGTTTGAATCAGTAGGGAACAGCTGCCTTAATGCTGCGGGGAGAGTTTGTAGCTTGTGTGCTGCTGTTGGTTTTCCTGCTAAGCTAGTTTAGTGCGCCTCCCAGAACACACGCGCCACACCAGGGTACAATGTTTTGTTTCCGGGGTCAGAGTGTCTCTTACGTGGTGGGTTGCTATTTTGAGTGATGTCCACCGAAAACATTATATTTCCCACAATTTAAGCTTCTCCATTTTCCAAATGCACTAGTATTATTCAAAAGTATTGTTTGATTTGTGCGTACCGAACCGTGAATACAAATACGTGTATTGTTACACCCCTAGAAACAAATAATAACCCGTAGCTGTGGCGTCATAATGCGGTTATTAGGAGGTGGTTCAACTGTAGGACAGCACTGAAGGCCCAGGTATAAAATGCATGGCCCACCACTGCACAAAAGTGATACCGGTCTTCTCGCCATAGAAATATAAAATGCACAGTCCCTCTGCCAGACATTGACACGTGTAGGATAAATGGAATTGATTCGCTCATCTGGTGACAAATGGGAATGATCGTGTTCATCATCACACACGCTGCAGAAGAGAGGTGAGTGCTGCTTCTGAAGCGAACGGAGGCCCTGGCCAGAGGAGAATGCTGAGCGGCCTGACAGCAGTCTGATAACAGGCCAATCCTGAATGATTCAATCAGGCAGCTCAGCCCCTCAGCCAAGCGCCAAGACAGGCCTGTGTGTTACACCGATTATCTGAACGTGCATGATGAGGGATGAAGGAATTTGTCATCATGTGGATCATTCCACAAAGATAGAGCCGCAGCCAGTGAAGGGTCCAGGGCTTGTCATGTCCCACGGGCAGTTTGCAGAGGGAGTGTGAGTCTTTTTTTCTTCACCGTAAACAAAAATATCACATTCAATTTGTCAGGAAAGCAACATAAGAAAGGAGTCTACTGCTGCTGCATCAGGATGGTTTCTTCATCATTTGTGGCATGACACAATATTTTGGTCGCTTACTATAGAATATTTCTAAATTTAAATACACCAACACAAATATATTGTGTTCTTTATGAGAGGGAACTGCACACTGTAATGACTCATTGTCGAATACTAATGATGTGGTACTAACACAAAATCCCATCTCATTGATTTAATCACAAAACAAACACTAACATGACCACTATGAACATTTTAGTGGGTATATTATCTTTTTGCTTTATTTCAACCTTTCCTGCAAGATTTAGTCTGAAACAGTTGTGTAAACAGTCATATGGATATCTAGCTTTTATGTGGTGGTGTGAAACAGCTTTGCTTTGAATTCATAAGTTACTCATGTGGGTCTGCCATGGTGAAATTACAATGTTCCAAAGATGGACTACAAAAAACGCATCTTACACTTCGCCCATTGCGTTCTAACCATATCTCTCATGCAGTCTGTATGAACAGCTCCTTCATTGACAGGCGAGTGAAGGAGAGATGCTGCAGGTCCTTTCTTCTGCTGCTGTCACACTTGACATTCAACATGCTCCCAGTAGACCGTGCATACACAAACTGACAATTCACTCAATATATCAATTTAACTGTTCAATACCAATATTTCCTTTGTGAAATAATGTGAATTCAACCATTAACTTATATTTAGCTTTTTTAATCGATAATTATTTATTAAAGGCCTGTCTTCCTCAGTGTATATTTCTTCCTACTCCTATCCTGACATTACATTGTTGACATTTATCTATGTCAGTTATTTGGGTCATACGCCAGTTTGATATTTTTATTTGTTGTCTGCCACGCAGACTCAAACTTACAGGATATGTTCAAAGAGTACCTGAAACCCATCCTGTAAGTTTTGTATATATTGACCACTGGTTGACGCTAAACTGAAAAACTTGTGCCACCCCTGAAACAATCAGGTCCGATTGAGTTTAAATTTGACATTGTCCAGCTGAATATAATCGACAAAATTGACCACTCTGACTTCACAGGTCCGGCATCATATGACATCTCCTCCTAAACCATACCTCTGTTTGCTACTGAATTGTCTGAGGATCATTATTGGAATAACTTTTTCAAAAATTATGAAAATCTTGATTATGAAAATCCACAAGATTTTAATCCTGCAATAAACTGCAAGAGTATATCTCTGCAGATAAACAGATGAAATTCAGCAACCTTTGCGCAAATCACCAAAAAACGTGCATAACATGTCAACAAGACTACCTGAACCATAAACTGAGAGTTTCATTCAAATGGACCACTAGGTGGTGACACAAATGCAAAAAAATGTATGTGGCTCACAGAAATTAGACAATAAACGAAAGGTTGTTTCTCCATTCATCACAAAACTTGCAGGACATTTTTCATGATAATTTTTAACTATTCTGAAATCGTTTAATTGGGGGTGCCTACGTTTTCATTCGTGCATGGGCCAAGTGCAAATGTAGACATAAATCAACGACAGTTTGTCCAAACGTCTGGATATAAACGTCTGGATATTTTTAATTGAGCTGTTGAAACATCTCCCTATCATGCCAAGACATATGGCGTGTGTGCAATTACTGACAGGCTGCATACATTGTTAATAAATGTATTTCATATTAAAACCACATCTTTTGAAGCCGTTTTTAATAAAAAAAAGGCTTTTTGAATAAAAAGGCTTAATAGGACAACAATATTTAAAATACTTAGAATATAAATGAATGACGTCAAGGTTAGGAAGTTTTGAACTATTCGGTAAAGCCCTAAGACAATTCTGAAATATAATGTCCTCTGGGAGAAAGTCCTTGCTGGATGTTTTCATGAAGACAGAAATAGGGTAGGCCAGGCACACAGTATTGGTCTCTTTGCACTAACCAGAGCTTTCATCCTATGGGGGCTGTAAAAAACATCCCTGTCTAAACTGACTCTCATTATGCCTTTAATATGTGTCAGAACCTTTATGCTCTTTGGCAAATTGTTGTAATGTACATGAACAGAAAAGTCATGTCCCATAAGTTGTTTATAGTTAACCCTCTCTCTGCCTCACTCTGTTGCTCTTTGTAAATGCCAGGCTCACACAGGTAACCTTGATACAGTGTCACAGGGAAAATCCATGGCTGATTTGTGGAGACAAACAGGCCCTTCACTGCTCTGTTGGCTCTTTTTATTGTGCTTACATCCGAGTTGCTGAGTCGACAATCAAGCATTAAGCTGTTTGGCCAGGTGGCACTGTTGGTCCATGGGTGTAGCATTTTAAATGGCAGTGTCTTGAAAGTACAAAGAAGTGACTTTATGTCAGATTCCTGTGTCTTATGTAGAATTGCAAATTGGGAGCCAAAAAAAAAGAAGAGTTTTGGAGACTTAACCTAAGGTTTTGTTCTCTCATTGTCAGTCTCAATAATTGTGCTTTGTGTCATTTCAGTGTGTTAGAGATTTAAAAACTGTAAACTTTGTACAGTACAGTATGTACAGTATGTGTTATAAAATATTTGTGCATAATGTTTTATACTCAAACAGAGAAACACAAAGATACTGTAATTTCCACATGAACGCAAGAGATTGTTTTAGAGAATTGTATGTATTGTAGTAGTAGTTTAGAACTGCAATCTGAGTATAAATCAGTACATGTAAGTAGTATATACCTGACTCTCTGCGCGTGCCCGGTATAGTGAACACATATTGCGCGTACCCGCGAAAAAACAGTGCATGAGGCGCGTACTTTAAAAAAAAAAATAATAATAATGCTTAATCATCTGAAAACTGTAACTTAAGTACGTCTATACTGTAGTGGAGGGGTGCCCTACATCCTTTTAGGGTGTGAATTAGCTGGTTGATGTGTAAAACTGCTCTGCGTTGCTCCTGCACTGAGTGTACCTATTGCAGCAGCAGAGGTGGGAGTGTGAGGGGGGAAGACATGAACTTCTTTGCACGTTCATGTTGTGACGTGTTCGATAGGTGTTATATGAAGGCGGGTTTATTTGAAAATGTTACTGTATATAAAGTTCCCTGACCCCTACTGTAGCCCTTTTCCTGCTGCATATTTGTTCTTGACCGATGGTTCGCCTCATCCATCAAGCTGGTACTTCTTCCACATTGTTGTTTTCTCCTACCATTAATCATGGCTCACAACCAAGCGTGAGTATTTTCTTCTTCTTCTTATATTTAATGTCTGCGTCATATGATTGTTTTAAATCAGGATTGTTTTTAAAGTTTCTCATCATCATCAGCTAACATTCTGGGTAATATCAGAGCTGACAATACTGAAAACAGCTCACCTACACGGTTAGTATTTTTTGGGGTTAACTACTTTTTACTCTGTTTTACGATAGTCTATTTATCTCAATACATATACTTGCTAGATTCATTTGACGATTTCCAGTCGCCACAGAAACAACGGCCCAACATTGGTTCAGTGCCCAGACCTAGAAATCCCTATGTACTGCAGCCCAAGAGATTGAAAAAGGGTAAGCATTTGTAGCCTATGTGTAAGTCCTCTTGTTCTTTTCCCCACCCCAGAGAATACTCATTTCTTTCATTGCATATCAATGCACCCAAGCCCGGGAGATTATCGGTAATGTTAAAGAGGACTGAAAAACGGAAAAAAACAACGAGGTATGTACTCATTAAAAGCCTAGTTTAATAAGCAAATGTGTTTTATTTATATATACATTACTAATTGTTTTGTTCACTAGGGTGTTGACTGTTTGTCGTCCTCTAAACAACTGTTCTCCTGTATATACTGGCGTGTATTGACCTGCATGAATAAATTACCGCTGAGCCTTTGGAGATCCAGCAACCTAGGAGGGCCCCTATAAGGCAAGTACTCATTAAAGAATAGTTATTTAATTTATCCACGTGTTTTATCTATATATTTTACTATTGTTTTGTTTTGTTTATTAAGGGTTTTTGACTGGGAGGGCCCCGTCGAGAGAAACACAAGCCTGTGTGCCCCTGTGTGCGGAGACGGCCCTAGCTGTGGACGCCCTCATCCGATCTGAGGCCTCATCAGAGACTATCACTCCCCAGAACACTGTCATATCCCCTGCTTTTTTTGTGGACCATGGTGCCTCGTCGGTCTTGCCCTAGGCTGTACCGCTGCTGCTTCTGATGCATCATCCTGTGAGTACGATCTAGTTTCACCGGTCGCTGAATTACCGGTCCTCACACCCACTGAGGACTGGCAAGAGGCTCTCGAGATAGAGGCACATCCATCTGTTTTGCCTCATGATATTTTACAGACGTGGTCTGATTACGAGCCTAACCATGATGATATGTGTATCGATACCCCTGTGTCTATTGATTGTGTACAGTTTGATGTTGATTGTGGTTTGAGCCAGGGGGATACATCCCCCACATTGGATTCTGTTTTTTCAACACATCGATCTGGTTCACTTGTGTACTCGGCGATCTTGACTGGGCTATTACGGAGGCATTGATATATGGGACACCTCCTCAGCAAGTATCCCATGTGCAAACACCCCCTAGTGTAAATCAGGGTGTAGTAGCTCCTGCGGATCAAGGCTGTGGGCAGTGCAGTCATTACCTGCGTCTGTTCAGTGAGACACGTGCCGCTACCAATAATGAGACGGATAAAAAGCTCACCCTGATCATTGAGGCATTGAATGCTCTGGCTCAGGAGCATAATTGATGTTTAGAACAGCTTCACAAGCCGTATTCAGAGACTCTGATTAGTATTCTCGGGGATATAGGCACGACCCTTGAAGTCCTCGCAAAGAAGAGCGCATAATTTGTACATTTATTTTTATTTATTTTTATGCCTTAGAGTGATTGGTTATACATAGGGGGCACAATAACAAGCGTCAATATGTCTCTGCCACGAAAAAAAAACTTAGTGCAGATGCTAATGATGTTAATAGTGTGGTTGTGGTGTGATGATAAAGACACTCCTGTTACGGTCCATGCTTTTTATGACATAGACACTTCTACTATACAAGCTCATGACAATGAGGGACAAACATCACTACAACTGTTGGCACAAAGAATGCGCATTCTAAAGGAACACATGCTTGCTGACCACTCCTCTGTTATACTCGCTCATGGCTCTACTCACGACCATGAGCGACAAACAGCGTTACAGCAGCTTGCTAATCAGGCCCAAAGAATGCGGCCCCTGAAAGAGCGTGTGCTCGCTGCTGCAGATGCTGCTGCCACTGTTGTTAATTTTACAGCTGTTGAGAAGGGGTGGGGGGATCATTTTACAGAACCACCATTATCTTATGTAGGGGGTACACAGACCTGCTTGGTGCATTATTTTGTGAGGATGAAAGTATGGACTTACAGCAGGTCCCTAGTACTCATACATTGTCTGGACCTCATGAACCATACATGAGTTCATGCTCTCACCCCTACTCCTCTCCCTCCTCCTCCTCTTCTCCCTCCTATCCCTCCTCATCATCCTCCTCTCCCCCTCCACCTCCTCCGCCTCCTCCTCCTCTCCCCCTCCACCTCCTCCTCATGACCCTCCCCTCTCTCTCCCCCTCTCCTCCTCCTCCTCCACCACCTCCTCATCCTCCTCCTGCCTCTCCCCTCTCTCTCCCCCCAGCATATTCACTCCCTACCCAATAT
Source organism: Cebidichthys violaceus (assembly GCF_023349555.1). Classification (NCBI taxonomy): domain Eukaryota; kingdom Metazoa; phylum Chordata; class Actinopteri; order Perciformes; family Stichaeidae; genus Cebidichthys; species Cebidichthys violaceus. The sequence continues at coordinate 5,943,329 of NW_027176307.1, read as the reverse complement.
GACACCATGGCAGCAACTGAGATAGTGACCCCTCTATGTACTGAACTATGTTATCATGCTAATGATATTGACACCCCTCCTCATCATGTGTGTTATGCTGGAATTTCAGAGAGGCTTGCTGGCGTTGTTGATCAACCTGTGAGAGACAAGACTGTTGAGGCAGACAGGGGGGTAAGGGGGGGTTATTGAGCCCAAGACGAATACCTGCGTCCCTGAAATAGACACCCCGTCTATAGAGGGGTGTTACGCGGGGAGCTCAGAGAGGGGAGCGGCCCCATTTGATCAAGGTGTGGGAGACGGTACCTGTCTGATGCTCAGCAATGGTGAGCCAGACGAGATGGCTATTGTGTCGGAGACGAATAACGGGGTCACTGTTCAGTGTGGGGGGGGTCATGCCCCCGGTGGCCCCTCCCAAGTGTTCTGATAATCCTATTCTTAGATGGGCAATACCCTCTTTTAATGCATTTGAACTGAGACAACGTGTTGATTTCAGAGGCATTAACCTTAATGATATTGAACAAGTCCCAGACATGGTCTGAGGTCACCTGTCGGGCGTGATTACCCAGGCTATAGATACTTCCCCTGCTGGCAGTGTTTTAAATGTGGTACTACGTGGGCCCTCCCTGGCTAGTGATATACAGGCTATTCTAAACGTTAATGATTCATACAATGTAGACCTGTTTATGGAACAAATTGCCCAGGTCCTGCAGAGTAATGATGAGTCTGTGTCAGATGATGAATTGGAACTGATAGTCACTGTAGCTCAGAATAGAAGCGGGGGAGGGCGGCTTAGACTAGGGAAGATCCCATATGATGAAATAATCGCTAAGGGTCGTTTTCTATACAGACCTACCACACTAGGGGACAACAATCTCTGTTTCTCTCTCTGTCTTGCCCATTTTAACAACTCCGCTATGCCTGAGCATGATAAACTAGAATATGCATCCCTATTGCACAGTTCAGTTGGCTTTGATCACATGCACAGTGTATCATTTGCTGATGTCCCCAAATTTGATAGACATCTGGGTGTGAAAATTCGAATACTTCATCACAATGCAGGCCGCAAACAGTTGCAATGTTTCCAGACACATAACACCCCCCACCCACATACAGTCTGGTTATACTTGCACAATAACCACTATCACATGATTGAAAACCAGACAGGGTTTTTTTGGTGCATCCTACGTATGTGACTTCTGTTACCAGACATATGAAACAGCTCTATACCATAACTGTAAACAACGATGCAATGTTTGTTTCACAACATGTCATACACACACAGGCACCACACATTACACATTACTGTGTAATGTGTTGGAAAATATTCCTATACCCTCTTTGCGTGAGTCTTTTAATACTGAAATACATAATACCAAAAACCAGGTTGTCTTTTAATAATTTATTCTCTGCGCAGAGAAGGTTCAATCATCACAACAGAATGCATACAGTCTCAGTGAGGAAGAACCTCGAAAAAAGTGAACAAGCTTTCTTTATACAGAATGAGCAAAGGTGGGGGCCGATGGCCAATGTTACAGATATTTTGGTCTCAGACTTTTGGTCTCAGACTGATAGGAACAACATTCAAAAACAAACGGCCAGCAACCAAAACAAGCAGCCCAAAGACCTTGGCATGGAACATTCTCACACAACACAGTTAGTTATCTTTGTGAACAGGCAAGGGAGAATCCTTCTATTGCACAACAGAGACACGGTGAAGTTCAACAAAGTCCAGAGCAAAATTACTTATGCATGAATACAATATACTGAGTAAAAATATATACTACGTAAATAATTACCATTACAGTAAGCGCATATGTAAATCCAAACACTGTTATGACCAGCACAAGTTTCCCGAAGCAGTCCATGGGGCTGTCCCCTGTGATGCGTTGAAATACTGCGAGACTTGTGGTAAAACGTACAAGGCGGGTAAAAAAAACACACAAATGCGCACCCTCTGTTTGTTCACACTGTGGTGAGCGGATATTGGAGAGTGATGAACCCCATGTATGTTTTATTCAGCCCCTGAAGAAAAAAGAGGTGCAAACAAAATACATATTCTTCGATTTTGAGACTCTGTATCATAATGGCAAGCATGAGGCCAATTTGTATGTGCTATGGACATTGAGGGAAACAAGTTTTGTTTCAATACATTGAACTGTGTGGATGCGTTTGTGAAGCGTCACAGAAAGCCCAAGTACCGTGGGTATATCTTGATCGCACATAATACGTCCGGCTTTGACAATTACCTCTTGTTGGAGTACTTTGTTAAACAACAGATCACCCCTATGGTGACAATGAGGGGGAGTAGGGTTATACTGATGTGTGACAGTGCTTACAACCAGCGGTGGATTGATTCATTCAGCTTTCTGCCCATGCGCCTGTCAAAAACACCTACAGCTTTAGGGTTTGAGGATCTGATGAAAGGCTATTTTCCCCACAAATTCAACACTAGGGCAAATGAGTATTACACAGGTAAATACCCCTCTCCAGCTGACTATGGTTACAATGAGATGTGTGACGGTGACAAAACCTCCTTCATGAGTTGGTATGCAACTGTTTGTGATGAAACATTTGATTTCCAGACAGAGATCCAGCGCGACTGCATCAATGATGTAGAAGTGTTACGCAGAGCCTGCACTGTTTATCGGGCGTCTTTTCTGGAGTGCACACAACTTGACCCGTTTGCATTCACAACCCTGGCTTCTAGCTGTATGGGGGTGTTCAAAACGCTGTTTCTGCCCGTAGACACTGTGGCACTGACATATGACAGATACATAGATAGATAGATAGATAGATAGATAGATAGATAGATAGATAGATAGATAGATAGATAGATAGATAGATAGTAACTTTATTGATCCCGCGAGGGGAAATTATTTTGTTGCAAGCAGCAATAGGTTACAGAAAGCAGCAATTGGTTACAGTAAAAATCTTAATATATTATAAAAAATGCACATGTCAATACACAATATATACAATTATAATAACAGAGTAAATATATTAGATAAAGAATGCACACTATATACACAATGAAATAGAATAACAGAATAATATTAAATCAACTAAATAAACAGTAGTGCAAAGATTTAACCAACAGTGAATGATTTGGCCCGAGGTGATTTATTATACAGTCTGATTGCGGTAGGCAGGAATGTTCTCCTGTACCTGTCCTTATGACAGCGGAGCTGGATCAGTCTGTTGGAGAAAGTGCTCCGCTGTCCCTGCAGTAGGTGGTGGAGAGGGTGATCCGGGTTATCCAATATGGATAAAAGTTTCTTCAGTGTCCTCCTTTCCACCACCTGTTCCAGACTGTCCAGTTTGCAGCCAATGATGGAGCCGGCCTTCTTAACCAGTTTGTTAAGTCTGCTGGTATCTCCGGCTCCAATGCTGCTCCCCCAGCAGACTACGGCAAAGTACAGTGCACTGGCCACAACAGACTGATAGAACATCTCCAACATCTTGCACACGTTGAAGGATCCAAGTTTCCTCAAGAAAAAGAGTCATCTCATCCCCTTCTTGTACACAGCGTTGATGTTGGCCTTCCAGTTCAGTCTGCTGTCGATAGAGACACCCAGGTACTTGTACTCCTTCACCATGTCCACATCCTCTCCCAGAACTCTCAGTGGCTGTGGAGCCGTCGTTTTCCTCCTGAAGTCGACCACCATCTCTTTGGTCTTGGCCACGTTCAGAAGCAGGTGATTTCTACCGGCCCACTCCACAAAGTCATCCACTACTGCCCTGTACTCCTCCTCTCGTCCAGCCCTTATACACCCGACCACTGCAGAGTCATCAGAGAACTTCTGCAGATGGCATGACCCCGTGTTGTATTGGAAGTCAGTGGTGTAAAAGGTGAACAGGAAAGGAGACAGAACAGTTCCCTGTGGGGCTCCAGTATCACTGACCACTGTGTCAGACAGCACACTGCCCAGTCGGACAAACTGTGGTCTGCCTGTGAGGTAGTCAGTGATCAAGGAGACGGTGGATGCGTTAACCCCCACCACCCGCAGTTTCTCACTCAGTAGCACTGGTTGGATGGTGTTGAATGCACTGGAGAAATCAAAGAAAGTGATTCTCACAAAGCCACCGGTTCCATCCAGGTGCGACTGAGCTCGTTGCAGCAGGTAGATGATGGCGTCGTCCACTCCCACATGAGGCTGGTATGCAAATTGCAGAGGGTCCAGTGATGATTTCACCTGCGGTGGGAGGTGGGCCAAGACCAGCCTCTCCAGCACCTTCATCACATGAGATGTGAGGGCAACTGGTCGGTAGTCATTGAGGCCAGATGGTGTCGGCTTTTTTGGTACAGGAACCAGGCACGACGTCTTCCACAGCACCGGGACTTCCTCCTGCTTCAGGCTCAGGTTGTATATGTGTTGTAGGAAATCAGACTGCTGGATGGCGCAGGTCTTCAGGACCCTGGGGCCTATATACAGGGGCCTACACTGCACAGAACAATACCTATTCAGATGTCTCAATTCAGTGGCTTGAGTATGTGGCACACACAGAGGGGGTCAAGATCAGACATGCACTCAATCATAGTGAGCAACTGTTCCCCCCTTTCTATGTCGATGGCATTGATACAGCGGCAGACACATGCTATGAATTAGCAGGGTGTTTTTTCCACAGGCGTGTCAAATGTCACGTACCATCTGCTATGAATCCTGTCACCAAAGTTACCTATGGCCGTCAGTACAGAGTTTTCATGGACAAAATATACGCCTTGCAAAATTGCTATCATCTACGTGTTGTTGTCATGTGGGAGTGGACAGCATTAAAGAAATCCTGCCTGAATGTGCAGACATTTATGGCTACGTACAAGAAGCTTGAACGCCTCAACCCTAGAGCTGCTCTCTTTGGAGGGCGTACAAATGCCATGAAGCTACACCACCAGGTTGGTGATGATGAAAAAGTCAGATACTATGACTTTACCAGTCTGTATCCGACTGTTCAGGCCACTAAACAGTACCCCGTTGGACATCCGCAGATTATCTTTAAGGATTTCGATTCTATCGATAATTATTTTTGGTTTGTAAAGTGTACTGTGCTCCCCCCAAAAGGCTTGTACCATCCTGTCGTTCCCTACAGATGTCACAACAAACTCATGTTCCCTCTGTGCGGCAAGTGTGCTGAAGCTTTGAACCAGACGAGTGCATGTACACACAGAGATAGAGACAGGCAGCTGTCGGGTGTGTGGGTCTCTTTCGAGCTTCAGAAGGTGGTTACCAAGGGTTATCAGATTGTGTCCATTGATGAAGTGTGGCATTTCCCCAACACAACAGACACCTTGTTTAGGGGTTGTCAAGACATTTCTGAAATGTAAACAGGAGGCCTCTGGTTACCCTGGGCATGTCAAAACCCCTGCAGATCAGGAGAAATATGTCGCTGACTATTTCGAAAAGGAGGGCATTAAACTTGATCCCAGCAAAATCAAGGTCAACAAAGCGATGAGAAGTTGTAATAAACTTCTCCTAAACTCTCTGTGGGGCCGATTTAGCATGTGGAACATTATGCCCTCCTGTGAACCTATAACTGACCCTGACAGATTTATGCAGCTAATGTCTAGCGACGATTTCAATGTGCGGCAGTTCTGTTTTATTTCTGACGAGGTGGCCATGGTGCAATGGTGTCACGCGGATGGCCGGGGTTCACGCATAAAAGAGCATAGATTATAAAGCAAAGACCCCTGATTATTTGAGACTCAGAACAGCTTTGCTATCAGAGCAGCCGGTTGCATATACCTCTAAAAAACAAAAGAGGTAACAATGTCGTCACGCATGCAGAGGAATTTGTCTCTGTTGGAGTTGATATATAAATCGTCGCCGCACGTGAGGAGGGTCATTGTGTGAAATGCAAACGTAGACTTTATTAACTCTCTGTGTGAGATAGTTCTCAATGTGTTGAGAGATAATATCCCTTTGACTGACAAACAGTACAAGCTTTTAAGGAAGAGGAAGGCTCTTATCAGACTGGTTGCCGATTAAAAAAGTCAAACTTACAAAAAAGAAGAAAACCCTCAATCAGACTGGAGGATCTTTACTCCTCGGTTTAGGGGCCGTCAACAGAGGAGAACTATGGAGAACATAGACAACTGATGATGATGTTGATGATGATGATGCTGATGATGATGAGGGGGGTACACACTCTGGTAAGAGGCGTTTTACGCCCATTGGTAGACCTGTCGGTCTGTCCAGGATGAGCCGCTCTCTAGATTCTTCACCCTTGTATAGCCCATCACTTAAGACATCAAAATCAAAAAAGAGGAGGTCTGATACATGGCAGGGTTTTTGATATTTTTCTGATTTATGTGTTTCTCTACACCTGTGACATATTGAATGTATTTTAATATTTAGTTTTTTCCTCTATACTGTGCAGCAGCAAATGTACAAAGTTTGGGTGTGTGTATTCCCTGAAACAGCTGAATAAAAATGCTTTTCTTATGATGTTGCTGCTAATGTTGTATTCCCTGCAAACATGTGAAATAAAAATGATTCACATTGTATCATTAGATTACACATTGTACAAAAGCAAAATTATCCCCACAGCACACAGCAGGTTGTACTGCAGATTGTTAACAAATTGGGTAACCAATGCATCATTATTAACAGGATTATTTCCATACAGGTCTAACACACTTGAATAAGACATTCCTTTCTGTATGTGCCATAGAAAAAACACACAGTGCTGTCCACATGTTGTAGCAAAATTATTCTGCACCTGTTTTCTAGAATAAGATACATCCGTACAGTTGTTCTTGAGGAAATTAACTATTGTCTCTGGAAACATGACACTATCTGGCGGGTTCCCAAAACTGTCAAAGAAATAGCCATTCCTATGTTTTGTAATATAGATAGCCAGCCAGTGCTCACCCGGCATGTTAGAAGAGTGAGTGTTTACAATCAACATTGTGGGGTATTTACACATGGGGGCTTTTGGGAGCTGATCGCTTGCTAGGACCCCCATGAAATCTGTACCCTTAATAATTTGCTTTCTAACAACACTAGTCAATTCTATGGTATTCATAGTGTTTTAGTAGTAATCCAATAACACTTGGCGTCTGTTTGATATCTCCATAACCGAGTCAAAAACAGCATAGCATATGAGATTAACTGTGCAGGGGTAGTGGTATTCTGAAATGGGCTTCCATTCGCACATTCCCCGTTTTAATTAGCGATACATTCCCTGAGCATCCGTCATCGGGTTCCAAATTAAAACAGAACAGTGTGTAGCTATCACCAAAATCACTACGAGTTACCGCCAACAACCTGTCTTTTAAATGACGACCTGTTGTTTGGATCATTTGGTAATATTCTCTTGCATAGTGTCCTCTCTGGAAGAAAGGTTGCAAAGGTTTCGCCGGATAGGAATGTCCATCAACATGTATACTCATGTACTCTGTGTCATAATGTCCAAAATTAAAGGGATTACGTACATAGCTCCCTGTATACCCCTTGTTGTTGACAAAGCAGATTATGATGAATTTAGGGACCTGTCCTATGTAGAGTTTTTCCTGGTTGCATACCCTTGTCCCAGCCGAGATGGAGAATGTTTTCAAAGCAACTCTGTCGATAGCATATTTAGCATTCGTATGCTGTAATGCCCTGCTGTGGGCCAGTCTGACTGGTGGGGCACTTTTTTCTCAAATGTGATAGCTGACACGATCTTAACATTGTAATCATCAGCTGTAGCTTTCATCAAGAGAGAATTCATCCTTTGAGCGCATGAATTTCGGAGAAATGTCAACACCATTGAGTAATAGTTTTTCCTGAAAAAACAAATCTGCATGTATCGGAGTAATCAACTCCACTATACGGCTTCCGTATGCTTTCCTCACTGCTCTAGTCCCTTATTGTCGCCCTCTATGGACGTGTTGTTCATATGACCCCCGGTGTCTTTACAAAACAGGCCCGTGCTGAACTGTGTATTCTGAGTGTCTTGTCCATAGTTAATCAAACACTCGATTATCCCCCGGTATGGGTATGTGTTTGAGGATTGTGTAATAAGTCTATCTCCCAGCATTATATCGACCTTAATAAGGTAATATGTCATATTATAGCTGGTGGCGCTGCAGAATGTTTTATTTTAATTAATTATTAATAATTTAAATTATTTAATGTAGATTTAAAATTGTGTTTTAATCCAGATTTAGTCAGTGTGCATCCTGGGTAGTTTATAAACCCCACATCTGTTGTATTAGTTATGTTTGTTCCGTCCGCTTTAGTAATTTGCACACGCATAAACATATAGGTGTCGTTCAGATCAATGTAGTCTTCTCCGCTAGATGATATATAAAACTCCAGGGGTCCTGTGTCTGTTATTGCTGATACGGGTGGGATTTCGATAAATGTAGATTTCTCGACGATCGTCTGTGTGTACGGCACTGTGAACAGATCCAATTCCGTCTTCACACATTCTGCAGATTGGTTATGAATGAGCGCCATCTTTTTTCATTTTAAAATATGTCTTTTAACAAAATCTTGGAGCGTTTGGTCAGAGCTCTGCTACGTCTGGCACCTGCTTTCTTTTTGACAGCTCTCGTTTTTTTCCCTGCTGTCTTACGTTTTTTTGAGCCCGGTTGGCTACGCCCCCTAGTTGAAGGCGGTCTTTTCAAAGACCTGGATGTGTGCACTAACATGCCCTGTCCCTCCTGCTTGTTTGAAAATGTGCCTTTAGCTATATTTGACACCACGTCCCACCATGCCCCAATTATATTAGTGGCGCCTGTCTTTAAATGAGACTTGACCAGGCTGAACCCCAGTTTTAACAAAGGCACTGCCATCCTGAATAGACTACTACGAAACATCCCTCCTAGGCCATTGCCGTACTTGCGTACTCGCCCCTATAAAACCCAGTAAATCACCTCCGGCCTGGTTCATATAGTATGCCATATATCTGGCATCATCGCGAATGTATGGAGTATACGCCATATTTCCCTAGTAGTCTTTAGAAAAACTGCTTTATCGGTCTAAAGTGTAGCTTAACAATCACTTTTCCATGTGAAAAAGGTATATATTTGCTCTGGTTGTTTTTTAGAGCTATCTCAAAATCATCAATAACTCTTTTGGAGAGAGCAGTGTAGTGCGGCTTGTCATAAGTCAGGGTGGGGATACTTCGTTGTTCATCATCAACATCTATACACCTCAGGAGCGGTACATGGCTGTCGCCCACTACTTGATAATCCACTTTGTCGGTATAAACATATATATTATAAAGACCCGCGTGAATGTCGGGCGGGTGTGGGGCATAGCAGATCTTGCCATATATATCGTTGGTTGATACAACCGGTTCCCCTGGATTAAAACCCAGTATCTCGGCCAACTGTCCTTTAAATGTTAATGTTGTGCCTCTGGTGCCCGTAAGCCATATGCGATTCTCGGTATTAGCATAATGCATAGTCGGGCCCTTGCCTGCTTTTGCATTAAACTCTGACACTACATTGTATATAGACTCATGATACCCAGAGTTCAGTAGGATGACTGATGTCTGTTCAGTTCTAGAGTCGTAGAGGCTCACACCAGCATCAAATGATGGGGAAACTATGCCACATTTGCAGAGATGGGCAGTATCTCTGTTACTTGTAATTGAAATACGTATTTCAATTACTTTTGAGTATTTTGTAATTTGTATTTGATAGGGCCGATAAAAAATCGAACGTAATTTGTAACAAAATACTTTAGAGTGGAGTAATTTTGTATTTAAAATACTCAAAATACTTTCTCCAGAAATCAAAAAACAGTTCATGAGTTCAGTCTTCAGATCTTCAAGTTCAACGGATTGTCTGTCAAGGTAAATATTTTATCTGACTGTGACAGATGTCAACTAGCTTGATGTATAATTTATGTCTGGGTCTGGCTACATAGCCTATTGTACTGGTCATATAATTAGAATATCATCAAAAAGTTGATTTATTTCACTAATTCCATTCAAAAAGTGAAACTTGTCTATTATATTCATTCATTACACACAGACTGATATATTTAAAATGTTTATTTATTTTAATTTTGATGATTATAACTGACAACTAAGGAAAATCTCCAATTCAGTATCTCAGAAAATTAGAATATTGTGAAAAGGTTCAATATTGAAGACACCTGGTGCCACACTCTAATCAGCTAATTAACTCAAAACACCTGCAAAGGCCTTTAAATGGTCTCTCAGTCTAGTTCTGTAGGCTACACAATCATGGGGAGGACTGCTGACTTGACAGTTGTCCAAAAGACGACCATTGACACCTTGTACAAGGAGGGCAAGACACAAAAGGTCATTGCAAAAGAGGCTGGCTGTTCACAGAGCTCTGTGTCCAAGCACATTAATAGAGAGGCGAAGGGAAGGAAAAGATGTTGTAGAAAAAGTGTACAAGTGTACAAGCAATAGGGATAACCACACCCTGGAGAGGATTGTGAAACAAAACCGATTCAAAAATGTGGGGGAGATTCAGAAAGAGTGGACTGCAGCTGGAGTCAGTGCTTCAAGAACCACTACGCACAGACGTATGCAAGACATGGGTTTCAGCTGTCGCATTGCTTGTGTCAAGTCTTGAACAACAGACAGCGTCAGAAGCATCTCGCCTGGGCTAAAGACAAAAAAGGACTGGACTGCTGCTGAGTGGTCCAAAGTTATGTTCTCTGATGAAAGTAAATTTTGCATTTCCTTTGGAAATCAGGGTCCCAGAGTCTGGAGGAAGAGAGGAGAGGCACACAATCCACGTTGCTTGAGGTCCAGTGTAAAGTTTCCACAGTCAGTGATGGTTTGGGGTGCCATGTCATCTGCTGGTGTTGGTCCACTGTGTTTTCTGAGGTCCAAGGTCAACGCAGCCGTATACCAGGAAGTTTTAGAGCACTTCATGCTTCCTGCTGCTGACCAACTTTATGGAGATGCAGATTTCATTTTCCAACAGGACTTGGCACCTGCACACAGTGCCAAAGCAACCAGTACCTGGTTTAAGGACCATGGTATCCCTGTTCTTAATTGGCCAGCAAACTCGCCTGACCTTAACCCCATAGAAAATCTATGGGGTATTGTGAAGAGGATGATGCGAAATGCCAGACCCAACAATGCAGAAGAGCTGAAGGCCACTATCAGAGCAACCTGGGCTCTCATAACACCTGAGCAGTGCCACAGACTGATCGACTCCATGCCACGCCGCATTGCTGCAGTAATTCAGGCAAAAGGAGCCCCAACTAAGTATTGAGTGCTGTACATGCTCATACTTTTCATGTTCATACTTTTCAGTTGGCCAAGATTTCTAAAAATCCTTTCTTTGTATTGGTCTTAAGTAATATTCTAATTTTCTGAGATACTGAATTTGGGATTTTCCTTAGTTGTCAGTTATAATCAACAAAATTAAAAGAAATAAATATTTGAAATATATCAGTCTGTGTGTAATGAATGAATATAATAGACAAGTTTCACTTTTTGAATGGAATTAGTGAAATAAATCAACTTTTTGATGATATTCTAATTCTATGACCAGCACCTGTATATACATGGTAATGGTTATAATATCAAGCTAGCGATCGATGCTAACATGCTAATGACGCTAGCATGCTGTCTAGGCTAGTGCACAGCCAGTGTTTAGCAAGTTAACTTATCAGTCGAGTAGCTAGCTATAGGAAGAGGGAGATTGGAAGCTTGTATGCTCATGATAACCTTATCAAGAGACGTCTGACCATCTAATCTTGCACTGTATTACAAGTTATGCTGCTTCTCAATGTGAATGTCATAATGCCATATCAATTACTGGCAAATAATATAGTTCACAGTTAGCCAGGCTATGACAGTAGATGTCCATTTGTTAAAAAAAACATTAAATATCCAATTTATTTTAATTAAAATAAGGTATATTATGAAAGTATTCTTAGTTTTATTATTTCCTACATTCTACAGTTGGCCAGGTGGACAACATGTCTTAGTACATTCTGTTACTGCTCTTCCTTTTTGTGGGGTTCACCAGAGCTTTGTGTACATTATATAGCCCAAACCTGAATGCTCTGTTATACCAAACTGTGAGAAAACGGGAAATGCAGAAAAAAGTATTTCCTATATTTTAAATACAAAATACATGTATTGTATTGTGTTACATTTCCTGGCACCAGTATTTTGTATTTTATTATAATACATTTATTTGAGGGGTATATTGTATTTTGTATCAAAATACATTTTGATGTATTTTTGCCCATCTCTGCACATTCGCAGGTACTGTATCTCTATGAGCCCCACCTCATAGGGCTCGTTCACTTACAATTTTGTCCTGTAGTTCCATATCTTGTTATTGGGGTATACACCAAATGAGGCGTTACTGGGTAATGTGACATAAAAACCGTTCATGGTCACAACTACGTACCTCCAGCAAGCACCTATTTAGGAGTGAACACTTAGGCAGCATGTCCCTGAGTTTTATCAGACCTCCACCATATCTTTTTCTGGAATCCAGGAGTTAAACTTCTCGGGCCACCCCAGCCACTTTACATGGACCATTTTTTTACCCTTAGCACCTTTTCTAGATAATACTTTTTCTATTTTAAACACCTTGTTTTTACTGATAATCACTTTTTGTAGCTCGTTCTCATAAAATGTCCCTTTCACAGTCTCTCCCGTGCAATCTGATAATTTATAAACAGGCGGCTTTCTGGCTATGCGTTTTGCTATTGTAAAATGCTCATCAGTAAATGTTTGCTTATACCCTTTCCTAAACACTCCTCTGAGTTTTGATATTCTCACTGTGTCTTCCCGGTTGAATTTAAAGATCACAGTCTTCTGAGGCTTATCCTTGTACAAGTGTTTGAAGACAAGTTTTTCATTGTCTTTATTTACAGACGAGGGATGCATCTTTATCGACCTATGATATGTGTTGTTATAGGCATTAATCAGATCCTGAACCACATCCACATATCTGAGTGAATTAACAGAAGTGAAATATCTCCACATACGCGTCTTGAATGTTCTGTTAAAGCGCTCCACTACGCTGGCCTTAGTCTCATTCGATGTTGAAAATCGCGTAATTTTATACTCAATAGATGCTCAAACTGCTTATTATAAAACTCTGTGCCCTCATCTGTTTGAAGTTTCACCGGTACACGGCCCTCACTCAGAATGTCTTTAAATCTGGCCCGAGCACCCCCACTGGCGGGGGCAACGCATGCATCCAAAAATGAATCCACTCATAACGTGCACTCATCAGTAACGAATATAATGATGCCGCATACCTGCTCAAACTGCAGCTCCTGCGCTACAAAGTCATCTCAGCTGTTTGTACACACTCCAAACACAACATATGACAAAGCTACGTAAAATATCAAGTAACACAATCGATATAGCGCTATGGAACGTTCATTGGGTCAAATCGGCCCTTCGCACTGGCTGAAAGGCTTTGAGGATAAAAAAAACAAACTGGAATTCAGACGATAAAATCCCATGGATGACAAACATTAACAGTCTCAGAGAGGATCCAGGCTCTCAAAATTATGCCAAACTGCTGCATATGGATAGATTGAACACTATTAGTGATAAAAGAAATTAAATATATAATTATATAGTATATAAAATTACAATGAAACAGCTGGAACAAAATTACATTTTGGTTGACCTTGTTTGACCTCTCCGTATTAGATCAAGATGTACTAGATAAAGCTTCACTTTATCAAAGTAAAAATTAGTTTAGAGACCCTCAACATATAGTTCTATGATCTGGGAGAGCTGGAAAGCTTGGACCTACATGATTTCTAATAAAGAAATATCCTGAAATTGCTTTTTTTTCCATTCGAAAATTAGAATTTTCAATTTGTGCTGTGTGCCATCTTAATCTACTCTTAACCAGTAACATATATACTGATATTTACACATATCAACACATCTCACAATTGTTAGGGTTATTTTAATACCAAAAGTATTAAAATAGCTCTTACAGTTGCAACGCTACACTCATTATCGTATGGGTATGCTATTTTCGAGCTGAGGGCCTAAAAACCGGTCTAGGGTCCAAAAGGTTTTAAAAGCCTTTGTAACAGAGGGACCAGATTTCTTGGCCAGACATCTAACCCATGCATATTTTGAAAATACATCGATGCACATTAATAAATATCGCACCTGGTCGTTTTCCGATGCATATTCACCCATATCAACTAGATATATCTGAAATTGCTTGTCAATACCACTGACCAATACCCTATTCCTAGGAAAATATACGGCCGCTCTGTAAATAGTAAATCTTTTGTATCATACTCTCCATGTTAGAGCCCCAATGTATAAATGACAACACCTTCTCTGTTACAACATATTTTATTCAGTAATCTTGTACAAAACACACACTGGCATGGAATCCTCACCGACCAGCTCCTCATACATTATTGTAATGTCATCGTAGACACTATTAACTTTTTTCAGCTTGTGTAGCACACTCTCTGCAACCCCATGGATGCGGTCAGGCCTGCATGGATACCGATGGCATGCAGATAATGGTGCATGCATGGTATAAACCGATCGGTCCATAGTCAATCCTTCAGCTCCTCAAAGTGGTGTTCATAGTACCCCTCAGTGAGGGGCAACAAACATTCGTGGTGTTTCTGGCTGGGATGATCAACCTGACACCCAATGCACATCTCCTCCCTGAATTTGTTCAGGACTTTGTTCAACAAATATAGAACACTAGTTTTAACCTCCTTTAGGAACACATCACATGCCACAGCAGCTGGCCATTGTTCATCTACATCCTCATCATCCAGGTGCATGTCGATGAGGGGGCTTGCTGCTGCTGCTGCATGGGTACTGCTCATCAGAGGTGGAGAAGGTGGGGGTGATGCCGGAGGGGTGGAGGAGGGGGTGATGCTTGTGAGCAGTATGGGGGTAGAGACGTGGTGGCAGATACTCCGCCCCATCTCCATGTGATGCAAACATACGCTCACGATCTTCACAGGCACTCAGTAAAACACAGTCATCTGTCTGTCTAAAGTGACTTGCTACCACGTGATGCATTTTAGGTCCCGTAACACTGCTCCACTGGTACGTGTAACCCGACTCTGCCACATTCTGATGATACATCCCCACACAGACAACAGAAACAAAATGTTTCCAGCCTTTTACAGACTACACTACATCCACAAACTCAGAATCAGGACTGATATGAGAGCCAAATGTCACGTTCCCGTCCTCGTACCCGACTATGTAAACATACCCATTGTCTCCCTTGGTCACTATCTCTATAGCCCCAGCCTTCTCAGTAGTAAGGCCGGCCCTTCTACTCCTCTTTTGAAGCGGAGCATCCACAGCATCAGGCATATTGTCTGTAGACATACCTCGAGCGCCATCGGTAGCAGGCAAGTCATCCATATAAATGGGGAAGGACATGATTGATAGGTAGACCAGTTAGTTGAGAGCACCACCAAAAAACAAATCCACCACAGATGTTATTGAACTGAGACAGTATGTAATCCTCCAAAATCCAGAGTCAAAGTGTTTTGAAATGCCATAGTATACTCTGTGTATATATATCTTACCCCTCAAATAACACACACCTCTATATACGCCCCACCTACACACCCCCTATTCGCACCTACACGGACATCCGCTCCCTCGTGCTTGCGCAAAAACATGTCAGTTTTCAGATTATGCAAATTTTAAAAAAAGAAAAAGAAAAAACAAGAACGAGCCTCATGCACTCTTTTTTCGCAGGTACGCGCAATATGTATTCACATTCGCATGCACACGCAGAGAGATCAGCTATATACTACTCATGTATTTGTATTTTAGCAGCATTGGTTCAGAGGTTTGGTTAGAGTTCAAGATTTCCAGGTTGTGGTCATTGTGTCTTCAATACCAGTATTAGTTTCACTACTGCTATGCCCACATTGAGAGCTTCTAGGAACAGGAGTCAAATTACTTGTATGTAAAAACATATTTGGCCAATAAAGCTAATACTGATCCTGATGTGACCTGGAGGTTTCAAGTCCCCACTTGTGTGTGTGTTGTGATTCGAAACTAGTTGTGATGTCGCAAAATTGCTTGCACACCATGAACTGAGATTTAGAGTGAGCATACACATCATCCAAGTAGATTAACAATGAGTTTGACACATTTTTGACTGGGGAGATTTTGATACCAGGCTGTTCTACTGTACCACCTGTATGACCAAGGACCTTCTCTAGAGCCACTATAAGTGAACACGCAGGCTCTGGTGTCACAGCCATGGTGAGTATGGACCACTGTTTTCTGTGAACACAAGTATTCAGGATCATGCCCATTTAGAGTGACAGTGTAATCACCATGTAGCTTCTGTTGTTCTGCCCTGAGCTGTACAGGCATTATTCTCATTTCTGAATTCATACAGGAGTTTGATGAGATCTATTTACTGTAATAAATACAGATTAAATCACCTGCAAATTATTCCCAAATGTATTTGAAAGTGATAATTAAAGTGACATTGTATCAATGATCAAGAAATGTCCAAATGCCTTGTTTTGTTCATAAGACATAAACAAAAAATCTAACATGCAAGATTACTCATGATCTAAAATATATGAAGCATATTTATGTCACCAGAGACATAGGTGTTTGTATTTGAATGGCCCTTTCTCTAGTGCTGGCCTAGAGCCAACTTTGTATTTTATAGTCGGTTATTTTTGTGCTGTGAAAGTATCCCAGAACCTCTGCACTTTTGTTGTGTGCTTTTGCAGTTCCACCACAAGGTGGTGCCATTTTCATGCTGTGGTTCCTTGTTGTTGAAATATGAAATATTTGTGTATGTTGTCGATGATGTATGATGTAATGATGCTAAAGATTTGCTTTGTGCACCTGCACATTACTATTTAAATCTCATTAAATCTCCCCAGTTTATTCTGACTTGGTGCTGATAATAAACTATTTTCATTGACTCTACATCCTATTCTGTATTAACACTGGGAAGATGTTGTTTGATTCTATTGGCTCCTGGTTCTGACAATACAGAGTCATGAACATCTAAATTAAAAACTATCCTCAGTTTAATCCTTAGGCGTTCCTTAAACAATAGTGGCTATAAGAGGTCAGAAGGTGTCAAGTTTAAACCATTTATTTCTTTGAAAATGTGAGACAAAGTATTTCTTACTCCTCCCTCCATGTTTCACCCCATTTCACACACACACACACACACACACACACACACACACACACACACACACACACACACACACACACTGTATTTCATCCCAATCTCACACGCACACACAAAAAAAAGATATGTTATGGTAGACTAATGCAATTTATATCTAGGTTTTTCCAATGTACCTACAAAATAGTTTAAACATGTATTTTTCATGAAAACGAGTGAGTTATCGTAATTGAACTATGATCTATGGAGGGGTGAATATCTCCAATCCACTAAATACTGATTGAATTGTTAGTAATGGTGTTAGTGATGAGGTACAAACTATATTTATTAGGATTTTTTGGTTTCTGACAACTTTTGGATGATTTAACATTCATGGGTCACATTGACCTGGGAACATCATTGCTGTACATGAGAAACGAACATAACAGGAGAGCTAATTAATCTGTTGAGCTGCTTCTATCCACAGCTGACAAAATAACTGAAAAGTGCATGCAGCATTGTCTCTGTGACCTATATCAACGACTATATCCACCATACACATGACAGACACCACAGGTCTGTGAACTTAGTGGCCCTGTAGCAATAAAGTTGCGAGGAGAATGCCCCCACCTTCCAAATATCCCCTTTTAATATTTTTGGGTGCTCCAGCTTGTGCGATGTATTATATTTTTTGTTTGATTTTTGCACCTTAATTTGTGTGTATTTAATTCACTGGATTATACACACACAAAAAAGCTTTATGATTTTTGTCATAAACACACATTTGAAGCCCCAGTTCTTGCCAATAATAAACTGTACATTATTAATAGTTCCATTGTTTATTTGCCGTAATTAATGAATGCCACTTAAACAACTTTAAATGTTAGAGTATCAAATATAGATTAATACAATATAATTTGTTTCTCCACATAGCCATGAATAGATCATGAGACAACGAGTCCCTGGACACATTAATGTAAAAGCCTTGATATCATTATCACAAAACTCTGTATACTATGATAGAGGAATTTTATCCATATTGCCCAATAGTATCAGGAATGATAATAAAGTGGTAACAACCTATCATTTTCACTCTCACATTGCACATAATAATTAGAACCGGGTTTGCATACAGCACTTACTGCAGAGATGCCTGTTAATACTGAGCAGCACTTTAATGATGACGTACTTGTAGGCCAGCTAGAAGGCTCTGATAGATCAAAGAATACGCCCAACATATCAAAATAAAGATCTGATTGGTTGAGGACTATGACAATCAACATTATCGTCCCCATTTACTTAAACTGCAAAGGGCTTCACTTGTGAGTCTGAAGGCCTTGGGCCTCTCTTCTTACCTAGAGACAGCATAGAGGTGAAATCTGATTGGATAAAAGCTCTACTTAAAACAAGCTGTGCTGGAAGCAGCCTGCAGGTTGGAAGCAGAGCAACAGAGGAAGACAGTATATGTTCAATCAGAAAATAAGCTAATGGGAAAAAAATATATAATACATGTATTGTATTTATGAAAAAGTATTAAATTATAAAATAGCTATAACTTTGTGATTCTGTTTAGGCCAGCAGAGAAGGCTTTGCTGGCCCTGAAAGCCCATCACATATATATTAGTGCTGGGCAACTTAACACGTTATTATCACGTTAACGCATTAATTAATTAACGCTGCCAATTATTTTATCGCGCATTAACGCTTTTTTTTTTAAATGCAATACACACCGTTGACGCCAGCAAATCACCCAAACAAACGGTGGAGGGAGGCTTCGCAGACTACGTTGGATGCAGCAAAGTAAAGTAAAGTATAAACAAAAGCAAGACAAGCTAACAAATGCCACAGTGAAGTGGATAGCTACAAACTGCAGGCCGACTAGTATTGTGGAAGATGTCGGTCTGAGGAATGTTCTTAGGATCGCAACGAATGACAACATGTATGAGCCTCGAGACCATCACAAGAAGAATACACAAGTTGTATGAAAAGGAGAGGACTACAAAAGCGACGGCGATACAACGTGCACCAACTGTTGCTCTCACTGGATACTACTGGACATTGCTGGGTAACCATAATTACCTCGGAGTTACAGTGCATTATATTGATGAACAGTGGGAGCTGCATTCACATGCTCTGACTGTAATGAAAACAGACATTTTGATGAAACGTTCGCGGAACATTTTATTCATGTTGCACAGCAGTGGAACATTTCAAATAATGTCAGCACAATGAGCACAGATAGTGCAAGAAATATAACTGCTACTGTGTAAAGGGAATACTGCCATTAATAAGCACCTTATTTCTTTAAAGTGTTTGCAAACCAAATGTTATTGCACCTTTGTTCATATAGCAGTACTTTTAAAATAAAAGTGCGTAATACACTACTTTTGAATTCATTATTGAAATCATTATTTGCGCATAACCATGCGATTAATCGCGATTAATCTCAGAAAATCATGCGATCAATCGCGATTAAAAATTGTAATCATTGCCCAGCACTAATATATATATACACACACACATCTACATATATATATATATATATATATATATATATATATATTAGGGCTGGGCAAGTTAACACATTATTATCGCGGATCAGCTGGATCAGCTGTCAGTCGGCTTTAACAGCTGGAGAGACTTTTGAGAAGTTTGTGTCCGTTCACATGATCACTGAACTTAATAATAGTAACTAATAATACTAATATCTAATAAAGGCACACAGTAACACTGTAGAGGTGTTTTCTCTCTGTAGTCTGTAACCTCTTTAACAAACTGTGTTCTGTTTATAAGCGCAGGATCGATTTCTACCGGCAGAATGCATTTGTACGTTTTGAAATTCAGATTGGGACGTTGTGCTGTCCTCACTAAAAGTTGTTTTAGGAAACTTAGTTTTCAGCTATACAGCCAGCTTAACAATATATTTTCCAGCACCGTATTCTCCAAGGAACAGACAGGTTGTTGTATTTGGCAGGATTTAATGGAGGAAAATATGTAATATTTTTGTAAAACTGAAAAAGAGCACAAGAATACAAAAAGCAAGTGCCTTTGAAAGTATTTAATAATATATCTAGTACACCAGTATAAAATGCTACTAGCACAAACCAAACAGGCATTCAAATGTATTTCAATATACATGAAGGATGAGAGACAACAGCAAATAACATTTAGACAAGCACTAACGATTTAACCACTAGATACTAATACATACATTTGTAGGTGACAGTAAACTAGCATCATCAACAATACTGTAATCGAACCATAGAAATATGAATGTAAACATGTTAATATAACTGTAAATAGTAGCACACTTACGGATGAAGCCGATTTTGTGGACTTCAAGACACAGGATTATAAAGATTGAACGCTGAGATGCTCACTCAACGAGTCCATGGGCACACAACACTTTTTGAACATCACTTCCTGTTACTCTGACTATTTACTGTTAGCTCACTTCCTGTTCAGTGCAGCTATTCACAATCGCCACTAGGTGTTGCTAAAAGACATATAAAATAACCAATACAGACGTCATTATTAATTAACCCAAAATATGATTATGGTTTCTCTTGAATACTGGAATAAATGTATTAGGCTCAATGTTTCAGGTTCAATTTAAATGATAAAACTCATCAAACCCTCAGGAATGATCAGCCTCACGAGACTGAATGAAATGATGATAAATGATTTCGGGTTCACAGCAAAGACACATCGTTGATTATGCATATTTTTTCCATTACAGGTTCAAGTGAGGGTTGAGGAGTGAGGAAATGACAATTAAGAGACTTGGGATGTAACCATGGTAGTTGCTGTTTGGGAGAGGTGCCATGGCAGTTGACAGTTCTTAGCCTGTTAAGCCCGACGGACCCAAATTCGGGTCCGCTGTAGAATTTACCGTTGAAAAGAGTCCATTTATGCATGTGTACAATTTATGAATATGTAAATGTTATATACCAAAAAAAAAATAAAAATCTGGGTAAAACAAACAATCTAAGACATTTTTACAAACTCCAAACACCATTCTACACAACTATTATACGCAAATAAAAGATTTATCACAATATCATGTATTTCTAGCCATAACTCGCTCTTCTCCGAGTTAGCATAACAAAGCTAACGGTTAGCATAGACAACCAAGATAGTAAAAAGCAAGAGCATTCGACACAGATTCCAGAACTACCATCAGAACGTCTCTGCGGTAAACCACCACAAGGCTGTGAGCAAACAAACACCACAATGCGCAATATCCTTCAAAATCATACAAAGCTCCTTACCTTTTCGTTGTTCTGCTGTAAATCTCCGCTTAATTCCATCAACAATATTTAGGGCCTGAGCACCGACAACGTCGGGCTGCGAGGTCCCTATTGAAACTGTAGGAATTATTATTATTAGGGCCCGAGCCACCGACAAAGTCGGGCCAGCGAAGGCCCTATTGAAATTGTAAGGATTATTAGGGCCCGAGCCACCGACAATGTCGGGCCAGCGAAGGCCCTATTGAAATTCTAAGGGGTATTATTATTAGGGCCCGAGCCACCGACAACGTCGGGCCAGCGAAGGCACTATTGAGTTTCTAAGAGTTTTTATTAGGGCCCGAGCACCGACGAAGTCGGGCGAAGGCCCTATTGTAATTCAAAGAATTATTAGGGCCCGAGCCACCGACAACGTCAAGCCAGCGAAGGCCCTATTGAAATTCTAAGGGGTATTATTATTAGGGCCCGAGCCACCGACAACGTCGGGCCAGCAAAGGCCCTATTGAAATTGTATGGGTTATTATGATTTTTATTTTTACACTTTGGGGGCATTTTTGGGATATTTGCCATGCATAAAAACTCACAAAATTTTCAGGTCTTGCATATTTCAGTGTAAAAAAATGGCTCTCTAGCGCCCCCTACAAGTCGGACCGGCGACGCCCCTCGTTCAGTATGTCCGATTTGCTTGAAATTCAACACACATGTCCAGATCCACTAGCTCTAAAAAATAGCCTCTCAGACCCCTAAGGTCAGCCTACCTAGATTTTCCGCCATCTTGAATTTTGTGAAAAACACATTTTTGAGAACTCCTCCTACACACTTGGTCCGATTGCTACCACATTTTCTGTGGATCATTATTGGATGAAGATCACATGAAGTTATCAAAAGCTTGTTGATATCTTAAAGCGTTAAGAAGATACGGACCAATGAACTTCTTGGGGCGTGGCTTGTTTTTCAATACACATAACTTCTCAACCGTGTATCCTAAAATCACCAAATTTGCAGTATTTGTGCATATTGCATGGTGAAACATACCCTACAATTTTCATTCCATTCAACCCATAGGGGGCGCTACAGTAATTCACTCAATTTCAGTTTTTTGGTGATTTTTCGCGTTTTCAGCCTTTGTATTTGAACGAACTCCTCCTAGAGAATTCATGCGATCGACTTCAAATTTGGTCGGGATGCTCTTAAGACCTTTGTGATGACAAGTTATCAAAAGCTAGAGTTTTCATCAAAGAACCGGGGCGGCCATTTTGCCTCATTGGCCGGGAAGAAAGAAGTTGTTATAACTCCAAGGTACATTATTCAATCTGCACGAAATTTCTTATGCATGATGCTACTTCAACTCTTAGCACATTTCAATTGAAAAATGTTCAATAACTCATAGTGCCACCTACTGGCAAAAGGAAATATCATATTTTATACTTTTATTTACTCCTCCTAGCCAGTTCACCAGATCAGTCTGAAATTTTGTAAAGATAGTCTTAACACGTTGATGATGCACCATCATGAATATTGGGAGTTTTCGTTGAACGCTGTTGCCGTGGCAACGCATCATTCGCCATGAAAAAGTAGGCTGATGGATCAGTGGCTTGCGATGCTCAAAAACTCATGGAACTTTATACATGTGTTATAGGTAATGGGAGGACATATTTTATATGGGTGTTTGGCTTGGCCGTTTTAAATTGCCTCCATAGCGCCCCCTACAATATTTCAAAAGAGCAGCCCCAGCGCTACGTTTGAGCTACCTGTATGAAACTTGGTAGGATTATGTATCTCAGAGAGACTTACAAATAAGTCTCTTGGGACCATGCTCTAAACCGTACCGGAAGTCGGCCATTTTGATTTTTGTGTCATTTTTCAATGGATTTATGATCATTTCTAGTTGCTATACTTTAACGAACTCCTCCTAGGCACTTTGTCGGATCCACTTCAAATTTGGTCGGTACAGTCTCAAGACCTTTGTGATTAAAATTTGTCAAAAGCTTTACGTTTGACGGAATGGCTTAGCCGTAGCGGGCGGCTACTTTACGTGACTCCCCATGAAAAAAGCTGATGTAACTCAGCCGGACTTGTTCCAAACGCTCCTAAACTTCCCATGCTTGATAACACTCATGGCCTGAGGATGTCTACAAGCTAATTTTCACTAATACTCACAGCGCCCCCTGCTGGCCAAAGTAATTATGCGTTTTTTGACAACTGGCATCCGATTTACATGACTTTTACACAATGTTGTCTACAGTTGTTATAGAGCAACATAAAACATGTTTTTGCATGCTCTGTAGCACCACACAGTGGATACAGGATGCTGTGGACTATTTGCATAGCATCATTTCCTGCTTCACGCGGTCCAAGCAGAAAAAAATCATCGGACTCCGACGTGCGTTGTCCGACTGTCGCAGACAATCTCGGCTGCATACGTTGAAGTCCCGCCAGCACCCCCGACGTGCGGGAGGAGGCGAGGGCCCGTTCATCGCTGCTTGCAGCTTTAATTATTATTATTATTTCTCCTCTAAAATCGCATTTTTCAGGGCTTTATCATACTCAAAAACTCCCCAAATTTGGCAGGCGGATCAGGACTGCGTGAAAATTTGAGATTTTATGGGTCACATGCTCATGTATGACAATGTTGGCTCACTAGCGCCCCCTACAGTTTCACAGGCCACGGCCTTCACCCAACATGTCTGATTAACATGAACTTTGACACACGTATTCAGCTCCATCTGCTCTACAATCATTACACTCACATTTTTTAGCTCCGCCCATTCAGATTTCCACCATTTTCATTTTTGTGAAAAACACATTTTTGCAAACTGCTCCTAAACGCTGTGTCAGATTGCTACCAAATTTGCTGTGGATCATTATTCATTCAATTTCATCAAAAAACCCCCAAAAGTTTTTTGATAACTTATCGCGTTATCAAGTTATGGGCCAATGAACTTATCAGGGGCGTGGCTCTGTACATCAATCAACCTCACTTTAAAACCATTGTGCCTATCACAAAATTTGAGGCAAATGTCCATATAGCAATCTGTAACGTACCCTCACATTTTTATTTCCTTCAGCCACTAGGGGACGCTACAGTAGTTAGCTCTTTTTGGCCATTTTTCCCGTTTTCAGGCTTTGTATTTTCACAAACTCCTCCTACAGTATTTATGCGATCGGCTTCAAATTTGGTCAGCACGATCTTAAGACTTTTATAATGAAAAGTTATCAAAATCATGAGTTTTCATGCAACAACCTTGGCGTGGCGTGGCATCCATTTTGGTCAATTTTTCATGAAAATTGAAGTTGTTGTAACTCCAAGGTACATTGTCAAATCTGCCCAACATTTCTTATGCAGGATGCTAGTCCAGGCCTAAAAACATTCCCATGCCTCAATTTTCACATAATCATAGCGCCACCTACTGGCAAAGGGAAATGACAAGTTTTACACTTTGATGTACTCCGCCTAGCCATTTCACCAGATCAATCTCACATTCTAGAAAGAAAGCCTTTAGACATTGATGATAGTTCATCATGAATATTGTGAGGTTTCGTATAACTCTGTTGCCGTGGCAACGCTTTGTTCGCCGTGAAAAAGCAAGCTGATTTTTCTGTGATTTGGGATACTCAAAAACTCATGAAACTTTGTACATATGCCGTAGGTGATGAAATTAAAGATCTCATGTGGATTTTTGGCTTGGTTGTTATAAATTGTCTCGATAGCGCCCCCTGCAGATTTTCAACAAAGCAGCCCCAGCGCCTCGTTTAACCTACATGTATGAAATTTGGTTGGCACATGTATCCTATGGAGACTTACAAAAAAGTTTCTTGGGACCATGCTCTAAAATCAACCGAAAGTCGTCCATTTTGATTTTTATGTGAATTTTCCCTTGATTTCTAGTTGCTGTACTTTAACGAACTCCTCCTAGGGACTTTGTCAGAGCCACTTTACATTTGGACAGTACAATCCAAAGACCTTCGTGATTAAAAGTTATTAAAAGCTTTATGTTTGATGGAATGGCGTAGCTGTGGCGTGGCGTTCATTTTATGCGACTCCCATTAAACTACGTTTTCAGGCTTTGTATTTTGACAAACTCCTCCTACAGAGTTTATGCGATCAACATCAAATTTGGTCAGGACAATTTAAAGACCTTTGTGATGAAAATGTATCAAAATGGTGAGTTTTCATTGAACGACCTTGACATGGCGTGCGCCCACTTTGCTCACATTTTGTGCTATTCGCTATGAAAGAGGGAGTTGTTGTAACTCAGAGGTACATTGTCCAATCTGTCCAAAATTTGTTATGCATAATGCTATTTCAGGCTTGAGCACATTTCCCTGCCAAAATGTTCTCAAAGTCATAGCGCCACCTACTGGCAAAAGGAAATGACACGTTTTATACTTTGATGTACTCCTCCTAGCCAGTTGATCTGATGGACCTCACATTTTCTGAGGAAAGCCTTGAGACATTGATGATACTTCATCATGAATTTTGTGAGTTTTCGTTAAAATATGTTGCCATGGCAACACATTATTCACTGTGAAATGGAAGCTCAGTTTTCTGTGGCTTAGGATGAACAAATAGTCATGGAACTTTGCACATGTGTCAAAGGTGATAAACATAAATAACTAATATGGGGTTTTGCCTTTTCTTTTTGAAATTGCCTTGACAGCGCCCCCTACCAATATTCAAAAGAGCAGCCCCAGCGGTACATTTCACCTAGATGTATGAAATTTAGTAGACACATGTATCACATTGAGACTTAAAAAAAAGTGTCTTGAGACTATGCTCTAAATTATACTGGAAGTCTGCTATTTTGATTTTTGTTTGAATTTTCCATTCATTTTTGACCATTTCTAGGCGCTATACTTTAACGAACTCCTCCTAGGGAATTTTGCGGATCCAATTCAAATTTAGTCAGTACTATCTAAAGACCTTTGTGATTAAAAGTTATCAAATTCTTTACGTTTGATTGAATGGTGTAGCCGTGGCGTGGCGGCCATTTTACGTGACTCCCCATGAAACAGCAAGCTGATGTATCTCCACTGGACTTGTTCAAATCTGTCCCAAACTTGCCATGCTTCATAACAGTCATGCCTTGAGGATGTCTACAAGCCAATTTTCCATCTAAGTCAAAGCGCCACCTAATGGCGAAAGGAAATCAGCGTTATTTGACAAACGATATCCGATTCACATGAAAGTTACATGATGTTGTCTACACTTGATATAGAGCAACATAAATTATGTTGACGCACGTTGTTTAGCGCCACACAGTGGTTGCAGGAAGTGGTGGACTATTTGTAAAGCACAATTTCCAGGGTCAAATACTCCAAGCAGGAAAACAACGTCTAACTCGTGGTCGCGTTATCTGATAGTCGCAGACATTCTTGGCCGCGTAAGCTGAGGTCTTGCAAGTACACTCGACGTACGCAAAGATGCGAGGGCCCGTTCATCGCTGCTTGCAGCTTTAATTAGGGCCCGAGCACCGACGTAGTCGGAGCGGAGGACCTATTGTTATTCTAATGTTTTTTATTATTATTAGGGCCCGAGCACCGACGTAGTCGGAGCGGAGGACCTATTGTTATTCTAATGTTTTTTATTATTATTATTATTATTATTATTATTATTATTATTATTATTATCGTACCAGTTTCATCGCAAAAAGGAGGTGCTTGGGATACTGGGAATCTTTTGAAATTTGGCACAAAATTCAATCGTGGTGAAAATTCCAGTATTATTGGGGTGTCCAGCTGCGGCATGACATTTTGGCTCGATAGCGCCCCCTACAGAGTAGCCCCAACTTTGGGTTTCACCTAGCTGTATGAAATTTGGTAGGTATGTGGAACGTGATGGGACGTACAAAAAAGTCAAAAGGAGGTATATCCTAAACCAAACAGGAAGTCGGCCATTTTGAATTTGATGACGTTTTTGGACCGTTTCAAGGCGTCGTACTTTAACGAACTCCTCCTAGAGATTAAACCCGATTGCCTTCAGATTTGGTCAGTATGCTCTTGAGACCTTGGCAGTGAAACGATACTCAAAGATCAAAAAGTTATCCAACTATGTGTCCGTGGCGTGGCGGCAAAAAAACACCATTCGCCATGAAACAGGAAGTTGTTGTAACTCGGCTGTACATTGCCTAATCTGCTCCAAATTTCTCATATGTCATAACATCCTGACCCTGAACACATGTATATGACAATTTAGAATCATAGTAATAGCACCACCTAGTGGCAACAGGAAGTCATAGGTTGTGTACTTTGACACCCTACTGCTCACAGATTAATCGGATCCCTCTCAAATTTTGTCACAAAAGCCTTAAGACCTTGATAATGCTTCATTGTGAAAATTGTAGGAAGTTGTCGAAGCGTGGCGACGTGGCGGCTCTGCGAATTTCGATCCTTCGCCGTGAACGAATAAACTGATGTAACTCGACTCCGCATCATCAGATCTTTACCAGATTTCACATGTTTGATTAAACTCCAGGCCTGAAGACATCTGCAAGCCAATTTTGAATCAGTCATAGCGCCACCTACTGGCAACAGTAAGTTAAAGTCTTTATACTTTGGCTTGTTTCTCTTAGTTGGAAAATCAGATCAACATCAAATTTGTTCCACACAAATGTAAGAAGTTCATAATGCCAGTTCTCTAAGCTTTTGATGTTTCGTCGAACGCCGTTGCCGTGGTAACGCAGTCTTCGCCGTGAAAAACGATGGTCATTTGGAGAGGTTAAAAAAGCTCGAAACACAAGCAAACTTGACACACAGATCACAAGGCCAAAATGTAGTTCTATAATATGATTTTATTCAATCAGAGTGTTAAATCGGCTCAATAGCGCCCCCTACAAAATTTCGACGAAGCAGCCCTCGCAGTACGTTTCACATAGATTAACAAAATTTGGTAGGCACATGTATCACATGTGGACTTAAATAAAAGTCTCTTGGGGCCATGCCCTAAACCCAACCGGAAGTCAGCCATTTTGAATTTAGTCTGAATTTCTAGTGTCGTTTTTTCAATTTCCAGGCGCTCTACTTTAACGAACTCCTCCCAGGGAACTAATCAGATCAACTTAGAATTTGGTCAGAACAATCTAAAGACCTTTGTGATTAAAAGTTACTCAAAGCTTGTTGTTTCGTGAAATGCCGTTGCTGTGGCGATGCATTCCTCGCCATGAAAAACAAAGGTGTTTTTGAGGGGCTAAAAATACTCAAAACAAAATCAAACTTGTCACACACATTTAAAATCCTGAATGTAGTTATCTGATGTGATTTTAATGCTTCAGAGTGGCAACTCGGCTCGATAGCGCCCCCTACAATATTTCGACGATGCAGCCCTCGCAGTACGTTTCACCTAGATGTATGAAATTAAGTAAGCAGGTGTATCACATGTAGACTTAAAAAAAAGTCTTAGGGGTCCATGCTCTAAACCCAACCGGAAGTCAGTCAATTTGAATTTTGTATGAATTTCTTGTGGTTTTATTTCCTTTTCCAGGTGCTGCACTACGATCTCCTCCTAGGGAAATAATCCGATCAGCTTAGAATTTGGTCAGAACAACCTAAAGACCTTAACGATTAAAATTTACTAAAAGCTTGATGTTTCATCGGATAACATGGACTTGGTGTCGCGGCAATTTTACATGATTCGCCATCATCCATCAAGCTTTTGTAACTCAACCTTACTTTGTCAAAACTGCCCCAAACTTGACATGCTTGATTGCTGTCGTGATTTTAGGACATCTGCATGCCAATATTAACTCATAGTCATAGCGCCACCTACTGGCAACCACGAACGTAAACAGAATTCTATCATAACAGCGGCCCAAACAGGGTTTGTGGGCACACCATGAGAAAAAGACTTCTCTGATCTAAATATGTGCAAACTAAGATGCATGGAGAGCAAAAGTTAGACAACAGTGGTTCTCAAACCATGTCAGTGGGCATTAGTATAAATGATCTGTCCAGAGCTTCTACATGAAAATCACGTTAAATGTTACAATGAATGCTTCACACTACAATCTAAAGTTATAGAAGAGCTTAAAATGAAAACAGTGTTAAATTAAAGTGTTAAAGTAAAAGCAAATGACACTACTGTTCTGTTAACTTTCATGTAAGTCCAAATACAATCAGCAGGACACTGCAGGGAGTTGAACCCCATCCCAGTAAACTGACGGTCTGTTATTTTATAAACACTGAAACACATTCACACATATTCATTTTCTTAATGATCTTAACAGGCTTACATTTATGATTGTATCGGAGGTACACTCAAAACATTTGAGGCTTAAGACCTGGCAACATGATCTTGCTACGCTGCTGGTTGAGGCAGGAAATACTGTTTAACTCGTGCACGCAATGTATGATGGTCACAGAAATGCATGGCCGCGTCAACCAGAGTCCTGCCGGTACCCTCGACGTGCGTGAAGTTGCGAGGGCCCGATCAATGCTGCTTGCAGCTTTAATTATTATTAGTATTCTTTTTCTCTCAAATGAATCGCCTTTTTGGGGGCTTTATCATATCCCAAAACTCCTAATATTTGGCAAGCATACCAGGACAGCGAGAAAATTTGATAATTTATGGGTCCCATGCTTAAGTATGAAAAAATGGCTCGCTAGCGCCCCCTAGAAGCCTGACCGGCAACGCCTTGCGGCAACTCTTACCCATTGTGTCCGATTTACTTGAAATTCGACACACATGTCCACCTCCACCTACTCTACAAAAAAGCCAATCAGACCCCTAAGCTCCGCCTACCAATATTTTCCGCCATTTT
The DNA here is from genome assembly GCF_023349555.1 of Cebidichthys violaceus. Classification (NCBI taxonomy): domain Eukaryota; kingdom Metazoa; phylum Chordata; class Actinopteri; order Perciformes; family Stichaeidae; genus Cebidichthys; species Cebidichthys violaceus. The sequence continues at coordinate 5,913,270 of NW_027176307.1, read as the reverse complement.
GAATTTTGTGAAAAACACATTTTCACAAACTCCTCCTACAAGCTGGGTCTGATTGGTACCAAATTTGCTGTGGATCATTATTGGATCTATATCATCAAAAGTTACTAAAAGCTTGTTGATAACCCATTGCAATAGGAATATATGGACCAATGAATTTCATAGGGGCGTTGCCTTTTACAGCAATACATATAACTTCAAAACCATGTGGCCGATCGTCACGAAATCTGGTGTGTATGTCCACATTGTGTTCTGTAACAAACACTCAAATTTTTATTCCATACAACCACTCAGGGGCGATACAGTAATACCCCCATTTTTTGCATTTTTATGCATTTTTCATCGTTTTCAGGCGTTGTACTTTAACAAACTTCTCCCACAAAATGTATGCTATCAACTTCAAATTTGGTCAGGGTGATCTAAAGACTTTAATAATGAAAATTTGCAAAAATGGTCTACTGACATTGAACGACCTTCGTTTTATGTGGCGCCCATTTCACGCACTTTTCGTGCCGTTCGCCACGAAAGAGGAAGTTGTTGTAACTCCAAAGTACTTTATTCAATCTGCCCCAAACTTGTTATGCATGATGCTGGTCCAGTCTTGAGCACATTCCCATGCCAAGATTTTCAAAAAGTCATAGCGCCACCTACTGGCAAAAGGAAATGACAAGTTTTATACTTTGATGTACTCTGACTAGGAAGTTACCCAGATCAGTCTTTAATTTGGTAAGGTAAGCCCTAAGACATTGATGATGCTTCATCATGAATATTGTGAGTTGATGCAAAACGCTGTTGCCGTGGCAACGCGTCATTCGCCATGAAAAATTAAGCTTATTTTTATGTGGCTTAGGATGCTCAACAAGCCTTGGAACTTTACACAGGTGTCATAGGTGATGTAAATAAATATTTCATTTGGCTTTTTGGCTTGACTGTTTCAAATTGCCTCGATAGCGCCCCCTACAAATATTCAAATACGCAGCCCCAGTGCTACGTTTGACCTACATTTATGAAATTTGGTAGGCCCATGTATCACATGGAGACTTAAAAAAATGTCTTTTGGGACCATGCTCTAAAATTAACAGGAAGTCGGCCATTTAGATTTTTGTGTGAATTTTCCCTTGATTTCCAGTCGTTATACTTTAACGAACTCCTCCTAGGGAATTTATCAGATCGACTTCAAATTTGGTCGGTACAGTCTGAAGACCCTTGTGATGAAAAGTTACTCAAAGATTGTTATTTCGTGAAAGGCCGTTGCCATAGCAATGCATTATTCGCCATGAAAAACGAAGGTGTTTTGAGCGACTAAACATGCTCCAACCAGAACCAAACATGGCAAACACATTTAAAATCATGAATGTAGTTTTCTAATGTGATTTTAATGTTTCAGATTGGCAAGTTGGCTCAACAGCGCCCCCTACAAAATTTTGCCGATGCAGCCCTCGAAATACGTTTGACCTAGATGTATGAAATTTAATAGGCACATGTATCACATATAGACTTAAAAAAAAGTCTCTTGGGACCATACTCTAAAATCAACCGGAAGTCGGCCATGTTGATTTTTGTGTGAATTTTTCCTTGATTTCTATTCGCTATACTTTAATGAACTCCTCCTAGGGACTTTGTCAAATCCACATCAAATTTGGTCAATACAATCTAAAGATCTTTGCAATTAAAAGTTACTCAAAGCTTTACGTTTGATGTTATGACGTAGCCGTGGTGTGGCGGCCATTTTATGCGATTCGCCATTAAACAACAAGCTGATGTAACTCCACTGGACTTGCTTAAATCTGTCCCAAACTTGCCATACTTGATAACAGTCACTGCCTGAGGATGTCTACAAGCCAATTTTCACTCAAAGTCGTAGCGCCACCTACTGGCAACAGGAAGTCAGCTTTATGTGACAGACGGAATCCGATTTACATGACATTGACATGTGGTCTGCACTTGATGTAGAGCAACGTAATGCATGTTTGCGTGTGTTCTGTAGCACCACATAGTGGATGCAGAAACTGGTGGAATATTTGCACTACATAATTTCCAGCATCGCAGAGTCCAGCGGGAAAAATATGTTAAACTCCGGGACGCGTTGTCCGATGATCAAAGACATTTGCGGCCGCGTCTGCCGGCGTCCCGCCAGTACCCCCGAGACGCGGGAAGGTGCGAGGGCCCGTCCATCGCTGCTTGCAGCTTTAATTCTACCTGTTTCCGGAGCGTCTCTGAAATGTCCCTGTGTAAGGGTCTGTCTAACTAGGCGCCATGGGGGAAGGGATTTGATTTTCGGCGAATCTTTACGCACGTTTCAGGCGACGTGCCACGGTTTTAATCCTGACTGGCTAACGCTTCTGTCAATCAAAATCACGATGGGTCTGTTCAATAGCATGGACTGAAATCGACCAACCATAGGCTGAGCTAGGAGACATGGACTGGAAGCCAGATGACAAAATCCCATGGATGACAGACATAAACAGGCTCAGAGAGGATCCAGGCTCTCTAAATGATGCCAAACTGCTGCATATGGATAGATTGAACACTATTAGACATAAAAGAAGTGAAATATATCATTATATACTATATAAAATTACAATGGAACAGCTGGAACAAAATTACATTTTGGTTGACCTCGGCTGAAATCTCAGTACTCAAACCTCTCTAGCTCTTGAATGCTTCACTTTATAAAAGAAAAAATTGTGCAGAGAGACTCTCAACCTATTGGGCTATGATCTGGGAGAGGTTTGAGCTTTCAACTACAACATTAAAAAGTTGGATTATTTTTTAATCAGAGATAAAGAATTTAAATTTGTGCTGTGTTCCATCTTAATGTACTCTTAACCAGTAACATATATACTGATATTTACAAATCTGAACAAATCTCACAAGTGTTAGCTTTCTAAAATACCCAAGCTATTAAAATACACCTTATATTTAGACAAAAAACACTCTCTTTTCTATGGGTATGCAATTTTCGAGGAGAGGCCTACAAATAGGTTTAGGGCTTAATAGGTTTAGCCTTTATTTTTCGTTATTTGACAATGGCTAGTCGTTTTAATTAAACTAACCAATATAGGCTAATATCAGTTTGCACTTGTTGCCATGGCAACGATAAACACTTTCAGTCAGCGGACTGGAGGAATGCAAATTGTAAATATGGATAAGATGCATTGTATTGTTTAGAATGATGACAACCCATATAACCTAGAGACTTGTGTGTATATATATCTATATATATATATATATATATATATATATATATATATATATATATAGATATATATATATATATATATATATAGATATATATATATATATATATATATGAAGTGGGGGAAAAAAGTATTTAGTC